>NC_091443.1:99248437-99548437 GCF_964237555.1 Oryctolagus cuniculus | reverse complement strand
CGCTTTTACGGGACAAGGAGACAGATGCGGGCATGGGGAAGTGTCTGGACCAGGGCTCTGGGTGGGGAGATCAGGCCAGACCACCATCCCTGCCCAGGCTCCTTCTCCTCCCCCTCACTCATTAGGTGGCCTTAAGTGAATCACTCCTCAGTTCACTGCTCTCAGCCACAGTTTCCTAAGAAACAGGAGTGGGGGGAGGCAGTTCCTCTCCCCAGGGGGCCGCTGGCAGCCCGGATAAGTGTCCCTCTTTAGTGCAACGTGAGTGTCCTCATGGAGGGAAATGTAAGGAAGACCCCCCCCACACCTCCCAGCCAGCCCATTTCCCAGGACCTCTCTAGGTCCCTGTGGCTTCTGTCGGGGACTGGGCAAACATATTCACACCCATTTTATAGATGGGAAAAGTGAGGCCTTCCAGCTCTGCCTTGCCCAGGGTCTCACCGTGGCTCCTCAGACCAAGACCCAGGGGAAGGGGACCTCAGCCATCAGTAGCTACCCTGTCTCTTCCTCTGCCCAGGCCAGATCTCCATTCCAGGAACTTCTTCAGGAGGAGAATGTGAGCGTTCGTGGATGAGTGTGCAGGTTAAATGAGACAAAGATCCAGCAATGCCTCCAGCACCAGGCTCACTGGGGGACTCAGTTTCCCCAAACAGCCTGCATGGTCTGAGGGGTTGACATTTGGGCTTCAGAGGGTACAAGAAGTAGTGAGAGGCCAGCGTCGCATGGCTGGAAACGTGGAGTTCCGGACTCCAGCCCTGCTTCTCTGAGGAACCTCTGGGAAGCAAGGAGCCAGCCACCCAAGCCAGTGGGGGTGAGCTGCCTGCACCCGGCTGAAGCCACTGGCTCTGACGCTGGACCCCCTTGAGTGTGAAGGGAGCCCACCAGTGCCACCCTCTCCAGATCCCTCTGCCCCAGCCAGCTGTCGCCTGGGGCAAGGTTGAAACCACCTCCCATTCCACCCCCACACACATACACACACGCACACACACACACACATCTTTCCTACGCTGGCAATCCTGAGCTGAGGGAAAATCGGATTTTAATTAGCAGCAATGATGGACTGTAGGGAGCTGTGACACTTTAAAATCTCCGGGAAAGCGGTCATACAGGTACATAGACACAAGCATGCCGACCTATGGACACCCCAGGGCTCCCGAAATAGCTCTTTCCTCTGCGGCTGCCGGCGGGCAGTGGACAAGGAGACACGTGGTGGTTGCAAGTGGAATCGGGAGCCCTTCTGCTCACGGCCAAGGGCCTCGCGGTGCACTCGCCCCTGTCAAGGTGGGGTTGGAGCATTACCTCTTCTAGAGTCTGCGTAGGGCCAGGGAGAGGGGGTAGGGTTCTCATCTCCAAACTGCCGTGAAAGGGGCCACTTGTACAGGAGCCCTCAGCCCGAGGTCTCGCCCAGGTCGTTGGGACGAGGTATCTGCTGGGGGGCAACGTCCCTGGTCGCATAGGAGAAGCAAAGCACACGGCCGCCCCTCTCTAGCGTGGGTCGCCAACGACTGGGGGTTGCAGGCAGGGAAGAGCCCTCAGCCCGGAACTCGGCAGCAGGTGCGCCCCCCGGGATCCGAACCCCAGCGCGGTTACAGCGAAAGCGCCCTAGCACTCGGAACAGCGGTCTCCACGTGTGCTCGTCGCGCTCCGCGCACTCCCACTTTCCCCGCAGTGCTGTCGCCGAGGTGTCCCGCAGCGCCTGGCGGGTGCCTTGTGCACGGCAGGTGCTCTCAAGGGTGTGGAAATTCGCTCCCGCTTCCCGGGCAGGGGCCGGCACGGAATGGGAAGTTGCACGCCGCCTGCTGGCGACCTCGGGAACGACATCAGCCTGACCCGGCTCAAGCCTTCAATCATTGGGTACCTTCCGTCCACCCCGGCCCCATCTCCCGCCTCCCGCCACTTCCCCGCGGAAAGAGGGTCAGGAAGACCTCGCTTTCTCACAAGTTTATCCTGAATCCGAACAAAATGAAAACCCAACAAATATTTACTGAGAATTCACCATCAATCACCACTTATTGCATGCGAAGGCATTTGGGGGGCTCTTTCGCACGTGTTAGCGCATTTAACCCTCACATCAGCCACAGTGGAGATTATTTCCAGCTCTACTATTTTTTCTTTTTTTCTTTTTTTTTTTTTGACAGGCAGAGTGGACAGTGAGAGAGAGACAGAGAGAAAGGTCTTCCTTTTCCGTTGGTTCACCCCTCAGTGGCCGCTGCGGCCGGCGCACTGCGCTGATCTGAAGCCAGGAGCCAGGTGCTTCTCCTGGTCTCCCATGAAGGTGCAGGGCCCAGGGACTTGGACCATCCTCCACTGCACTCCCTGGCCACAGCAGAGAGCTGGCCTGGAAGAGGGGCAACCGGGACAGAATCTGGTGCCCCGACCGGGACTAGAACCCGGTGTGCCGGCGCCGCAAGGCGGAGGATTAGCCTAGTGAGCCGCAGCACTGGCCCTCCAGTTCTACTTAACAGGTGAAGACATCTAGGCCCCAAGTCACGCCAGCTGTAACAGGCTTTGAATCTGGGTTGTAACCCAGAGCCCAGGCCCCCAGCCGCTGTAGTAGGGCACTTCTCTAAAAGTCCAGGGGCAGATGGGATTGTGAGATAGGTTTAGGGAAGGGCGTCATGGTGCAGGGTGTTAGGCCTGAGTTGCAATGCCAGCGTCCCACTTGAGAAGAGACTTCCAATGCAGCTTCCCGACAATGTGCCTGGAAAGGCAGCAGACGATGGAGGCCCAAGCACTCGGGTCCCTGACATTCACAGGGAGACCTAGATGGAGTTCCAGGTTCTCGGCTTCAGCCCAACCCAGCTCCAGTCAATGAGGCCATCTGGGAAGTGAACCAGTAGGTGGAGACCTCGCTCTCTCTCCTTCTCTGTCACTCTGCCTTTCACATGAATAAATATATTTAAATACTTATGTTAATTTTGGTGTAAAAATGCTGAAATCCATGCACAGTTTTTTTAATAATATATTTTGTCCACAAATTTTCTAAACAGTCCTTGCATGCATGGATTTTTTTGCATCAAAATAAACTCACCTTTAAAAAAAAAAAGATTTATTTGAAAGTCAGAGTTACAGAAAGAGATGCCTAGATGCCGGGTGGAAGCCAGAAGCCAGGAGCTTCCTTCAGGTCTCCCATGTGGGTGGCAAGGCCCCCAAACACTTGAGCCAGGCACATTAGCAGGGAGTTGGATCAGAAGTAGAACAGCCTGGATACAAACTGGTGTCCATTTGGGATGCTGATACCACAGGTGGTGGCTTTATCTGCTCCACCACAAATGCCAGCCCCAAACTCATCTTTTAATTCCATTTTCCATGAATTCTTAAAAAGGTTTATTTATTTATTTGAAAGGCAGAGTGACAGGCAGAGGGAGAAAGGGAGGGAGAGGGAGAGGGAGAGGGAGAGGGAGAGGGAGAGGGAGAGGGAGAGGGAGAGAGAGAGAGAAAGAGAGAGAGAGAGAGAGAGAATCTTCCATTGCCTGGTTCACTTTCCCCAAATGCCCTTTTACAGTCAGGGCTAGGCCAGGGCAAGGCCAGGAACTAGGACTCCACCTGTGTCTCCCACCTGGGTAGCAGGAGTCCTAGTACTTGGGCCATCATCTCCTGCCTCCCAGGCACATTAGCAGTAAATGGATCAGAAGCTCAGAGTAGCCGGGACTCTGGGGCAGACACTCTGATATGGGACGCGGGCATCTCAAGTGGACCCTTAATCCACAGTGCCACAATGCCCACGAACTGTTCCAGGTGCCCCAGATGGCACCATCCAACACTGTGCTAAGACAAAAACAAAGACATCCGAAGTGGCCTCATAGCACCCCTTTTTCTGTAATTAGCCCTGGGTCCTGTTTTCTACAAAGGGAAATACTGGCATTTTCTGGTAGGTATTCACTGCGGGCACCAGAAGCTGCGAGAGTGAGATGGCTTCCCCCTCTTACTGGAAAGGGAGCTAAGTTGGGGGTGGGGACAAGCATGCAAATCCCTCTGAGCTTGAGATCCTCACCCTTATCCCTTCAGAAAGTCCAGAACAAGAATGAGGTTTAGTAAGATCCAGAGGACTTTTCCCCCCACAGGGAAGAGGAAAAATAACCCGGGGACTTTGCTTCACCCCTAGAAAGCCAGGAGCCATGAAGGAGGTTGACCTCTGCTGCGCCTTAGCCAAAGCGCACTGTGAGCCTCTGTTGCCCCTGGGGACCTGGAGTGGGGCTCAGCCACTGTCCTCCCACGGGCCTGGGCATGGCTTTGGCGCAGGCCCTGGGTGCCCGCTGTGCACAGTGAGCTGGGGAGTGACCACTCACCTTGGGAAGGGTGGTGCAGTGAGAAAGTCATGAGCCCAGAGGGGCAGTCCAGGCACCAGCGTGGACAGAGGCCTTGCAGGCCAGCAAATCCATCATTTCTCCAACAGGCGACCTCCAAGCTGCCACAGTGTTAAACTGCCCACTCCAGTCCCTGACGCCAACATTCCAGTGTGGAAAAGAGAGGCCCCTGGGGTCCGTGTTGTGGCACAGCAGGCTAAGCCCCTGCTTGCAACACTGGCATCCCAGATTGGAGCACCAGTTTATGTCTCAGCTGCTCTGCTTCTGAGCCAGCTCCCCACTAATATGCCTGAGAAGGCAGGGAAGTTGGCCCAAGTGCTTGGGCCCCTGTCATAACATGGAAGACATAGATGGAGTTTCTGGCTCTTGGCTTCAGCCTGGTCCAGCCTGGGCTTTGGCTGTCATTTGTGGGGACCAGCAGATGGAAGGTCTCTCTCTCTCTCTTGACTTATCTCTCTCTCTCTCTCTCTCTCTCTCTCTCTCCTTCTTTCCCTCCCTCCCTCTCTGTCACTTTGCCTTTCAAATACGTAAATACATTTTTTTAAAAAGAGAGAGACCCATTATGCCACTTCACACTCAGCGCCAGCCTCACCTCCGTTCCCTGGGCCAGACCCAATCGTGTGTGCCTGGCTTCGCGTTGAAGCTAGCCTTTTATGTTACTTGCCACTGGACTCCAAGCCCTGGGTACAGGGTCTGACAGAAGAGCTGAATTAAATATACAAATTCCCCCACAGCATCCGGGACTGATGATCGCCCTGCCCCTGTTTGTCTCCTCCCAGACACGGGGCACTCACTGCTTCTCCACGGCCTGCTCCCCCGGGGATCAGTTAGGAGGCTGCATTGTTGTGCCGCCTCTCAGCCCGGGTTGCTCTCTGCTTTTCTGAGTCTTTCCTGGGTCCTGGGGGAAGCTGCCTGCTGCGGACAGGGCCAGACACCTCCCTTCTACCCATGGAGCAAGCTGCAAGGCAGAGACCCAGGAAAGGCTACTTCCTGTGCCCAGGGGGCCTGGGGCCGCCCGAGCCCCAGAGGAGCCTGCAGCCCTCCTAGGGGCAGAACTCACCCTGCAATTCATAGCTGGGTGAGGGCTTCTCCCTGAGACCCTCCTGCACGTCTGATCATGGGGTCTGTCTGGTAGTGGCTGGCCGAGAAATGCGGACACCGTGATGCCCTACGGATGGCCTACGATTTTCCTGTTTTCTCCTGCCAGTGGGACCCAGAAGGCATGCATGTGTGTGTGTGTACAGGGAGCTCTGTATTTAGACACAGGCTAAGCATGGACCCAAGAAAGCTGGCCAGAAGTCCGTCTACTGGGGGTAGAGGTATCAGCACAGTGGATACCAGCTGGCAAATGCCTTGGAGCCACTGGAGAATGAGGTTGTGTGTGGCTACATCCCAATGCAGTAGTGTGTGTGTGTGTGTGTGTGTGTGTGTTCACAAGCTACCCTTAGTCTGGGTGACCTATGTGAGCGTGTGCTAAGTGCCATGTGTGTAACAGATGCAAACTGTAGTCTGGCTTTGGGTCTGGGGGGCGGGGTGCAGCGTGTGTGACTGTGTGTATTTACATGTCTTTCCCGACCTGGTTCTGTGACATGGTGATCCCGTGACCGAGCAGGCGTGCATATTCCTGTACCTGTTTACGTGATCCCGATGCCATGAGTGAGTGACCTGGTACCCCGGTGTGTGTTTGCGTGTAGACGCACGGGCACATCCGAGGCAGGATCCGCACACACACTCCAGCCTGGGTCCGCACCCCCGGCCCGTGCACAGGTGCAGGTTCTCGGAGCACAGAGGCTGGCGGGGGTGGGGGGGTGGGGGGGGGAGAGCATGTGTCGGTGACATCCAGGAGCCTTTGTCTGGTGCCCACTCTGTGACCTCTACATTCCTCGTGCTGCAGGGACCTCTGCTTGCCCGGCTCACAGCCGGCCTTCCCCAGGAGTCCCTTTAACTCACAGCCCCTGTGCCGGCCAGGGAGCTGAGAGTTGGGGACTATTCACCTCGGGGGAGTTTTTGTTCTGCCCCGTGAAAGGCCTCAATGGCTGGGAATACCATTCTAATTACGGGGAAGCCCAGCTTATGTGGGAGACACAAAGGGCTGTGGTCTCATAGCAGCTCGTTCCATCCGTCAAATAAGGCCGTCTAATGATGGGTGAGAGCTGTGAATGCCTAAAACAAACTCGAAAAGGAGGGAAAATAAAGCCGCCGGGGGCTTAAAATATATTAAATTACCCTGATTAGGAGTCGTGGCTTTGCAGGCCCTGGTCGGAGAGACGAGGCCGGGAGGCTGTGAGTCCTGTTATTCACTGGGGGGGTGGGGGGGTGAGGTTCAGTAAGTAGGGGGGTGGGTCAGCAGCCCCGGCCCATTCTCATGCTAACACCGGGCACACATTGCAGGCTTAGTGGGCTGGAAAATAGAAATGAATTTGCCGTAATCCTCCTCCTCCTCCTCCTCCCTCCGCCTGCAGCCCAGGGGAGGCTTGGCGTAATTGCAGCCCTTTGGAGCCTGCTGGGCACTGGGGCAGGCCCACGCCCCTTAGCCAGCGCCCCTCGACCCTCTCACCCCCTCACTCCTTCTGTCTGTGGGGCCCAGGAACAAGAATGGGCTTCAGGGTTCAATAGGGGGAGCAGTGAAACACGAGGTTGTCCACACTCTTACCACTGCGTGCGCACACACACACACACACACCCCTCACACACTTGTGTAGGCACAGATACGTCTCCACACACTGTGCAGCTGCACGTACACCTTATGGGGGAACACACACAGGCACGCAGGCCTGAAGACGGTTCCCTCCCGGGCATGCACACGCGTGCTGGCGCTCCCTCCCTGGTGCAGCGTCAGTGTTTGATAGCAGAGGAGGACGCGCCTGGGAAGACAGCTGAGCGGCGGCGCTGTTGGACCTGGGCAGGACCGACACGTGGCCTGCCACCCTCCCGGCCCCGTTTGCCGCTGTCTTTTAAAAGGGCGCTTGGACTGAATGCCTTAGAAAACCCTGCCAGCTCAGAAAGGAGGAGGGGCCACGTCCCAGCGACTGCTCCCGCTTCCGCAGGCTTAGGTGAAGACACGCACACCTGCTGTTGCCCCGCACTCGCCTCCACGGCGCACGCAACAACGCTGCCCTTGTGTGTCCACCTCCTCCCAGGCCCTGCGCACTGCCTCGCACGCTTCTGCGGCTTTGTCCGTGAGACTAGACCAGTTGGCGACTTGGAAGTGTCAGGTGCGGCTCTGAACCATAGAGCCCCACGGTGTGGCGCCAAGGACCCGGGAAAGGCAACCGAACGGCTCCGCCCCGGCCTGGGGCGCCCTCTGCCGGCCGCTCTGGAACAGACGCGCCGAGAGGCGACCAAGACCAGCGCACGTGACCCTCCGACCTGAACCCGAGAGTCCCAGCAAGGAAATCTTCCCCGCTCGGTTCTCTACTCCGCTATGGGAAGATCCAGGGAACCGCAGGCCAGACTGGAACAGAGGTTGAGAGAGTGAAGTGCGCAGAGGGAGTGTGAGAAGTGCCTGGCCGGTGCCTGCTGGCCTTTTCTGCTCACAGCCTCAACTCTTGCCCTGCACCCCCAGAGAACCAACGGTTGCGCATGTGTGGAAGACACCGAGGCCAGAAGGGGCACACCCAAGGTCAGCCAGCTGCTGGCCAGTCTGAGCCAGTCGGCCTCAGCGTTTCCATCCACGTCGTGGGTGAGGGAAAGATGTGAGCACCGAGCAGAAACTCCCAGAGGGCTGGGAACCTGCCTTCCACCTGCCCCTTTGCAGAGGGCAAGGACCCCTGAGCCCCCAGAAGACAGCCCTCAAGGGTGCCAGGGTCAGCAGAGGCCAACACCTCCCTCTCTTTCCTGGAGGGCAGAGCTGGGGCTGAGATAGGCTAGAAATTGGGGGGGGCAGGGCTGGGCACCACCCCAAGCTGCAGTGGGGGGAGGGGGTGGTGACAGGTCCCCCTGGGATCAATGCAGGTCCCTGGGGGACGAAAGGCCATTGGCATCAAGATGGAGGCACGTTGTATCAGGGTGCCTAAGGGGTCTCAGTGAGACCTGGACGGGACCACACATCCCCGCCACTCCCGGGTTGGGCAAGATGACATTCCCAGGGGCTACTGGTCCTCTAGAATTCCCAGAGCTGGGGCTCAGGCCGTCAGTGCTCCTTTCTTGGCCTCGAGCAAAGGCAGAAGTGGCTCCTTCCCCAGCGCAGGCCTGCTCAGGTCTTGCCCGAGCTCCCTTTGCGGTTTACCTCTGCCCACCCACTCCCACAGCCGTTCTGGCCCGGGCTCTCCAGCTCCCGGCCAGATGATGCAGGGACCAAGAGTTCTGAGGCCACTGGACCGAGGAACCAAGATGAAGAGGCGCAGGGGAGCTGGAATCTGGGGAGGGCGGGTGGTTTGAGGACAAGTGTGCCTGGCTCATGCCCACAGCTTCCTGGGAGTGCCTCCAGGGAGTGCCTCCACCGGCTTTTTCCAAAACGGCTGCCCCAGGCTCCAGGCTTGGCTGCACCAGAAGGAACCAGGCTGGGAATGTTGGGCGCTCTGCTGGGATTGCACTTGGCTCCTCTGCCAGGGTTTGGGGGAGTCGGGTTGTGGTCCCCAGGAAGAGCAGGCACAGCTGAGAGGAGTGAAAATAGGGGCGCCCCAGGCGGAAGGGGTTCAAGTTGAAGGCTTTTTTGCTCCCACGGTGCTTCAGTGCGCCTTGGTGGCACTGCTGGGGCCTGTGGAGACTGTCCTGATGCCCTCTCCTCCTAGTCCCCCAAGCCCTTCGCTGCCGCAACCAGCCTGCTTGCAATCCGTAGATTCTAGAAGCGCAAACGCACGCCACTGCAGCATCCAGAACAAACACACAAGAGCAACAAATTCGAATTCCAGAATTTTCTCTGAATTCAATAAGCAAAGCGTCCGTGGGGAAACTCAGCCCCAGCACCCCGAGGTGGGGAGGGTGCGGGGGCGGAGAATGAGCCTGGGACACGCGGTGCGGAGCGAGAGAGAACCCCTCCGCCCGCCTTCAGCGTGGCGCCCCGCAGCCCCGAGCGGGTGGTGTCCTGGTTCCGGGGCCAGGAAGGCAGGACGCAGACTCGGTGGCGACAAAATGCACCCGCGTGGGCAGAAGGCGGCCCGGGAGCCGCGGGGCAGAAATGCAGGCGTTCTCCCCACGCAGGAGCAGATGTGTAGCGGGGAAGGCCCAGGACCTGGGAATTCCGAGCGGTTCCTTCGTCACATTCCGTTCCCACCTCACCAGATACCTACTATTCATCATAAGGAGAAACGAGATCGCGCGCGCGTGTGTGTGTGTGTGTGTGTGTACTATTCATCATAAGGAGAAACGAGATCACGTGTGTTTCTCCTAGACTTTTCCCAAAAAAACCGAGCTACTGTGTTTGGGGCACATTCCAGGGGAGCACGATGGTGCAGCCAGGGCTGGGGACGTTCCCCGCTGGCCTCGCGCCCGCACAGGGGTGGAAACTGGAGGGGCTGGGGGCTCCGGGCCACACGCATTTTAGGGGAGAACGGCAGCCTCGGGTCTCGGGTTCAACCTGTTCAGACCAGAGCACCTGCCTGCCTCTCGAGGAGAGCCCTGAGCCCCCGCAGGTTTGCGCACTACCCAGCATGGCCGCAGGGACCCCACGGGTCCCACCCAGTGTTGGCAAGAGTCTGGACTGAAATTTCAGAGGCCGCCTGCGTTTATGCTGGAACGCTCAAAGAAATGCCAAAATGCAGCGATTTTTAAAAATACCCCGGGTCCCCTGAAGCCGGCGGCGTGGCCGTAGCCATGAGCCACAAGCGCGGGGCGACTGTGCCCAGCTCGCCTTTGGAATTCTGTTTGTGAAACGCAGAATGCAAGCAGGAGAGCCGGAACGAAGACAAAGCCATGCTAAGAAGCGGTGGGATTGGTGAAATCGCCACACTTAGCAAACACTTTCATTTTCACAGCTGCCTGTGGCCGTGTGCAGGTCCAGAAAAATCGATAGTGTTTCAGGGCGAATTCCACCAAGGGAACGGACCAGTCCCGAGGAGCTCCCGTGTCGGCAGAAAGCGCTATGTCGGAAAGAATGCATAGGGCAGAGGGGGGAGAAAAGCGCCCTCAGGTCGCGAGAACATTTATAAATTGACTGCTGTGGCTTTGTGGGAATCTACAGATTGATACCCGTTTCTCTCACTTTCGTACCCGCCACGGGGCGGTGGGGGGGGGGGGGCTACCATGGGTGTGTGGGCTGGGCGGGCCACCCCCTTTGCACTTGGAAACCCTGGAAGGCAGGGCCAGAAGCTGCTGTTCGGCCCAGCCGGGTTCTGGAACAGCCACGTTGTCTGATACTTGCCTATTGAGTTACTCAGATTCTTATAGAGGCTGTCCCCTGTGCGCTACGTAGACTGAAGAGCCAGACCCAGATGTGGGGCCCAAGGGGATGGAGTGCAGCCGGGCCCACCTGGCACCCCGGACACCTGGGCCCACCATTTCTAGTATTTTGCCCAGTGTTTGGGGGACCCACAGGGCCGCGTGCCCTGTCAGTTGCGCAAGTCCCCCTTGGCCAGAACAGCAGGACAAGACTTTCCGAAGGCCCCTGCATTCCTCACGCTGACTTTTCCTATCAATGGGAGAGAGGTAGGCTATTGACCCAGTGGCCTCCCCCTCTCCGCCTATTGTGGTGGTTCAATCACGCACTTAGGGAAGAAAAGCGAGTTTATCTTAGCCTGGAGGAGCCTCGCGTTGTGTGTGTGTGTGTGTGTGTGAGAGAGAGAGAGAGAGAGAGAGAGAGAGAGACTCAAGGGTGGGGGAAATTCGGCACCAGGACTGTGCAGATGGGTTGAGGATAGACACTTTGAGAAAAGGACCAATTTCCCCTTCACAATGAGCGCTAAGTACCTGATAAATGGGGCTGGTGTTTATTCATGAGCAGGTACTTTGGAAATGGCAATTAGAACAGCCGCTCGCGCTGCCTAGCCAAGGTACTTAAACGCGGGCAGGTGCAGCGCGGCGCGCGGTCCCAGCGCACAAAGCCCGCGGCAGCCGCGGCGCGGGGAGGGGTCGTGAATGGGGGGCGCGCCGGGCCCCGAGGGCGCGCGGCGCGCAGGCACCTAAGCCCTTTGTTCTTCGACCGAAACTAAGGCCACTCCACTAGGGGCACCCCGGGAGAACCTTGCCCTCTAATTATCAGGAATTTTCCTTCGTCTCTCCAGCCGGTCTGGCTGACGCGGAGATGCGTGAGATCAGGCTCTACGTTTGCATAAAAGCTGCGTGTGAGCCGGCTATATTAGCTAACGGGCCAAGGAGCTAACCTAAGGCCACAACTAGAAAAGAAACCGAACCCAGGCCTGGGAACCGCGCGCGCACACGCGGTTCTGGACGCCCCCGCCGCGGAGGCGCCACCTCTGGCGGTGCCGACAACCTCTGGCGTTCAGGTTTTGTTTCAACTCCAAGGGGAGAAAATTGAGGTCTGTCTCTTTCTACAGCTTCCTGGCGCCGAGGTCGTGGGACAAACCCGCTCTCGCCCTCGGAGTGGCTCCGGAATCCCTGAGTGCTCCCTGGCTTTTGCTCACGAGCGGCGGCCTGGCCCGGGCGCACGCGGAGAGGGCACGGCGAACCGCGAGGCCTTGGGGGGCCGCACGCAGGCTCTTTGCCGCTTACCGGCGCGGAGCGGCCGGAGGGAGCCCTGGGGTTGCGGGAGCGATCTGTGTCTGGCTGAGGCCTTGCGAGCTCGGGTCCCGAGGTCTGAGGCACCGACTTCTCGCCCCTGCCCAGGACTCTCGCCCTCTTTTCTAGCCGTTTCGAAAATCAGATCAGCACAATTTCTTTCCAGTCCACAAAATCAGAAAGGAGATTTCTCTCGCTCGCTCTCGCTCTCTCTCAGACTAGATTCCCCTTGGAGAGAAGATTCAGAATTCTAGGAAGCAAGGGTCAGGGCGCTGCGTCACCCACCTCAAGGCATTTTTACGTTTTCCGCCAGGAAGAACCCGACGGCTCTCCCATCTTATCCAGTCTGGCCAAGCAGTGCAGATAATAACGTTCATTGTGGGTTTTCTTGGAAGCTTGGGGTTAGAATAAATGATGGAATAATCCTGATCTCCGGGAAAATCTGACACCCCGGATGTGAGCAAAAACCGAAAGTAGAAACCCAGAGGTGCGGCGGGGAGCAGGGCCGAAGCCGGCAGGCGCCGGGGGCTCCGGCGGGGACGGCTCCGCCGCCATCACTCAGCCGCTGGCTGGCTGCGATGGGGCGAGGCACGCTGGTGGTCTCCGTCTGGAGAGCTCACAAGAGAAGCAAGGCTTCTTTTCGCGTCTTTGGCCAGGGCCCGAGTTAGGGACCAAGAGTGAAGCGTCCTCTCGGACTTACAGCCCGCGCGCGCGCCCCCTGCGCCAAGGAGACCCTGGGAGGCGGAGCGCAGGTGCGGGAGCTGGTCTGCTCCTCGGGACACCGCCCCCACCCCGCGCGCGCCGCTGCGCGAACCACGCCGCGCGAGGAGCTCCTTTGCACGACGGCCTGGGGGTAAATACGACTGCGCGGTGGAGGCTCCACGTCCTAGCTCCCGGAGCGCGCGGGAGACAGCCCACGTCTCCAAAGTAGGCCTCCCCTCTCCACGTGGCTAGACGGCTGCCGACCTCTGCAGGCAGGGGATATAGATCCGAATGGGGCCAGAGGTGGGCAGTAGGCTAAAGATGACACGTCGCAAAACAGTGTTCCCCTTTTTCATTCCCAGGGTCTGTATTACGGTACTTCTAAAAGGTGCAGGTGGGACCGAGAGGAGTGCCATCGACAGGACCGCCCGCGACTGCGATTCTTCGAATTGCAGATTTAGAATAAATCATAGAAATACAATGAATACGAATCCCAAGGAAACATCCGCCCCTTGCGATCCTTGATCCCTAACTCTTGGGATGCCCCACCCTCAGCCGATCCTCCCTAGGTTTGTTTTTCTAAGAACGTCACAGGGTAAATGCATTTGGGGCCCTTAGAGGCATCTGGCTCCTGATTTGCGCATCTCACCCCCTCCGGGGGGGGGGGGGGGCTTTGGCCGCGGGGCTCTACCAGGAAGTCTAGTGAGTTAGGCTGAAGACCCCCAGGTATAGATCGGCTGGAAAATGCCCATAATTCAGATCCTCCGTGATCAGAATTCTTACTCTCGAAGAGGCTTGTCCCATTTGGGAGAAGGTGGAGCCAGGAATCCCAAAGATTTTTTTCGTTTTGTTTTCAAGATTGATTGACTTATTTGAAAGGCAGAGTGACAGAAATCTTCCATCGGCTGAGCCATGCCAAAGCCTGGAGCCAGGAACTCCATCCTGGTCTCCCTTTGTGGGTGGCAGAAACCCAATTACTTGGGCCATCACCAGCACATTAGCAAGAAGCTGGATGGGAACTCTAAGAAAACCACTCCGACAGGGGATACGGGCTTCCCAAGCTTAACTCCAATGCCTGCTCCACGCCGAAGAGCTTTTGTTACTCCAGCTATTGCATCACCAGCGCCTTGTATTTCAGGTGGTTGGTGTGAGAGCCTCTATCTCCACCCGGAAAAGCCAGGAACATCTTATTAACCTCACATTCTGTTCATGGCCAGCTCCGTGGTGCCAGGTTCTAACCAGAAGGCACCAGGCTAGAAGCAGAGCCTCGCTTCCTGGGGCGACCCCTCTCCCTTCCCCCCATCCTCTCTGCAGCAAGCCCATCTGGGGTGTAGGACAGAGGTGGCCTGCCAGGTGGACCCTGGGGAGGGAGACTCCAAGGGAGCCCATCCCTGCTCCTTCCCTTATCTTCCGTCCTCTCCCTGGGATTGTGATGAAAGCAATGGGGCTTCTCTGGCCTAGGAACAAACCAGGAGCGTTGGCTATGCTGAGACTGGGTGAGCGAGATCTCCACCCCAGCGACTGTCTGCTCCCAAAGAGACACGGTCAGCTTCCTTCAACAGACAGGAGACAGAGGCTCAAGGGCACACTGAGATTGCCCAAAGACCCCCTCCCCTCCACACACACCCCAGCGCGGACAGGCGGAGCCAGGATTCTTCCTAGCACTCTGATGCCAAGCTCAAGGTGTTCTCCAACACCCTCTTTCTCAAATTCCAAGCAGGGTGGGGCACCTTTTGGGGGTCTTGTGGGAAAATAAAGTATGGAATGCCACTGTCACTAATCCCTGTTCTGCGCTAGGCACATACCAGGAGCAGATCCCCCCCCCCCCACTCTGACTCTGGGATGGTCTCAAATGGGAGAGTGCCACAGACATCTCTAGGGAGGGGACACATGGAAACTTAACGCTGGCTTCTGAGTACTCTTGAGAATGGGTTTCACACTAGGGTACCACACAAGTCCTTCTAAATCCCTCAGCTCTTAGATAAGCAGTTTGATAATGGAGGTGGAGGTGCAGACCCCGGAGCCAGGCTGCCTGTGTTCAAGTCTGACCCAGACCAGCCACTTGCTAGCTGTGTGACCTTGAACCACTTGGCTCAGTCTCTCTGAGCCTCAGTTTCTCATCTCTGAAACAGACAGTTGAGAGCTGCCAGCCACAGGTTAACTGATTTGCCCTGAGTCCTGGACACAGCCTCGCCTCTTCCTAGTCCTGTTGGCTTCTGTCCCTGTACCATGGCCAGGATGTCAGCCTCCCCGGGGTCCCAGCATCCCATGGGAGTGGCAGGGAGAAGGCAGGCACCTGTGAATTGCCTGCTCACTGGGAACTTAGCCTGCAGAATCTTTTTGCCTCCTGATACGGGAAGAAGTCCAGTCTCTGTCCATGTTGCACTCTCCTTAGTGATGCCCACAGGTGGGGACAGCAGTGTGAAAGCTCCAGTCTTTGGTTTTAAGGAGGCCCAGCCCACCCTTCCCACCCACCCCCGGGGTCCTGTACAGAGCTGCTGCTGTGTCCCCTCTGCTACCACACACGCACACGTCTGCACACGGCAGCTCCCTGAGGGCAGCTTCCGTTCTGCTCTCCGCTATATCCCAGTGCCTTAAACAATGCCTGGCTCAGAACAGATCCCACATACACACATAGTAATTCAACTGAAGAAGGCAGAGCTGCTACTGTAGCAGGCTCTAGCCTACTGTCCTATCTAGAGGCAGTGGTCAGAGTTTACGGCCAAGCAAGGAAAACAGTGCACGCTCCACATCTCTCTTCTTAAGAGTCTCCTGTGTGGACCTCTGATTTGCGATTTGCTCAGCCATCCACACACCCCTCCCCAGGTGCTTAGGGCCCGAGAGGGACAAGATTTCAAGTATCCAGCGGCCTGTTGGGTTACCAGCCTTCAGGGTAGAGCTAAAGCACTTAGAGCCCTCCTGGCTCAGTTTTTCTTTTATTTCCTCTGGGGAGGGGCGAGGCATTGTTTTTTGAAAATGCAAATTGACAGTGACATTGCCATTAGGGTGGTTTGTGGCTGTCACTGGTTGTTGTGCCTGTTTGCAAAGCCTCAGGTACTGGCCCAAACACGGCACCTGACTTCACCTTCACAAGTCCCTGAGCCCATTTTACAGGTGAGGAATGGAGATTCAGCAACGGTCAGATTTAGCAACAGTCATATGGTTTGTAAAGGAGAGGACCAAAGGCTGGGCTGTTCAGCATCCCCCTCCCATCTGCAATTCCTTCTTGCCTATGAGAGTGGGGACCCAGGTACAATGTGGGGGGTGTGAGAGCAGTTAGCACACACCCAGCTAGACCAGCCTCCCAAGTTCAAAGCCCGCCTGCTCCTCTTTCCAGTTGTCAGACTGGAGGCAAAGCTCTCAACCCTGGCACATCTTAGTTTCCCTTCTGCAAAGGGGGCCGATAACGACCCAGCCTCACTGGATGCGGAGAGTGAGTGAGTGAAGACACCGCAAGAATCAATTGCCCCTCTCTCCGGCTGCTGCAGGCTGTGGCTGGGGAGCCTTGGACTAAAAATAGTGGCTTGTCCAAGGTGTCACAACAACCCGGGGTGAATCAGATTAGAGCTCGGGCCAGAAGTTGAGACAAAGTGTAGGGCAGCCACTGTGGCCAGTTTTGCAGGGGGGGGAAAAATCCGTTTCCCTTTTTAAACAAATGTAAACATCTTCCCGGGCTCCACAGACATCAGCTTGTCAGTGATGAATCATCGGGGGCCCCAAAACTGCAGTAGGTAGGTCACAGTCTCCATTTTCAGCCCAGGTCCTGGTGGCCCCCCTGAGGCTGGCAGGAGGGGCTCAGGGCTCTTACAGTGGGCGAAACCTCAGCTTTCCCAGGCCCTCTGGGGACTGGGGGGGGGGGCTGCATGAGGAGAGAGCTGGCATTTACCTAACATTTTGTAAAAGTGCGATTTGTGTATGATTTCCCCCCCTTTCCTTTTAACAGAGCACATGGAACCAGCCTTGTCACCCTGGATCTTGTTTGCGAATGAGACCTCACATGTGATGGGACAGTGGGGAAGGAGTCCCTAGGGAATGCTATCTTATGCTCAGGTCAGTAGCAAAAACAAAACAAAACCAACTCGATTCTCGGTGCTTCTTCAATGCATGCATCTCATTTTGATTTATTCATCCAGAAATTCTTTCATCCCTCCGGAAACTAGTTCATGAATCGTATATCTAGCAAGCACTTGGCAGTTCAGCTGAACCTTTGCTGAAGGTGTTAAGAGAGGGAGAGATGGGGGGAGGGGTTGTGCAGGCTTCCTGGAGGAGGAGGCACTGGCCACAATTTGGCCTGGGGAGATGGAGAGGGGTGAAATCAGGGGAATATCTGGAGGAGAGGGGAGGGAGGCCTGAGGCTGCAGGGAAAAAGCACCCCCCACCCCCCCCCACCCCCCAGTGAGCGCCTTGTCACCTGCTGTGACTCTAGAAAGGAAATCCTCTGGATGGTAGAAACTGCCTGTAAAGCTGTACCCTACAGATCTCCAAGGATCACCCGAGGGAGAGGAAGGTAGCAACAGGAGGCAAGGTCACGGGCTGTCCAGGAGGGGCCCTCTGCGTTCTCAGCCTGGCTACGTGCTGGTCGGTCGAGGGGCATCCCTACCTGTCCCCACTCAAGATCCAGGGACCACAAGAAGTCTACACACAGGGAAAAGGCCCTGCACGTTCCCTGCGCGGCCACTGGCAGCCCCTGCGCCCAGAACCTTAATTGAGGAGCTGGGGGTGGGGGGCAGATTTAGGGATGGAGTGGGCACAGCTGATCCCCCTCAGCACACACACACACACACACACACACACACCCCTCTCCACGTCTCCAAGAGGGGCCTGGGGCCTGCCGAGCTGGATTCTAAATGGTGTCCCCTCCAACCAAAACCTGAAAGGAGCCGTGAGAACGACAGAGCCAGAAGGGGAGATGAAAGAGGAGTCCCAGGGGATTATTGACCAGGGACAGGTGAGCCAGGCCCCTTTGGGAAAGGCCTTCACGGGGCTCCCTGCCCTCTGAACCCCACCCTAGGGCTGGAGCTGCCCCGCACACGGGAGCGTCAGCGCGCCCCCCGGAGGCCCAGCGGAGCGGCCCAACCCATCCGCCGCTGTGCGCCTCGAAGCCCTCAGTCCCGCTTCTGGGGTCGCCTAGTGGGGCGGGGGAGGGACCCAAGGGGTGCGGGGCGAACCCCGCCAAGGGCTCTTACCTCAGCGCGGGCATCCGTCCGACCGAGCGCAGTTTGCCGCTGGGACTGCGGGGCTGGGGAGGCTCCCACGGGCTCTGATCGCGCCTCCCCCCGCCCCGAGCCCCTAGACCCTTCGGTGGCCCCGAGCAGGGGCGCCGGGACCCGGGGACAGGCGCCGCGCCGGCGGGAGAAGGCGGCTCCTGCGGGGCGCGGTGGGGCGGGGCGGGGGTATTCTGCCGGGCCCCGCCTGGGAGGGGACGTGGGAGCGGTTTTCTCGGAGAACAAAGGCGACCGGGGAAGGCTCGGCGCCCCCCCAGGCCTGGCCCTGAACTTGAACTTGTACTTGACACTTTGTCCGGAAGGTGGCGGGGAAGCCCGTCTGAGCTGGGACAGCACTCGACCATCCACCTGCGGGCCCGGGTCGGGGGCGAGCCCGCTGTCCTCTGCGCCCAGGGTAGCCGGGCATCTCCAGGGCGCCGGGGCGCCCCAAACTGCCTGGGGCTTAAAGTCCTGAGGTCCCCGCGTCCCCTCGGAGAGTCGGGGTGCCCCCCATGCCCGGTGGCTCTGGCGCGGGGATTCGGCCGGAGACCCTGCACCCGCCCCTTTCCCCGGGACTCGCCCTATCCCGGGCCAGGCCCGCCGCCCTAGCTGCGCGGGGCAGGCCGGATTCTCTGCACGTCGCGTCGGCAGCCGCTATTCAGCGGCTAATTGAACGTTAATGGCAGGTGCGGATGAGGTCACTGGAGCTGGCTTTTCTCACACATTTTTCATGCAAATTCGCGAAACTCTAAACAAATTTGAATAAAAAGCTCTTTGTGCCGCAGGCCCCCCAGACCTCTCCCTCCCGCCTGAGGTCCCGGCTCCTCCCGATGCCCTGGGGCTCGAGCCTGCAGCCCCTTGAGGGGGGAGTCACGAGTCCCGGGAAGCGCCGCCTGCCGGTCAGTGGTTTGGACCGGTCCGTAGCCAAACGGACGCGGCCCGGGCTTGCCGTGGGGAGAGTGAGAAGCCATTCATTTGCGGTCGCGGAGCAGGGGCTAGGCTGAGGGGGCGCTGGCCCTTTGGCGAGATCCAGCCAAAGGTGGCTAAGTACCTTGCAACTGGACAGACAGACACGCTTGGGCGGCATCCTGGCCCCACATGAATGGCCAGTTCAGCCTGGCTCTCGTGATGGGTTAAACTGGAATTTAGTGCTCAGTAGTGCACAAGGACATCTGAGGATTAAGCTGTGATTTAGGGAACCAGCAAGACCTCGGGAGAGCACCTGGCACAAGCGAGTGTTATTATTTGGGGTCCCAGGGCCTTGTGGGAATGAACGCCATGATTGTGAATTTTGCAGACATGACAAAACTTGTCAGGACTGTTAGAGGACCCCCAGCTCCCACGTATCGCATTTTGGCCCGGAGATGAACCCTGGTTGTGTGGCTTGGCGTACTTCTTAGCCCCCTTGAGCCCATTTCTGGGTCTATCAGATGGGATTAAGTTTTATAGGGTTTTGGGGATGGGAAGACACTGCCGGATGTTTAGGAGGGGCTTGGGGACTGGCCCCCAATCCAGACACACACACACACACACCCTCCCCCTCTCCTCTCCTCCAGGCTCAAGGCAGGATGAGCCTTGGGCCGCCCACAGCCTTTGTCTTCCCCAGATGACCCTAGCCTAGGTCAGTCTCCCCGCAGCCTTATGAAGCTTTTTGATCCCTCCTCCCCACCCCCACCAGGTTCCCACCACACCTCAAAACAGCAGTTGTCTTAGCTGGTGGCAGAATTTTAACTGTCCTCACACAGAAACTGGCTGGAGACACAGAATGCCTTGCAAAGAGACTTTATTTGCAGGCTGGGCCAGGAAAGACAGCAGTGTCCTGAGACGGGAAGAGGTCTTCCCCAGAACTTCTCTCGTCCTCTTTTTTTTTTTTTTTTTTTTTTTGACAGGCAGAGTGGACAGTGAGAGAGAGAGACAGAGAGATCTTGTCCTCTCTTGGCAGCATCCTTTGGCCTTGGAAGAGTCCAGTGGCTCAAGCTGCCTGGGCACCATCTCTGCATTCTCTCTTGTCCTCCTTGGGGCCCCGCAGCCAGCCCCCACAAGCCCTGGAGCAGGCCTGGGAGCTCCCTCCTCCCTCCTGCCAGGCTCCTTCAGGTCAAGGACCCCAAGGAGAACGTGGAGCCCGGGTAGCTGCTCATCTGGCAGAGGGATAACCAAAAGCATCCAGTCTGGATGAGGCTCTGGAACCCCTTCCTCCAGCCCGGTCCCCGAGTTGAGCGCACTCCAGGAGATAGATGGCATTAGATGGAACTGGGCCAAGACCTCAAGCAAGGGACGATGTGAGGTTGCAGGAGAGGGGCTTGCATCTCTCTATATGTGGGAGTTGACAAGGAGGGGACCGCCTCTGCGTGGCCCAGCCAAACTGGGCACCTTTGGAGGTACTTCAGAATGCTCTTTGGGGAGTCTTTTGGGGATCCAGAGTGTAGAGCCACAGAGACTTCATTTGAAATCATGGCTCTGGCCTCTGGCACTTACTCTCTGTCTAACCTAGCTTTTCTGGGTCTCAGTGTCCTCTTCTGTAAAGTGGGAATATCAGTAGTGCCCATAGCCATGACTTGACAAGGAATCATGGCCTGGCCGCTGACAGTCTACTCCACTTGGTGGGTTTTAGTGTTTCTTTCCTCCCTGCTCTTCCAGCCCCACAGCTGATCTGGGATGACCCAGTTGCTGCTCAGGTACCTAGTATCCCCACAAGTTTCCCAGGAAACCCTGGGAAGCTCAACTCCGTGGCTCCCTCCCCCAGTCTCAGGACATCAGGGATCCACTGGAGATCTCTGCCAGCTGCTATAGCCCCTGACTTGGGACAGGTGTAGGGGATTCTGTGTGGCCACTCAGACGCTTTCCGGGCCATTTCTTCTTTGGGAAGCAGGGGTGGTGACCAGTGCTCCCAAGCCTTCTTCCTGATGGTATCTTCCTCTCCAGGCACTGGTTGCCTATGCAAATAGGCTCTTCCACAGCCTGGTCCACTCTCCTCCACCACCCTGCCCAAGTCAGCTTACCCCCAGCAGACTGGGCCCTGGCCTGTATGGACACTCCTCGCCCCCCCCCATTGGGATCTACTGCCCGGCACCAACCACCCCGGAGTAGCCAAGGGCCTCCTCCCTAAAACAGGCAGCTCCTGAGGGTGGAGGAACAACATGTATGGGAGAGAAACCCAGAGCTAGCACTGGGCCTCCTCCAGCTCTCCCATGCTCCTGGCTCCGCCCCCACCCTGCCAATCACACTCAGGCATGAAGCAAGACCCAGAGTAAGCCTGGCACTCAGTAGGTGTTTCATGAACAGTAGCAGCCAGCATACTGATGTGATTGTTCACCTGAAAGTGGCCAGTGGCGGAGGCCACCAGTGCCTCAGGGATGGCTTTTCCTGCAACAGCACCAGCACACTCCTGCAGCTCCTACCCCAGGTTGGTCGGCAGAAGTTGAGCCTATTCTGTTAAATAGCCTCTTAACAGTTTTCAGTGAAAGAATTAAACAAGCATGGAGGGAAAACCCAACAGTATGGAAGAGTGGATCCTCCATCCCTACCACTCCCAGAGGGAGCCAACCAACACGCATTTCCAGAAACAATCCATCTACAAGCACGCTGATGGTTGTGTTTAGAAAAAAATGTTTATTTTTATTTATTTTAAAGGCAAAGCAACAGAGAAAGCGCCCCAATGTGTTGTCTTCCACCTGCCGGTTTGCTCCCCAAATACCTGCAATAGCCGGGGATGGGCCAAGCAGAATCCAGGAACCAGGAACTCCATCCGGGTCTCCCATGAGGGTGGCATGGCCCAAGTACTGGAGCCGTCATCTTCTGCTTTGCAGGTGGCATTAGCAGGGAGCTGGATCCAAAGCACAGAGTAGCCAGGACGCCAACACTCTCATGTGGGACGCTGATGTCCCAAGTGGCAGCTTTGACCTGCTATGCCACAGCGCTCACCCCACTTCACACTACTGGGAGGAAATCCTCCAGTGAACAGCCTTGTATACTCTTCTTTGGGAACTTTCACAAATATAGCCACAAAGCAAATTCCTAGTAGTGCAACTTGTTTGTGACCAAGTATATGTCCGTTTTACATTTTGATATTGCCCCATTTTGGAAAATACGGTACCACTGACACTCCCCTAGCAACAGTGTACGTGATGGCACTGTTACAGAGCCATGTGGGTGTGAAGGAATCTAAGGCCTCGGTCTTTGGGACAGTGCTCTGGTCTCCTGTCTGGGCTGGTGGCCCAAGGGTGCTCTGAGTCAGAGGGGAGTGGGGCCCACAGGGGCCCTGAGAATGGAGAGCAGGCCAGCAAGGCCGGGATCCTGCCTCAAGGGTTTCCTGCAGCCACTGTGGCTGTCCTATCAGGGGCCTTTGGAGGGGGGTTGGGCAGCAGGAGGAGGGTATGTGGTCCTGACCAAAGGCACCCAGGAAGAAGGGGGGCCATCCCTGGAAGCGATGGACATCGAGAACCCCTGACCAATGAATGGCGAGCTTGCCCTTGAACCTCGCCAGACTTCGCCGTTCTCAGGCACAGAACAAGAGGCGAGACGCCTCGGAGCCCAGCGGCACAGGCCGGTGGCTCATCCCAGACACCCTGACAGGCCGGGCCTTTGCCTGCATAGCTCAAGTGTGCCTCTCGGCTCCCTGGCAACAGCACAGCAGCACGGCTCCCCCGGTCCAGGCCCTGCCTGCTGTGAGCGGGAGGAGGGAGGAAGAGGAGCACCAAGGGGAGGACAGCTGGGGAGGGGGACTCCTGTTAACTCCTACGAGGCTGGCAACTTCCCAGCACACTGCCTTCCGTCTCCGGGGTGGACATGCTTGTGGCAAAGTTTCCCTTGGCCGGAGGTCTGGCCAGAGCACTCCACAGCCCATCAGATTCGGAACAGCTCTGATGAGGTGTGATGGGGCAGAAAGGGTGGAGGAGAGGTGAGGCCCACAGCCAAAGGCAAAGGCCCCCTGGGGTGGGCTGGGGCACATCCCCCCCCACCCCCCCCCCCCCGCCAAGTCCCAGATGACCCCCAGGGGCAGGACTGCTGGGTCCTCGTCCTCTACCCTGCCCAGGGCTCTGCAGCCCCAAGGCTGTGGCTGCTTCTTCCCTTTTCCCTCCATGCTGGGCTCCCCCCTCCTGAGGAGGTCTCGCGACCTGGGGACAGCGTGGCTCTGTATTCCAATCCTGCGACCTTGGGACCTTGGCAAGTACCAGGATTCAACTCTGTCTCCATTTCCATAAGAGCTGAAAAGTGCCTGTCCCATCGCTCACTTCCCGGGGCAATCTAAAGATAAGAAGAACAACGTGTGAGCAACGTGGCACTCTGGGGAGGAAGGTGTCCTATAAATCTCATTCAGGTATTATTAGGGCTGAAACTAGGTGTCTCTGCTCCCGGGGGAGGGAGGCGGGCGATGGGGTGGGGGTAGCAGGCTCGTCCAGGGCCGTGCTGAGAGTCCATGGCGAGAGGTCAGGAGAAGCAAGGGTTCATGTCTGTGGCCTCTGCAGTCTCTGGGTTTGGCTGGGACCCAGAGGTGAGAAAGAGAGAACATAGACCTACCGTTTCAAGGTACCTTACCTGTGATATTCCTGTGCCTCCCCGTGCCTTCATGAGAAAGGTGTGGGGTATCCTCATTTTTAGAAACAAGGACACAAAGGCTCAGAGAGGCTAGTGGCCGGTCACAGAAGGATTTGAGCCTATACTCACCTGACCTCAGCGCTCCACTTGTGCCAGTCCTACAGATGGCATAGCCACCTGCCGGGTAGGGGGGAGGCAGGGCTGGGGGAGGTAGCACAGTACAGGAAGGGGGTCCAAGTAGTGCTGCCCCCACCCCCACAGGGTGCTTTTCAGGTCTCGAAGCTTTGAAGTCTAGAGGCCCTGACACAGGGACATCCCAAGGAGAACACTGCCACCCCCACACCTCCCACCCCACCCTCTGCCCCCACCCCGGGGGGCAGACACTGAGGAGCAGGTGGAACTAGCAGAGAAGGTAAAGGCATCGGGGGAGAAGCTGGGAGCACACCCGACTGAGGTCTGCTCCAGGGCAGAGAAAGAGGGAGCGAGCGAGTGTGCACGCGAACATTCCCACCTGCTGGCTCACCCTGATGCCCCCGGTGCCCAGGGCTGGGCTATGGCTGAAGCTGGGAGCCGGGACCTCAATCTAGGTCTCACACGGTGGCAGGTACCCAACTCCTTCAGCTCCACCTGCTGCTTCCCAGGGTCTGCACTGGCAGGAAGCTGGAGCCAGGCATTCTGAATGGAATGCCAAATGCCATCCATTTGTTTGTTTAATTTAAAAAAAAAAATCATTGAAAGACAGAAAGACAAAGAGAGCCATGAGTCAGAAATCTGATCCAGGTCTCCCTTGTGGGGCAGGAACACAAGTACTGAAGACAGAACTGGGGTCTCCCAGAACCAGGAGCAGAGCTGGGCCTGAGACCCAGGCACTCTGATATGGGATGGCAGCATCCCAACCAGCAGCTGGGCCAAATGCCTGCCCCTGGATTTTCACTCTGGGTGAGGGTGTCGCCTGTATCCCAGGGAAGCTCAAAAGTGACAAAAGCTGGCAGGATCTCCTAGAAAAAGGAAGGGGCCATGCCAAGAGCACTCAGCAGGAGGGTGGGCTGCAAGTCTCTGGCCTCCGGCTAAGCGGGGCTGTGTCTTCCCATGCCTGTGGCTTTACTGGATGGCTGTGGGCCCTCAAAAGGCAGGAATTCCATCCAACAAGGCAGAGAGAAAGGCCAGCTAGAAGCTGCCACCATAGGCAAGGTGTACCATACCACATGTCCAGGGCAGCCTGGGGCTGTGGCCAGAGCTTGCCTCTGTGGTAGAACATCTCCCCCAGACACCCCGCAGCCTGACAGGAGGGGAAGAAACAGGCAGAGGAGGTGAGTCAGAGCACAGCCACACGCAGATCACGAGCCACAGTGCTTTTGAGATAAAGGGACAGAACGGAGGGGCAGCTCTGCAGCCAGCAGATGCCTGGAACTGAGAGGGACCTCAGCCCACTCCACGCTGCTGCTGGGGCCCACGCCAGCCAGATCTGACCTTGTCAGAATGCAGAGGAGGCCTAGGGTCCTGCATCCTGCCACCGCGTCAGGAACTGCCCCGGAGAGACATCAGCGTGCTTATGAAGAATATGTTGGTGCAGAAGGACACAGAGACTACGGAATCCCTGTCAGTCCCAGCTCATGGTGTGAGCCAACAGCCATTCTGATTGGCGGTGCCTACACTGTATCAGTGGTTCAAGCCTAGGCTGTACCAGTGATTCAATATTCTGAATGTCACCACTGTCCCTATAGTCACAGCTATGTTGAGCAACCTTGGGAAGCTCAACTCCTTCATAACCGAGGGAAAGAGAAATGGGAGATGAACTTGATTTCATGGCCCCTGTGTGCCTAGCACTCCCCACGCAGCTCTGTAGGCAGGGTCGCTATTCCCATTTGACAGATGGGGGCTTAGAGGCTCCAGGACATGCAGTGAGGCCAGAAGCACAGCTCTGGGCCCGGCCTCTGCTGCCCATCTCTCTCTTCTCCCTCCTTCAGCACCTCCCTGCATTCAGCACCCCTGTGCCCCAGTTTCCGAGCTCCCCAGGTTTTCTCAGGGCTACTGACACTGAGCAGAGGCAGACTGGCCAGCGTACTCAGTTCTAGAACAAATCCCCACGCCCTGACCAGCCGGACAGCATTTTCCTGACTGGCAGGGGAAAGAGTACCTGCAACCTACAGATGGTTTCTCCTAAGGAGGGTGGGCGGCCGGGGGGGGGGGAGGGGGCTTGGGGGCTGGGTGAGGGTGGGTGCACTTACCACTCAGTCAATCCGAGCCATGCGGAAACAGCTGGAGAGCTTTCATCCTGGGAACTTTCCTCCTGAGGAACAAAGAGCAGGGGATGCCCCCCCACCCCCGGCGGGCAGGGCCTGTGCGCCCACCTGGCCTCCACTGGCACGACCTGTGCTGGGACCAGCCTGGCAGGCCACCTCCTTGGGAGGGGGAACTGCGCTTGGAATGCGATTCCTGGGCTTTGCGTGACGCTCCGTCAGCGGAGTGTGACTCCCAAGATCCCCTGTCACCTCCTAAAGCCTCCGCCAGCCGCCCTCAGCATCACGCTGATCACCAGATTAAAGGGGCTCAGAGCTACAGCGGAGGCAGCTGAAACCCGCCAGGGGGTGGGGGCAGGGCAGGGAGGGGAGTGGGCGGCTCTGCTTCACCCTCTGCCGGCCTTGGAGCTCTAACCTCGCCTCTCCTCTTCACGGAGGCTTGGATGTCACCTCCCGACGTCCAGCTGAGGTGAGGGAGGCAGGGGGAGGGGCAGCAGGGACCCTGAGTGGCCTGGGTGTGGGCAACTGGCTGGGGCAGGGGCAGCAGGGCCCAGAGCCAGGCCCCTCCCCACGCACCTGAGCAGGGAGTAGGAGGAGTACCAGAGGCCGAGCAGGCTGGAAAAGAAGAGGCGAGAGGGGGTCTGGGCGTTTGCAGCTTTTCCCAATTCACTGTACCACACGTGCGGTCAGTGGCGTTCCCTTCTGTCCGTGCAGGGTCGCCAGGACTGTAAGAGCTGAGCTGAGCTGGGGCCGGCATTGTGGCGTAGCGGGTAAAGCCGCAGCTTGTGATGCTGGCGTCCCGTATGGACGCTGGTTCTAGACCCGGCTGCTCCACTTCCCATCCAGCTCTCTGCCATGGTCTGAGAAAGCAGTGGAAGATGGCCCAAGTGCTTAGGTCCCTGCCACCCATGTGGAAGGCCTGGATGAAGCTCCTGGCTTTGGCCTGTCCCAGCCCTAGTCACTTTAGTCATCTGGGGAGTGAACCACTGGATGGAAGATCTCTCTCTCTCTCTCTCTCTCTCTCTCTCTCTTTCTTTCTGTCTCTGTAACTCTTTCAAATAAATAAACTTTAGGAAAAAAATGAGATGGGCTCACTTTCTCAGTTTACGCATGATAAAGACCCAACAGAAAGGAACTGGAGGTTTGAGGCAGGAATTGTGGGACTGCGAGAGTCTCAGGCTCGGACTTTCAATGTACTCAGCTGAGTGTGACAAGAGGGCTGGGCCGGGGAGGACAGGAAGGCCAGGGAAGAGCTGGGCCACTGAATCCTGAGACCCCTGCACCTGCACAAGAGGAGGGACGCTCTGCCTGCCTCCACGGGCCTGACTCCTGAAGCTGTCTGGGGGCCCAGCTCAGCTCAGACAGCGTCCACGCAGGCACCAGTCACCTGTCAGCCCCTGTCTCGCATCCCAGGGCCTTCAGGGGGCAACTGGGACACGGTGGGCCCCGCCAGCTGGCAGCTGCTCTCGCTCCAGCTTCTTCGCCACCACTGCCAAGCCCCCTTCTGCTAGGCCAAGGCTTGCTTCCCACCACTGGAGAGCAGAGGCCAGAGGAGAAGCGCACGGGCTGCAGAGGCTGGCCGTGAGGCCCCTCCTGCATCTCCCCTCCCTCTGAAAACTCCTGCCTACAGCACCCCCTCCACCCCCAGCCAGAATGCGCTGGCCCCATTTCTGTCCTTGTGCCAAATCAACACAGGTTTGACGTGACCATCGCCACCATCACAGCCTGTCTGGGCTAGAAGAGAACCAAGATTCCTCAGGTTCAGGCCACTCGTTTCACCAGTGAGAAAGCTGGGATTCGGGGTAGGGGGCACCTGGCCCAACAAGGTCACACAGGAAGCTGATGGCAGGCCCCTGCCCTGCCTACCAGACCCCTTTCTTTCCAGGGTCAGGCCTCTACAAGGATGAAAAGGGAGCTTCTCCATCACGTCCCAAACAAGATCCTGACCCAACCACAGGCAGCAGGGGTCCGGGGCCAGGGGAGGCCATAATGCGATAAAGCAGACTGGCCATCTGGCTCAGGGACGGAGGAGAGCCCAGACTGGCCGCTTCTGCTGCCCGGTCCCAAGGGGCCCTGGGTTGTGAGACAGACTGCCAGATGGACAGGCACTGGCCTGGGTCCGGGTGGAAGCCAGGGAGTTCCTCGTAGTCGGAGCTGATCAGCTTTCAGGTATCCGGGGAGCACAGCCAGCCCTGCAAAGGGCAGAGGGAGAACAGGAACGGGGAGCCAAGATTCCCCACCCCAGCTCAGAGCCCAGCTCTCCAGGTAGGCCCATTCTGCCAGTGCCTCAGCCCCTAGCCCTAGGCCAGCCACAAACAGGGCCCCCTCCTGGGGAAAGGCAAACACATCTCCCCTGGCACCTTCCCAGACATGCATGCAAAACTAATTAACATGGGGAGACATGCGAGCAGCCGGCCAGCTCCACACCCTCGAGTCCACGCAAACAAGGCCAGCCCTTGTCTGGGGGACCCGCACAAAGCTTTGTTGCTAATTTAGGCATCTGTCTCTGTCTGGTCTGGTCCTCCTGCCTGCGCTGGGGTTTTTCCCAGCCCCTTGGACAATGCTGGGAACAGGCCCGCAGATCCCTTATTCAAATCACACCCGGGACAATGAGCTCATTGTGCAGGCCTCAGAAAAGGGGATGCTGGAGGGTGGGAGTGTGTAGGGGGCATCGGGGAGTGGAGAAGGGTGGAGGGGGGTGTGAAGAAAATGGGAACCCAGGAAAGTGTTTACTAACACAGCCCCTGCAGCTGCCGTGGGCCCCCTTCCCCGCCCCTGCCTGGCAGGGAGCTGGGGAGAAGTCCTGGGACTTGGAGATGGGCGGGGGGAGCTTGCATCTCCTGGCCCCACTGATGCAAACTCGGCTTAAACCTCCATCTCACCGGCCTCGCTAACTTCAGCTGCCTGCTGCTTGCTACCTCTGCAGGCCCAGGGCCAGGTACATTTTGACTACAAGGTTTGGGGATTCTTCTCCCTCCCTTGTGTCAGGCTTAGCTGAGTACTGTGCAGATCCCACCACAGGGGAGGGAGATGTGGCTCGGGGAGAGGTGCTGGCGGCTGTGCAGGGTGGGACCTGCTGTCCTAGCCATTGTCTTTGCAGGCAACATTTCATTTTCTCCTCCTTCCCAGCTAATAAATTAGAGGGGAGAGGACAGTGAGCTGTGAAGGGAGAGGCTCCCCACGGGCGGCGGGTGGGCGGGCAGGCGAGGCTGTGAGCTCAGGGCAGATGGGGCTCGCCCGGCCAGCGGCTGCTTGTGCCACACCTGGTCAGACACTCACAGGGAGCCCCACACAATGAGCAGCATGGAAAGAAAATATCGATACAGGAGCATACGTAGCAGTTATACAAGGGGGTCTCCAAGAGTTCATGGAGACCACCATTATGAAAAAGATAGGCAGTGCATTTCAACAATTTTTTACACCAAAATAAAGCTGTCTTTTAATTCTGTTTTCCCATAGACTTTTTTTTTTTTTTTTTTTGCAGTATCCTATACACATTCACACAACTCCTGGGGTCCCTGGGGGGAAGCGCTGGGGCTTTGAAATGCCCCCCGCCACTTCTTCCTAACTCCTCCCTCCCAGCTCCTTGTCCCACTGATCGCGCCTAGACAGGCTGACATAAATAGACACGCACAGCCTGACACTGACACGCAGACACAAAAAGAAACACACACTCCCAGAGGCAGCCCCAGACACACACACTGACAATGCTGTAATGAATGCAGGCCAGCAAGAGCATTCAATCAGAAGTCCACAACCCCGGGCCGGCACTGGGGTGGCTGAGAGGTTATGGCGAGGCTGTGAGTCTGCCCTCCCCGGCCCCGCCACCCTCTCCCCGCAGTGTCCCCTCCCAGGACGGCTGCAGCTCCAGGACACAAGGTGAGGCATCGATGCTGGCGTGCAGGTGCAAGGGAACACCACCGAGACAGAAGTCTGGAGATGGCCTTGGCCTTGGTGAGGGCTGACTGAGCTGTCTGGAGGTTTTTCTTTAATGATGAGAGGAAGGGTGCTCAGAAGTCATCTTGATTGTCTGGCATTCAAGATGATGGGGCTTGAAGTCGAGGCAAAGTGGGGCCTGGCGAGGGCAGCTCTCCTGTGTGGGACACTCCGCAAGTTGGAGTGAGCTCTTATTGCTGCAAAAATAATTCTGAGAATGCCATCATAGGGTGGAGAGGCCCACAAACGATTACAATCCCAGAGGCCCTCCAGGGTGCTTCTGGGGATCACTGTCTGCCGTCCCCAAGGCCTGCAAACGCATGAGGCCGAACCATATGAAATTGCCAGTGTTTTGTTGTTGAGCAGAAAGAAAGAAATTTCAGAAGGGCGACTTCACAGGCAGCAGCTCTGAGAGTCACCTTCTAATGCACCCCTCCCCCACTGGATTATTTTCTTCCTGAAGGAGAAAAATAATAGTAATCCAAGACCCAGGTCTGCTTTGGGCCATCATCTGCGGCAGCACGAAAGTGCATCCCCCAGAGAGGCCTGCAAACCACACACGCCTCTGTCAGGAGCAGAACCCACCTTCTGCCTTTTGCCACCAGTGCTCCGGCTTCTTTTCTCTCTGTCTTCTGACTTCAGACCATGTCCTGGAGGAGAAAGAAGGAACATGAGGTGGCAGAACAAAATGGGAAACTGGATAACGTGCACCCAGCTCCTCCAGCGCGGGAGCACCCAGCAGAAGCATCTCCCATTGGCAGCCACGTGGCTGAAGTGCGTGCTGTCCACCAAGGCCACTTCCTGTGCACTTAATATTCAACAGCAACCCACGTCCAGGAAATCCAAGCAAGGGATGCAGGAAGGGAGCCGAGGCCGCGCAGCGCAGGGAAAGCCCTGGTCATCCAGTACCTGGCATGCCCTTGTCCTGTTGCTCAGGGCCACAGCAGCTGGGCTGCACTGCATTCTCCTGGGAAACTGCCTGCATCCACCTCCCTGAGGTTTCCCAGGGAATGAGGCTCTGCAGAAGCAGTGTCCAGCACTGCTCTGCATCTCACTACCTGCCTTCCCACCTGCCCGTGAGGGACGCCTGTGCCACGGATGCGCGCCTTGTTCAGCAGCCTCAGTGGGCCAGGCCAACAGATGCGGAGTGCAGGGCACCTGCCCTGAGAGTCTGGTGGTGGCTGAGGACCTGGGGCTCCATTCAGAGATGCAGCCAGCCATAGCACAGTGTGTCCCCCACCCCACCCCAGCCCCCATACCCTTGACAAATGCTATGTAGTTTCCAAGAATTTCATCTTATTGACTCACACACATCAACCTCACCAACACAACCACCAAAGTAGATAAAATCCATCTGCCCTTCTCTCTCCTTGGAAGGCAGGTGGGAGAAGGGTGGAACCTGCCATCCAGATGTTAGGGCTGGTAGATTCATCTGCAGGGCTGGGCCCCAACCCAGTGGCTGCAAGGACAACTCTTGCTAACCTAGGTGCCTCCACCTGCTGAGACCTGGGCTCAGGATCCAGCCCGAGTAGACCCAGGGTGGAATTCTAGTCTTGGTGCTTCCTGACTCCAGCTGGCTTCTTCTAAGAAGAAATCTTCCACATTGAGGATGCATCCAGAGATCATTCATTGTTTGACTGCATGCAAGATGTTCCCTACCAGGCCCACAAGTAAATCCCAATAGGTTATTGCTATTCTGATTCTTAAGATCCAGGTTGTTTTTTTAAATGAAGAAAGGATAACAGATGTCACAGTTCTATACAGAGCCAATGGAATACAGAGAATTACACTTCTAGCTGAGGCTAACTGACAGCTTGAGGTCACTTTTGGCAAAGCATGAAATAGCTTCTGACCATGCTTTCCCAGCCTCCTGGGGCGGTGAAGCTAAGAAACCACACACCAATGATACTTGTCATACCCCCTACTGCCTGCTAATCCAGCCTGGCCTTCCTGTTCTGGGTGGACACACGAAATTCCTCGTGCTAGGCCAGGGCTGTGGCTTCCCTCTCTTGTGGTGTCCCCAAGGCCTTGCCTGGAGCCTGACACAGTATGTGTGATCAATAAACACTGAATGAATAAATGAGTGTGGTGGATGTGGCATGGGAAGACTTCCAGTTCCCGAGTTGCACAGTTTCTCTGCAAACTGGGAGGAGCCTCCATGGCACAGCCCTGCAGCTTCTAGGCTGAGCACCATGAAAAGGGAGAGGCAGGGGCAGGTGCTTCTGGTGCTGTGGGTTAAACCACTGCTTGTAATGCCCACCCACATCCCCTATGGCTGCTCTGTTTCTGACCCAGCTTCCTGTTAACGTGACCTGGGAGGTAGGAGGTGACAGCTCCTTGAGACAGCTCTTGAGACCCTGCCACCTACATGGGAGAACCAGATGGAGTTCTTGGATCTTGGCTTCAGCCTGGCCCAGTCTTGGCTGTTGTGGGCCTTTGTTATATGAACCAACAGATAGAAGCTCGCTCTCTCTCTCTCTCTCTCTCTCTGTCATTCTGCTATTCAAGTAGATTTTAAAAAGAAATACTTTTTTTTATTTATTTATTTATTTTTTTTTATTTTTTGACAGGCAGAGTGGACAGTGAGAGAGAGAGACAGAGAGAAAGGTCTTCCTTTGCCGTTGGTTCACCCTCCAATGGCCGCCGCGGCCGGCGCGCTGCGGCTGGCGCACCGCGCTGATCCGATGGCAGGAGCCAGGAGCCAGGTGCTTTTCCTGGTCTCCCATGGGGTGCAGGGCCCAAGCACCTGGGCCATCCTCCACTGCACTCCCTGGCCACAGCAGAGGGCTGGCCTGGAAGAGGGGCAACCGGGACAGAATCCGGCGCCCCGACCGGGACTAGAACCCAGTGTGCCGGCGCCGCTAGGCGGAGGATTAGCCTAGTGAGCCGCGGCGCCGGCCAAGAAATACTTTTTTAAAAGTGAGAAACACTACTTAGCTCCACTGGCCTGAGTGCCCCCGGGCCTGGCAATCTCCCATGCCCACCCATCTCACACAGAGAGACCAAACCAGATCCCAACCCTTATCATTCCCAGTGTCCACCATCTGACCTGACCTTCCATACTCAAGCCTCAGCCCCATCCAGCAGGACCCCTCCCTACCCCTCCCCCCTCATTTCTGAGTTTCTAGTTAGACGTTCTACCTGCACCCCACTCCAGCCCCCACCCCAGCAAAGATGCCCTGTCCCACCCTCTGAATAGCCTGGAAGACTTGCTGGGGACAGAATGCCTCCTCTGATGGCATCACCCCAAGTTCCTCTGCTCTTAATTCTTATTGCCCAAATCAGTCTGCGTCTTGAGTGTGTGCCTCACCTGGCTGCTTGCAGCCAAGTTCTCTGTTCCTGGTGGTCAGAGGCACGTTAGGGCGTCTCCCTGCACTGCAGAGCTTACAGATGCTCAGTGGAACATCACGGCTTATTGCAGAGAACAGAGAGCGGAACCCAGTCCTCCCCGCCCCCGCCGGCCATCTCACTGGGGCCTTCACTCATGATGTGCGACACACCAGCAAGACGGGAGTGCCACAAGGTGTCAAGTGAGAAAACTGGCTCAGAGAGACAGGGGAAGTGGTGAGCCCGAGGGATCTGAACTGGGTGGATAGACCTCTCTGCCCAGTGCCCACTGAGCCCACGCCTCTGCCTCACGTCATCGAGATCTCCAGCCTGTGATCTAACTACAGAAGAGAGCACAGCAGGCTAGAAACAGGGGAAAGGAAGCTGCAGGCTCAAAGGGAAGGGGTGGCTTAACCTCAAGACCCCCTCTCTCGGCCGGTGCTGTGGTGTAGCTGGTAAAGCCACTGCCTGCAGTGCCGGCATCCCTTATGGACGCTAGTTCAAGTCCCAGGTGCTCCACTTCCCATCCAGCTCTCTGCTGTGGCCTGGGATAGCAGTAGAAGATGGCCCAAGTCCTTGGGCCCCTGCACCCACATGGGAGACCCGGAAGAAGCTCTTGACTCCTGGCTTCGGATCAGCGCAGCTCCAGCCATTGCAGCCATTTGGGGAATGAACCAGCGGATGGAAGACTTATCTCTCTGCCTCTGCCTCTCTGTAACTCTGCCTTTCAAATAAATAAATAAATCTTTAAAAAAGGAAAAAAAGGAAGGAAGGAAGGAAGGAAGGAAGGAAGGAAGGAAGGCAAGCCCTCTCTTCACTCTATCTCCCTAGCGCTGGCCAAGGAAGTGATACAATTTCAGAGACAGTCATCACCTCTCCCACCCTAGAGAGACAGCAGGCCTGGGCTACACAACTGGGCAGACAGAGGGACAAACAACATGGGACCCTTCCCTCCTTCAAAGGACTAGGAGAGCTACACCAGGGGAGGGGAAATAACCCTGCAGAAGGAAAAGGCCCCACCTCACCTGAGCAGCGACGATCCCTTGGCCCCGTGGACAGGCAGGTGGGCTTGGGCCAACATCTCAATCTTACACAGAAAGGCACAGCAAAGCTATGATCTCAAGACAACCTGGACGCGGATCGGGACTGGGAGGGATGTCTCTCACGCTCCAGCTCCTCACCACAGCTCCCAGGGGCCCATCACAAGCCCTCCCATCTGGCTTCTCCAGGTGTGTCACCAGCTGAAGCGGGGGATGCTGCAGGGCCAACCCTCCAGTGACCCCAACAAGCTCACACTGCTCCTCAAAGCCTGGCTGATTCCTCGGGAGATAAGGATCCATGGGGCGGGGGGGGGGGGGGGGCTGAGACTCCTCCCACCCAAGGGCTGGAGCTTCTCAGACACACGCCAGGCAATCACCCAGAGGGCACCTGGCTGTGAAAAGAGCAGGGCAGACCTGGATTCCGTGTGCCATCCCTTCACCTCACCACAACAGGCCTTAGAGGAACCCCGGTGTGCACAGCACCAGCACAGGGCCTGGCATGGCGCTCTGCTCAGTCAGTACTTCCTGCCACCATCGTCCTGGCCTCCCCTTCCCCACGGCCCAGGCTCTTGGGAGAGCCTTCTTTCCACTAACTCGGAGCTTATTGGAGCTGGAAGCCCCTCTGCCCAGTCCAAAGTCTCAAGGGCAGAAAACTGGGGCTTTTGAAAGGGGGAAAGGGCGTGGAGGCCAGACAGGCTCCTCAGCCAGGGGTCTTCGGAGGTGAGAAGGCTGAGGGAGGCCCCTCTGCCCTCCAGCAGCAGGATGAGCCTAGCGCCTCCCCAGAAAAAGCTCTCTGAAGACTCGGGCTTGGCAGGGAGCCAGGGCAGGAGGCCTCTCCAAGAAGATGCTGGCTCTGAGCCAAGGCGCATCCCAGAAGCTCCAGCACACACAGCAGCGAGGCTATGGGAGGAGGGGTCGCTGGGGCGGGGCACTGAGGAGCCCTCAGGCAAAGGAAACCTGCTGAATGTGGGTTTGGCCTGAACCTGGGAAGCAAGGCTGCCTCCTGTACCTTGTGGTTTCCACGCATGGGGAGATGTGAAGTCTCTGCTGGGGGAGAGTCTTGCCTGTAGGCTATGACTGTGCATACGCAAACTGTACCTGGGCACTGCTGTTCCTTTAACCAAAGACTTCTGGGGTCACCCACTGGCTCTTGCCCCCAGCCTAAAGGCTGAAAAACTCAATACGGCCTGCAGATCCAGGCCATGACTTCTGTCTCCGAGGGCTGAGGGGCGGCCCCCACCTAAAGGGCCCTCCTAGCGCCGCCTCAAAACTGCTACAGGCCTGGTGTTCTCACCTGCTGCACCCTGGCTCCTCCACTGTTCTCCAAGCACAGAGCTCGCTGAGACCAGAGGCCTTCCATGGGGAGATCAGGATTAGTTACTGAGTATCGGGGGCCCGTCAGGACTCGATCTTCTAGTCTAGACCAGCAATATCCAACAGGAACATGGGAGTTCCATGTATCATGTCAACTGTGCGGGAAGTCTCATTAAAAAGGCAGGAAGAAACAGATCGTTTTCCTAGCATATTTATTTACCCCATTATTGTCACGCCAGCGGGTTACACCAGCCACACTCCGTATCAACAGTCCCCAGGCGCCCAGCGATTATCACACTGGACAGCACAGCTCTTGACCCCTGCAACCTCCTGGTGTCCCCAGGAGGGTGTGGCCCAAGTATCTGAGGAAGGTGCGGCTGGGTAGAAAGGGAGGTCCCTGACTCCATCACTACAGCCAGGTCCACCAGCCTCCAAACACTCAGCCAAGGCCTCTGAGATGGACTGCTTTGTGATAAGTCAAAATTCAGGGACATGACAACATCAGCCTATTTGGAACAGAGAGGAGCAGAAACGGGTATTCTCGATATTCCTGTGGAACAAAGGCAACAGGAAGGAGACCCTGGGAGACCTCGGTGTTGGACGCAAGCCTTGCTGGCCATCGCCATCTGCACCATCCCGAGCAGGGCCACCTGGCTCCCACGGGGCGTGAATACCCACACTCCGGCACTGGGTCTGTGGAGTTTTCCACCACGTCTCCCTGGAGGGACTACCCACAAAAGCTCCTCTCTGCTTTAGAAGGCAAGAACAAGTCGTGCATTTACCCTGTGCTTCTAGTCTTCTTACTCCGAGTCGCCATGCCAACACACAGTCATAATTACCGAGGAAGGCGTCAATAGTGGCAGCGTTGACAAAGACACTATATCAGGGCCTGGGAGCCAAGCAAGGTCAGGCTCCTCGCAGCCCCCAGCTTCCTGCCCACTTCCTTTATTCCACTCTGATCCATCCCTTTCCCTTCATTCTTTCTGTCCCACCCAGATGGTCTCTGATTATATTTTCTCTACAGAGAAAGCGGCTCCAGCTCAGAGTATAAAACACTTTCATAGCAATTAGGAGACAGGGTCTCCTTTCAGTTCTGGTTTTAACTTGTGGGAAAAGTCACTTTAACATCCAGGCCTCAGGTTTTTTGGTGTTTTTTTTTTTTTTTTCCTGTGAACAGGGAGAATATTTGGATGCCTAATCAGAAAGCGTGCTTGCATTTAATTCCCCTTCTGAACTCAGGGGCTAGCCGTGTTGTCTCCTCACCTCTAAAATTACCTTTATGAGCAGTAGCAGAAGTCCTAGAAGCTCAGGGAAACAAAAGAAGGTTCAGACCAGAGAGGGAGTGGGTCTAACGCTCCAAGCACAGCAGGGCTTGAATCTCCCCACCCCCTCCGCCCCCAGGAAGGGCAAACATTTCAGAAAAGGAGCCAGGAGCCGCTGAACTGTAGGCTCTATCAGATCATTTAAAAAATAAAAAAAGGTGAGTGGGATGGGTGAGAAGACCAGGCTCTGAGTGGCAGGCACTCCGAGGCCCCTGGTGAGAACCAGGGCATGCTCTGAGGTCAGAAGGAGAAGGCAGACAGGCAGCCTGAGGGCCCTGCCCAAGAGCGCCCCAATTTCAGAACACCCAGTGCACCAACATCTGAACTTACAAAGGAGATAAATTGGAGGCTGATGATTAGCATCACAAAATGATTATTCCCTTTGTAAAAGGCTTCACTGCAGGGCTGCTTTAAATAGTGCATTTAAACCATGATCTGATTTGCTAAATTCGATTTATACACATCTACTGTCTAAGCGAGTGTGCGGCTGTATTTACATGTCTTCCCTTGGCACAGAGGAGGGGAGAAGCCAGCCATTATTTGGGGCTTTTAATCCTTGTGGACAGTAACTAATCTTTAGGAGCCGAACCCTGGTTTTCTTCCCACAGATGGGGCTTTAGCTGCAAACTGGTCCCAGTCCCCACCCTGCTTTGACCATTCAGACCCTGTGCAAAGGCGAGAGAATCAGAATCTGACCCCCCACCAAGACGCACAGCCCTCCCCACATCAGGGTTGCCACCTTTCCAGCTCACATTTCCAGAGGAATCTGTCTGCAGCAGGGCCACTTAGTTGACGTGGCCAGGAAATTCACTAGTGTGAGCCCCAAGCACTGGTGTGTACTGAAGCCAGGGGAATGAGGAACCAGACCTGGGCAGGTTCAGAAAGGCTGAAGCCCCCATCAAGGAGGACAAAAGAACGGGTCTGCCCCGGGTCTCACGGCAACCGTGCCAGCGGACGGGAAAGCTAGATTCACCTAAAGGGACTTGCAGGTCGGACAGCATGGATCCCCTAAGAGACCAACGAGGGCCCATGAAGTGACAGGAACCGAACCACATCCAAAAGGAGAACTATGAGAGCGCTTCCCAAAGTTCATGGATAACATAAGTAAAAGATAAATTTACTGTGGTGCAAAACATTTGAGAGCCATGCACAGTTTTTTCATTATATAGATTTCCCATCAGTTTTGTGAAGTACCCCCTCCCCGTGCACTACCCAGCTCATACCATTTGCCAAAAGATGGAGATCTAAGGAATCGAGGGGCTGAGGAACCAGCTTGCAAAACACAAGACCCCCTAGAAAACTGCAGAGTCCCCCCCTCCCACTTACATGCACCAGAGGTTTAACATACCCCCTCTCCCCGTCAAATATCCACAGCCTCCCAAGGTAAGCTTAGACCGGCACTAGGGACAGGAGGTAAAAACAGGGATGGCATCCAGTTTTGAGGAATTTATGGCAGGGGCTGGGGGCTGTCTCCAGGCCAGGAGGAAGCCATCTCCCTGCTGAGAAACCCACCAAAGCCTGGCCATGAGAGGATGGGAACTGGACCTTGGCAGTGAACTTTCTGACCCTGGGGAAAACCACTTAACCTTTCTAAGCTGGGTTTCTCATGGGTGACACGAGCATTTGACCTACATAATAATCACTAATCTTTACATTCTCCAGAAGTTTTATGCAGGAGAAGCGTTCATCTCTAAAATTCTGATCAGCTTGTTTTTGTGAACAAGGTTCTAAACCGTTTTGCGGGGTGGAGGGCGTCCTCTTTGCCAGGAAACTCCGAGAACAAGCGAACACTCACTCATAAAATGTATCTGAGGCCAGGGTTTTAGGCGAGGCGGTTGTGGGGCGACAAGAGAGCTCTCACAGGCGACGCAGGGCTGTGTGGGAATAGGGGCTTGGATTCAGGTGCTGGTTTTGGAAGATGAGACCACAGGGTGATCGGTCCACACGTTGGGATAGGCGTGCACGCGCCTGCAGACCCGGGGCCGCGCCTCTGAGTCCACATCCTTGCTGCGCAACATTTTAGCTATAGCAAACGTCACCAAAAAACGAGGGGCTGTCACCCTGCCTAACCAGGTGAGGCCCGATTTGAGGGAGCGGTGGGGCAGCTGGAACAAGGGCTGCGCTGAAAAAGGGGGAATGTGAGCCAAGGAGGCACAAGCGCCCCAGGCAGTTCAGACCCTCGAGCGGGCCTGGAGGGCGGGAGTTCAGAGGCGCTGCTCCAGCCTGCCCCGAATGCTGCATCCGCCTCGGACCCGTGAGGCCTCCAGAACCGGGCCGCACCCAGCCGCCCCGACGCCGCCCGCAGCGCGGGGAACAGACTCCCCGGCCACCGCCTGCCACACGCCCAGCCCCGCGGAGGGCGGCCTCGGCGCGCGGGCCACCCAGGGGGCCTCGCGGTTTCAAGAAAAAGCGGGCGTCAGCCACGCGCCCAACGTTCCTCGGAGAAAAATGAAAAGAGCTCGAAGCGCTCGCGGCTCCAGACTCCAAAATAACGCCATTGTTCATCGCGGCCCGCCCCTCAGGCCCGGCCGGCCGCTCGGGACGCGGGGACAGGGCGGCCGCCGACGGAGGGGCCGGGCGGGAGGTGGGAAGGCCGCCTCCGGGGTAACTCCAGCCTGCGGGGTCTGCCCGGCGAGCGGCGGCAGGGCCTCCGCGGGGCCCGGGAGCCCGAGGCGCGTTCAGCGCGCGTGGGCCCCGCGGCGCCGCGACCCACCTGGTGCCCACGCAGCCATCTTGCGGCCGCTCCTCGCGCTCTCAAAATGGCCTCCCGGGCCCGCGGCGCGCTCGGCCGAGCCGCAGCGCCAGGCGAGGGGACACCGCGGCGCCCTCCTCTCCGTCTTCCGCCACCCCGGGCGTCCCGTTTGCGCGCGCCCGCGCTGTGGGGCCCGCGTGCGGAGGGCTCGGCGCCTCCCTCGCCCCACGGCGACACTGGGCTGCGGGTGCTCGGGGTCCTGAAGGCCTTAGGCCCTGGAAGTGCGCTGGTGTAGACGAGGCGTGAGGGTTCACAAAAGACGCTTTGCTCGGGCTCGCGCCGCGTTTTCCGAGCCTGTGCCTGTTTCTGCGTCTTCCGTTAGCCCTGAAAGGGGGCACGGGGGAGCGGATCCGGGCCCTGAGCTCCACCAGCGGCCAGCGCGATCAGGTGTGGAACGGAAGCAGCTTCACCCTGCTCAGCGGAGGCTCTGTGGCCGCTGGGTGGACAGCTGATGGGGACAGCCATGGTGTCCCAAGAACCGCGATCATCAGAGCCGCCATTTGCCACGCGCCTACTGTGCGCTGGGCGCCGCGCTCTGCCGAGAGTTATCACAAAGCACAAGCGACCCAGTAAGGCGAGGTGCTGAAGGCAGTTCACAGGCTGACGGCGCGTAATGGCACTGGGTGCGGGCCTCGGGAGCAGGACCGTCGCCTTTCTGGTGACCCAGGTGAAAACACAGCCGCTCTACCGACAGGATCGATCCTGAAAAATTTCTTTGGCCGCTCTTGTAAGACGCCGCGGGCCAGGGCGGAGGTGCAGGCGGCCAACTCCTCCCCAACGCCCTGGCTCTGGCCGCTCACATCCTCCGCGCGCCCTTCTAGGAGCCGGCACCAAACCGCGAGTTAGCGCGGGCGAAGAGGTGCAGAGACCAGGCGGGAAGCGAGCCGAGGAGGAAGGCACCTGCCGGGGAGTAGCTGCAAGAGAGAGCGGAGACATCAGGCGCGCCCCGTCCACTTGAAGGTGGCCTTCGTGGTGCTGAGGCGGTGGCTTGGGAGTGAGGACATACGCATCCTTCCAAGTCACTCACGACCACAGCCGGGGGAGGTTGCGGGGCACCCCCACCCCACCCCGCCTCAACCACGCCAGCCCCGGACGTTTGCAGAGAAACCAGGTGGGGTACCGGCTGGGGTGCGCGCAGGCGGGCGCTGCTGGGGGCCAGCCGGCAGGAGCGACTCTCCCAAGTGGAGATGAGCGAGGTGAGATCCAGTGCACCGCCAAGAGCCTGCCTGACCCGCCGGGGACACTCCTGGCTTCCCCCAGACAGCCGCTCGGGAGTCCGGAGAATCGCGAAAGCTGACAGAGCAGGGACCCCTGGTCATTTTTCCGAAGTACCAACTGTTAAAAAACCCAAACTAATGTGGGTCTCCTGGTGGAGTCCCCTTGGCTCCCAGAGCCGTTCTGGGTATCACAAGTCAATCCAGATCCTGCTCCCTAAATCTCCAAAGACACACGCAAGTCCTCCTCCTCAGCCAGCCTAGCCGAATTTTACACCCGACCCTGCCGGCGGCACCTGGCATTCCTTGAGAACCCTTCTTCTCCCAGCTAGAGACCCAGTGGGCGTGGTGCACGCTGGGGGCAGAAGGCTCCTTCCACTACAATTTGGCCATCTACTGGGACTTTCACTCTGCCTCCAGCTGTTTTGAACTTCAGATACAGACCCTGGAATCCAATGTCTGTTGCAGCCTGGAGACAGGGCTACCATTTAACTCCGCGCCCCATGTATGCCAGGCACTTTATTTGTATATTTTACTTAATTCTCACACGATCCTTGGAGGAGTGGGTACTGTTGTCCCCATTTCACCCAGAGAGGCAATTGGGACTTGTCCAGGATACAGTGAGTGGCAAAGGCTAAAGGAGGTAAAAGAACCCCCTCTCACAAGTGGGGGCGTCCCTCCCCCAGCGTCCAGCTGCTGTCTTTTTGGAATCTGCTTTGACTCAGTCTTCCATAGCCCTGGGTCTTCCACCCTAGGACTTCCTGCCGGGAACTGTCACCCTCAGAGACAGAAGCTGGTCCTCCCACCCTCCCCATGACCAGGGACAGGAACTTCTGCAGCCCCTACTGGGCTCTTGCACCTTTTTAGCGCAGGTGCAGAATTTTGCGGAAAGCTGGCAAAGCTTCATGCTGACCAGTCATTCACTCCTGGTCTTTGAAATCTCAGTCTGCAAATCGAAGAAGTGGGTGACTATCAGCATAACCTATCCACACAGTCTGCATAATCCAGGTGGGAAAGGGTGAGATGCATTGGCAGGAACACCTTGAAATCCTTCCACACAGCCCCAGTGGAGACCTCAGGGGATTCAGGAGCGGAAAAGAGGGTTTGGAGGAAACACCCCTCTTTCTAGTTCCCTGCAAAAGGTTTCACCCGGACTGATCTTCAGACAGGAAATCACTGCTCTCGCAACCTCTTTTTTGACAGGTGATTTTCTTTAAAAGATATTAATGTGACGTTAATGTTTCTTCTTTTTCAACAAAAGACAACTTCCGTTTTAAAAGGCTATGTCCACTGAGCCTGAGGTGAAAGAAATAAAGGACAAAAATGAAGAAAAGGTGGGGGGAAGGGACAAAATCCCCATGCCCAGGCTGCCAGAGACTGCAAAGATGGCAACTGAACGATGAGATGACGTGTGGACATCAGGAAGGCGTTAACGCGGGGCACAAGGATCTAAAACCACTCTCTCTGGAAGGCAGAGGAGAGAGGTCTTGTACAAAACTAACCAAGGTGGACGATGTAAGGCCAGCCCACCCTGGAGGGAGGCTGCAGTACCCAAGCTCCCTCTTGACTTGCAGTCCATCTCCACCAAAGAATGGGGGTTTGCTCAGAGGAAGAGAGCAGCTCCACTCAGCACCCCCTAATTTGGGGGTGGAGGGACAAAAAAAGTAGGTTGCAAAGTGGCGGGGCAGGGAGTGGGCAGTGAGGCTGACCAGTGAGGGGCTCCGGTGTCCCGCGCAGATGGAAACTGAGTTCTAATTAGCACAAAGCTGGCACCTTCCATTAATAGCTCCCTCCCGGCTCCTGGATGCCACTGAAGGCAGCCAAGTTGGAATGTGTGAGGCTCACCTGTCCCTAGCTCATTAACAGACCTGGGTGAGAACAGGAGTCTCCTGGAGGAAGACCAGACCAAAACAGCTCCCCTCTCCCCACAAAAATCTAATTATGGGTCTGACTTTTGGGCCCTTCAGAGTGGAGGAGAGTGTTTAACCTAAGTCCAGTGCTCCTGGACACAGACCTAGCCAGGCCTCCAAGGACGGTTCTCCCTCCAAACTTGAAAGAGTTATTTTTAAAACAACCCCTAGCATACATTCCATTTCCATGAAACCCTAGATAAATAGAACTAATCTATGGTGAGAGACATTGGGAAGTAGGCAGGTAGGGCAGGCCTTGTGGTGCAGTGGGTTAAGCAGCAGCTTGGAATATCCGCGTCCCATAATGGAATGCTGTTTCACTTCTCTATCTAGCATTCCTGCTAATGCACACCCTGGGAGGTAGCAGGTGATCTCACTCAAGTACTTGGGTCCCTGTCACCCACATGGGAGACCCTGAAGGAGTCGCAGGTTCCTAGCTTTAGCCTGGCCCAGTCTCAGCTGTGTCAGGCATTTGGGGAGTGAACCAGCAGCAGAAGGCTGTCTATCACTCTGCCTTTTAAATATAATCAACCAACAAACATTAAAAAGAAGGTGAGCAAACAGGGAAGAGGCTGGAGGGAGGGAGTTGTATCAGCCACACAGGTTGTAAATGCATTTGTCAGAACTCAGGGAGCTGTACACCTATCATGCAAATTATCCCTCTAGTCACACTGTATGTGTGCGTGTGTGTGCCTGCATTTCACACACACACACACACACACACACACACACACAGGTCTCGGCCCCTGACTGATTTCCTCCGTAGCCTGCGATCTCACCCATGTGAAGGTTCACACCCTCTCCAAGGGTCACCGTGGAGAAAGGAGCCCGAGCAGATGGGGAAACGGGCTGAGGCACATCTCACAAACACATAGCCTGGGCTGGCCTGGTGGGCAGAAGGAATGTCTGAATTGAATCAATTAGCTGCAGAAAACTTCAGAAAAGAAGTAAGGCCCTTCATAAAAACAAAGCCCACTCCTTAATCCCCAAAGGCAATCCTCTCCTCCATTCCCATGGCCGTTCCTCAGTAAACAAAGAAATCCCTCCTTCCACATCCACACCTCAATATTCATTATGAGCTAATGGTAGAGGCTGCATTCCAGGCTCCCAGAGTGCCCTAATGACTGGAGACCCAAGGGCAGGCGACTGTGGGGTTTCCTCCCTGTCTCTCTACATCTCTGCCCTTCCAGTAGCGATCTGTTCTTTCTTTGCTTCTTTCTCCTTCAAATTAGCGAAGAAGCAAACCCACCGCAAGCAAATCAAGGCAAAGACATCACTAACTCTACTTTGTTCATTTATTTTGACAAGTGCAGTTTAATTTTAATTATTTATGATAATACTTCATAGTAGACGAGTCAATGTGCCGGGGTATATTTGGTAACATTAATGAAGTCTGCCTGATAGGGACTTCACTCTGGCACCCGCCTGGAGAGCTGTCTCTCCGCAGAAGCAGGGTAAAACCACGGGTCGGTGGCAGAGCTGGCAATATTTTTGTGGGGGCGGAGGGGTGGGGAACTTAATGGGTTTGAGGATTAACAAAGGGAAAATTAACCCGATTCTGGAGAAGAGGCAAATACCTAAGCCCATAATCTTGTCGATGTGGTCTGTGTGTGTTTAAACACGGCAAGAGCACACCTTGTGATAAGGAGGCCCAGGCATGCCGCATGCCACATGTGTGTTTACACACGAATCACAAATGTGCAAATCAGCAGAGGCTTGAAGAAACCGGGCTCTGGTCAATTAAAAAATTGAAATAAAAACGGAAAATGTGATCCAGAGTTCTGTTTCTCCTCAAAGTACCTCTACCTGCTCCTCCTGTACCTCTGGGAGGCAAACATAGTGGAAAAAAAAAAAACAAAACAAAACTGGAAGACAATAGAAAGGTGTGTGTGGGGGGGTGTCTCTTTAGCTGATGATTTACATAGCAATGCTTCCTTCACCATACAATGAACCAAGAGACCCAAGTCTTAGCAAGTGCCACATAATTTTAAATGGGCTGAGTTTTAATAGCTATCCCCTTAACATAGCTGATTGTTAATATAAGTATATGATTCTGTATATAGATATGCCATATATATATAAATATATATAAAGTGGGCAATCTTTTGGTCCAAACACATGGGTATCTGCTACACCTCAAGACGCACGCACCAAAACATCTACAGTTATGATGCATTTAAGCCATAACACGATTAATACCTGAATTATGAGGACATAGAGAAACAATTTGGCCTTTTATTTTATAAAAGTACAAGTGCTTCCTGTTTCTCATGTCTGCCTTGTCCCACACCCAGGGCCGTTTTGAGAACATTTCAAGAGACAGAAGGGGTCATCTTGGGACCCAGGACAGAGCCCAGGCTTCCACAAACCCGAGTTTGGTCCAGCTCCTGCGGCCAAACTTTATCATCACCCATTTCTTTTCCTGGATGACCCCGGTGGAGAAAAAATGGGACTTGTCCACAGTTTAAGGTGAGCCACAGGGCACGGCCACGTGTGTGAGAGGGTGAGCAACATTCTCAGGTAAGCCTCTAGAACCTGCCTGACCCGAAAGGTAAGTGCCCCTACCCTCCTGGCAGAGGGATGTCTTCGTCCTAAGAACTGGACATCAGCTCAAGGCACCTGGCTCCCAGCTCGCCTGGCCGGCCCCAAGCTCCTTGAACCCTTCTTAAAGCCGTGGCCTGGTCTGGCGTGGGAAAGGCGGTTTGGGGCTTTTCACAAATCCAGTAGCCCCTTGAACCAAAACCAATTAGCCTGGCCCAAGGTCCTGTCATTGAGGCCCTGGCCCTCTTTTCAAACCCCTGCGGCTCAATTGCGGTGAGGGGCTGGCCAGTGAATGCCTGGACCACTTAAAGTGGTGCTTAAGCCGGACCGGGCTGCAAGGAAGGAGCCAGCCCTATAGGAGCGGCGGCGGCCCATTCTCAGAGCCACTGACCAAGGTTTTGTTCCAGCCACAGGCCCCCCCACCCTGGCTCTAATTTTTTTTTTTAAACCCTCCCTCCTCTCCAGATCCCCAGCTGTCTGGAGGAGAGATGAAAAGCTGGCTCCAACAAGCTGTGAGACACCCAGATCTGGACAGAAAAGGACATCCTCACGGTTTGAGCCCTGACCCCGAAAGGGCTGGCTCTCTGCATGAAGGGAGAAGGGGCTCTCACCCACCGTGTACGGTGCACACACAGCAGCCCATCTTCCCGGTGAGAACACTAAGACTCCAGGCAGGTGGCTTGGCCAAAATCACAGTCTTTAGGAGCAAGGTGGTTTGAGAGCCGCTTGTGGGGCTACCAGCGCCACTCTCTTAGGGGGAAGAGATGGAGAGAGGGTGAGGTTTAGCCCAAGATGAGACAGACTGAGGGCAGCCTGTGGGGGAGGGGAAAACTCGGGACCGAGCAGCGCCAGGACAAGTCCTGCTCCCCGCCACAGCCCTGCCCACACCCGCAGTGCTGCCCGCAGCTGAACTGACTCCCGGCAGGAGGGGGTGCGAGCGGGGACCAGATGCCACGGCCTCCCTCCGGCTGCCCTCCTCCGCACCTTTCCCCACCTTCCCTTCCCTTCACACCCTTCCAGGTGGAGTGAAGAACCCGCCCTCCGTGATGGGCAGCTCTGCCAGGGCGCCCTGGCCGTCGCCATGGTGACGCACATCCCACCTTAGGCCAGAGCTGATTGGTCCCTCCATCCGGGCTGACGGCGAGGGGGCCCAAGTCAGGGCGGGATGGGGGGCCGAGACGGCAGCCACACACGCGCGCCGCGGGAGCGATGCCGGGGCGGGGGGTGGGGGGCAAGAAAGACCGTGAAAATGGCGCCGCGGCCTCCACAGGGCCGCCGCTCCGGGGGCGCACACCGGGCTGGAGAGACGCCGCCCCGGTTCTAGGGCGCTGGAGGGGCGGAACCCTCGCGGCCCGGAGCCTACGGCTCCGCGCTCCCCGCCGGTCCGGGACCAGGCGCCCGCACCGGCCCACAGCCGGGACACCCCAGCGGGCCGGCGAGCGCGGCGCGCGGATTAGTCCCGGGCCCGCAGAGCCGAGGGCGCGGGCGGCCGCGTCCGGGCGTGAGGGCGGGGCGGGCGGCGGCCAGCGCTTCTAATCCCGGCGCTGCGTGTGGGAGCGGCCGGATCAGGGAATTAGCGCTGTAACTTCGGATTAGTAACGCTCGCTAAATGAGCGCCTAATTCCGACCCTTTATGCTTTTCAGCGTCGCGGCTGGGTCCTGGGAGGCCTCCTGGCCCGGCTCCCTGCGCGCGCTGGGCCCATTTCCCGGGAGGTCGCGCCGCGGCCGCAGAGAATTCCCCTGCCCGTCTCCATCAGGCCGTGGCCGCGCCGCAGCCTCCTTGGTGGTGGCGCCCACCGACACCGGCTCCTCCTGGGGCCTGGGCGGAGGCCCATCCGGTCCCACGCGTCTGGGGCCGGCAATCCGTGGGCCTCCCACACCACGCTGGCTGCCCGGATCCCTGCCCGGCCAGTGGTCCTGCTTCGGGGCCTTCGGCGAACCGCTGGGCCTCTTCTAGGTGTGAAACGAAAGGGGTTCACGAGGCGCATCTCGGAAATCCCAACCACTCTGGCTTCCAAGCTGCGTTCTGAGGGTCCTCAGGGCCTCTTTGGATGGAGAGAGGGTAGCGCGAACTGGAGCCCAGATCTGGAGAGCCGGAGGCCCAGGGAATGACTCCTGGAGCGTGGCCATCCAGAGGCCCCACTCGCAGCTTGCTCCGCAGGCCCAGGGGAGCCAGAGGAGATCGGTGGCCCAGGCTCGAAGGTTAAGTCAGTGCCTTGGCTTTCAAGAGCTGGGAGGAGCTGGGCGGAAATAGGGGGAATTGGCCTCTCTCCGAGGGCCTTTTCCAGTGGGTGTGGAATGGGCTCTGGGAGATTAGGGTTCTTATACTCACAGCCCACCTCAGCCCTGCCGCCGCCATCCTTTCCCTGGAAGGGGGATGGGGGGGCATCAGCCGAGCAGACGAAGCACCACTCTGCCCCCATTCACACTTCTTTTGACCCCCACCCAGTTTCAGTCTTCCCCAGGCGGTCTGAGCCTCTGGTGTTTTAAAAACACTGGCTTCAACTGTGTAGACACAGCTGTGAGACTGCAGAGCCACGCGGGCTTCTGAGGACTGGTTCTTGCAAGGGATGGGGTGGTGGGAAGTGAGGACGGAAGTCTGGGGGGGGGGGCAGGACCTGTCGGGGAGGAGGAGCAGCCCAGGCTGCTGGATGGAGGCAGTGAGTGCAGGGCAAGCAGGCATAAAGTGCTGCTCCGGTTTCCCCCGAAACGAGGTCAGCGTCGGCACAGGGGCTCCCAGGTGTGCTGGAGAGGGGGAGCCAGCCCAGGGGATGCTGCCCACGGCTTCGTGAGGTCCTGAATGTGCTGGCCACCTTTTGCCGGCTGATCTTTCCAAATTGGGGAGGAGGTTCAAGAATATTCACAAAACCTTGTACCCGGGCGATTCTTGGTGAGGATGGGGGAACTGAGCTAGGAGAGCAAGGCACTTTCCCTGCCTGGCCTTTTGTTTGTTTTGTTATTTTAATTTTATTGTCGGTAGCCAACACCTCAGTGGGAAAGCCTCCTTCCCCCATCAACCTCAACCACACCATTCTTCCAGGGCCAAAGAATTTCTCTTTTTGGGTACTAGATGAAATTTTGCCTTTTACACATGTAACCTATTTTCAAAAGAATTTTGTCAAGCAAAGACAAAAAAAAAAAAAAAAAAGGCTTGACGGAACGAAGACGGAAAAAGATTTCTATTATTACAAGGAGACTGGGCAGGTTCTAGGTAGTGAAGACAGGCTCTGGGAAATGCAGTGCCCGAGATGGAAGGAAGGCGACCGGGGGCCCAGCTCTGCACTGCTGAGCTGTGTGACCCTGGAGGAGTCACTTCTGGCCTCCCAGATCCGGCAGCAACAGGGAAAGGGGATGTGGGCTCAGGTCTGGGTGTGGCTCAAGTTCCTGTCACAGCACTCCCATACTCACGCACCTGGAAGGTTCCTCCAACCCAATAGGGAGCCTGAGCTGCAGCCGCCCCACCCCACCCCACCCCCCAGGGTCTGCAGCTAGGTCTACAGCCACACACCAGCGGAGCTCGGCTGCTTTCCCAAGCTGCCGAGAGCCCTGAGCTCTTGTCCAGAAGGACAAGCCCAAGTGTCAGGGAAAATGACCTGAACCTGGAGAGGGTCCCTGGCGCTCGCTGCCTGAGGCTGAGACCCCCATGCACCGAGTAGCGGCAGGCCCCATTCCCTGCGCCCAGCTAAGAGGGGCTTGGGAGCCTGAGTGGCCGGGTGTGCTGCATTGGGTTGCCATGGGAACGGATTCAGATTTCCCCCAATTGCTTTTTTATTTGCTAGACATTGTAATACATCTTATGTTGCCACTTCTTGGGGTAGGGAGGAGGGGAGCTCCGCGAGCCTGCTTGCACCTTAACCCCTTGGGGAAGGCGGAGGCGCTGGCGGGAGCAGCCGACCAGGGCTGGCATAGAGGTGGCCCGGGACCGGGCTCCGTCCTCCCTCCCCCGGCTCTTGGTTTGTATGCAGGGCAGGGCCCCCGGTCGGGGAGGGAGGCCCCCACCTCGGCCCCTTGCCATTGAGCGCACTCCCCGCCAGTTCTGCTCCGCTTCACGCTGCACACAGACCCCCCAACTGCACACAAAGGCAGCTGCCAGAGCCCGTGAAAAGTGATCAAATTATCAAGAACTTGACCTCACTGAGGGGCGAAGCTCCGGCAACCCCCCACCCGTATGCTAATGGCGCTCAGGGGCTGACTCGTCGAATAATTCGATAAAGGCCGCATTGTTAGCGGCAGGGCAGCCCCCTGCCCACCCCTTCACTCCCCCCACTCCACCCCCTACCGGCCACTGTCTCTCTCCCATCGCATTTGCATCCCAAAATCCCCGTCCGCAGCTCCGGGAGCGGATTGTTCCAGCCTGATTTATGGGGTGCAGGCGAAGGCTGGCGCCTTCTCTGCCAGCGACCCCTCTGCAACCCCAGCCTCCTCCCTTTCCCCCGGCCCGCTCCAGTTTGGGGTTCCTGCTCCGACGCCGGGGGACTGCGGTGGGAGACAAGGATCGAGGAAGACTAAGGGGGAAGCTGGCCAGAAAGTGTGCGCGGAGAGGGGGGGCCGAGGTACCTGGTCCGGGTGCGGCCGCTCCGTCGGGCTGGAGTCCTCCGAGCTCGGCGCTGGGCTCCTCCTGGCTTGTGCGGGCCGGGCGCTCGGTCGCACGCAGAAGTTTGAGACTCATTTCTACTTTCGGTTATCTAGCTTTATGACGGCTCTGCGGCACTCATACAGCTAGATAACCAAAGAGAGAAACGGGCCTCCCTTCGCCCCGCCGCCGCCGCCACGCCGTGGGCCCCACGTGCCGCTACCGGCCAGGCGCGGGCGCCCGAGCAGGCGCAGCTCCCGGAGCCTCGGGCGCACGCGGAGAGCCAGAGGGGGAGACAGACACACACGCACCCCGACTGCCCCCGACCGAAGCGGGCAGCCCCCGCCCAGGTCCCTGCCTCCCTCGCCCTCCCGGGGCACTCCTCCCCGGCTCTCCGTTCCGCGCGTCCAGGCGCCGGCGCTGGCGGCCCGCTCCGACGGCGGCCCGGGGCGCACTGAGGGCACCCGCGCGCTGCGCTCCGGCAGCCTCAGGCGCCCCGGCTGCCCCCAGCGCACTGGACCGCCAGCCCTCTCTGGCAGGCTAATCGCCCCGCGGGGAAGTGACGTCATTCCGGGCCGCGGCCAATCACCGGCTCCCATTCAAATCCCAGCCCCCTTCCCGCGCTCCGCACCACCCTGCCTTACAATGGCCTCGGCGTTCACGGCTTCTCCGCCCCGAGGGCAGGGGAGTGCCAGCTCTGCGCTTGCAAGCAATAGGGCTGCTCGCCTGGGTGCGTGCAGTCGGGCCTTTCTCCGAAACTCTTCTTTTTCTCAGCTCAGAGAGCTCGCGGACCATCAGTTAGGCAGCCAAATTACGCCCTGGAGACGAGGTCTGGGGACGCATGGCCCGGGGAGTGGTGAGGGTCTCTCCAGGGCGTCCAAATGCACGCTCGGGAGGCCGGGAACCCAGAGCAGAAACCCGTAACTTCTCTTCCTCTCCCCACGTCCAGCACCTAGCAGTAGATCCAGCCCAAGCAGCCGAGGCTGGGGAGAGGCGAGGAGATTAAGCGTTCTGGTGAGTACGGATCCGTGGCCACATGGTGTGCAGAGGTTACTGAGCCATGCACGTTGAGGCCAGGCCGTGGCCATGGACCTTAGGACCAGGGGGCTGTCCCCCTCCCCCGGCTGTTGCTAAGCCTGGCTAAGGGTAATCAATCGGCCTGCCTGGTGCCTTAGAGTGTTCTAGGCCAAAACTTGGTACCTGATTAAATTTATATTCTATTAAAAAAAAAAAGGCGCAAACCCATGTCTCTGCCATCTTTTTCTGGCTCTCAGCACACACCTGGCCCACTCACTCCTGATGGCCACACCAGGGGGAAAGGACAGACAACTTGGATCCCCCCAGGCACCTGTGAACTGAGCCTGGCAGCAGAGCCAGTGGTCCGACAGAAGCCTTCCAAGTCGGCCCTTACAGGCATCTCTGCCCACCCCAGCCCTCACCTCCTCACCTGTTTCCTTCCTGCTGCTGCAGCCACCCTCCAGCCCTGGGCCCTGCCAGCCATCCCCTGGAAGCAAAGGATTAAACATGAAAAAAAAAAAAAAAAAAAAAAGCAAAACCTTTGTTTCCAGATGCCCCCAGAAAGATCTCAAGTCTCAGAGTGAGGGATTCCACAGAGCTTCTGTGGCAAGAAGGCTGCGGGATTCCGAGATTCCAGCAGCCAGAACACAGAAGTGGGAGAGATCCCTGAAGGCGCCATCGGCTCAGGGCTCCATGGGGTGTGGTGATGGTGCCCATGCGGACCCATCTCAGAGGGGCCTTGGGAGCTGAGCCACTCGCCCCTCTCGCCCAGGGCCAGCCCCTATGGGATGGGTTGAAAAGGGGCTGAAAGTGAGTGGCTCCAAAAGGATTCATGATGTTTCCCAAATAAGCCCCCTTCTCCTGTATTCTTTTCTGAAAAGCACACATCTGAATTTTTTCAAGTTCCAGATTTTGTCTAAGTGCTCTTTCCCATTGCTTTTGTCTCAGGTTCTATTTTTGTCCTGACCCTAAATCCAAAGCAGGCTGCACCCCCTTTCCTTCCCAGCCAGTTTGTGATCAACCAAGCCTGGCATTTGGATCTCATCTCACACACACATCCGTTTTCCCAGAAAGTAGCTGAAACAGTGGAGAAGCAGAGAGAGGCCGGCAGCAGGGGTTAAGAAGGAACCTCCCTGATTTGGGCCCGAGACAGTTAATTCCAAAGGATTTCCATAATTGGGAGGAGCCCCTCATTCTCCTCCTCCGGCACTCTCTCCCCTTCGTGTGTGTGTGTGTGTGTGTGTGTGTGTGTGTGAGAGAGAGAGAGAGAGAGAGAGAGAGAGAGAGACCTCCTGAGCCCTAGACCTTCTGGGCCACCCCAGGATGGGAAGGGTGGGGTTGCAGAGGTGGGTGGGGCGGGAGAAGCAGGATTCACCTGAGGGGGAGGGAGGGCAGGGAGAGAGGAAGCGAGGATCGAGCCCCTCCGAGTGTGATTTAAGCAGGATGCTGCACAAAATGGCTCCTCAGCGAGGCTCACGGTAGCAGCGCACGCCGGCGGCCCGGCCTGCAAGCCTAGGGCTGGTTGGGGCTCTGGGAGAAAGAATTGAAAGCCCAATTTGGATTCAGTTCAGATGTGGACAGCCTGATGCTAACAGAGTGACATTTCTACCCAGCATTTTGGAAACCAAGTCCTTTGCTGGGAAGCAGATGAGGCCGGCCGAGGGAGCTCCTATGCGCTGCCCGAGTGGGACGTGCCCTGGGCTTGGCGACCCCTCTGCCTCCACCTTCCAGCCAGCACCCAGGCATCACAGCCCGCTCCCAGGAAGTGTCCACATACAGACTGGGCAGCCCTAGGTTCTGTGTGCCCGCAGCTTCACAGGGGCTGGAGGGCCACCCAGCTTGATGCCAGGGAGAAGTGCATCGTGTGGACTGGGCACTGGCAGCTGAGGACAGCAAGCTGCAGAGCAACTGATTCCCAGCCCAAGGTGGGGAAACCCAACCAACACTGGCCAGGTCCCCTTTGTCTGCACTTCACCCTGGGTGTGGATCCCATGCTCCCCACCCCCTGTTGAGCCCTTATTCTTGGCCTGAACAAGCAGGCACTGGGTTTGGCTGGCCACGGAGCGAGGCCACAGTGCTGGTGGCAACAGCCAGGCTCTGGCCGTGGTGCTGAGAGCTGCCCCCTCAGGCCTCTGCTGCTCCACTTGCCCTGAACTTCCTCCGCCTCCTTCCTGTGGTCCTGACCTCACGTTTCCAGGATGCTTGCAGCTACCATGAGAAGCGAACAGCCTGAGACACAGCTCAAGCTACTACGCCTTTCCGCCAAGGTGCCAGAGACAACATTTTTCAAATTCAAACCTCCACTGAGGGACAAAGAGCTCCAGGGCTCTGAACACCTTCACCCAGTCCTACAGAAATCCCATTCCTGCTGAACCCACCCGTGTGCCCTGTGCACCTTCAACTCAGGAAATCCGCACAAGTCTTCCTCCCGCCCGTGGCTCACACACCCGTCTAACAGCCTGCCTAAGGCAGGTGGCTAGTACCTTACCCTGTGTGCACACATGTGCACAGTTGCTCCTGTACCCACTGGCAGTGGTGGCTGCTTGGGTTCCCTGCTGGCTTTGGTCTAAGTTCCTGTTTCCTATCAGCAGTTGCACAACTCGGTGCACGGTCAGTCCCTGAGAACCCAGAGAGGTGTGGCTTCCACGTGCATCTCAGGACACAGCGAGGTGAGGGGTTAAGTGGAAGGAAACGGGGCAGTTCTGACAGGCCCTGTTGCAGGCACCATTCTCCTGGCACCAAACCTGCCCAGATCCCAAATGTTGGAGTGTGAGGCTGACGGAGCTCTCCAGGCTCCAATCCAGGCAGATGCAGCCACCCAGACTGCCAGTGAGCCTGGAGCAATGTTCCTTTCCTGAGCCTCTCTGGGTCGTAATCAGAAGACAGCATCTCATGCTACAGCCTTGGCTAAGTCCAGGGTGCCTTTCCCCATGGCCGCTTTTTTCTCCCTTGCACTTTCCTTAGGACCAAGCTTTGATTGAGCTGATCTTCCTATTGTCTGGAGGCTGGAGGAGCTGCTAGCTGAGAAGGTGTTGGGCCAGCTTAGAGCCAGCTCCATGTGCACCTGGGGGGTGGGGTGGGCTGAAGCGTCCACACCCACAGTCACGCACACACACGGCCAGGTCTCCGGCAGCCGGTATTGCTCGTGGAAGCTCCTGGCACCCTCATCTCAGTGCCCGTGTAGCCTACCCTCTGGCCTTCGGCCCTTGACTGAAAGCCAGACACCCCCCCCCCCAAACTCCATCCTCTTCTCTCTTTTTTTTTATGGCTTAGGAATCCGCCTCCTCCTATGATGAGAGCGCAAACAGGGGCTCCTCTTTAGGCCCCTTGCCTCCATCTCTCTCCAGCTACAAAGGCTAGAGTATGCATTTCTGGATTTGTGTACTGCTCATGTTCTGTGCCCCCAGCCTCTCCCAGCTTCTGCCACCTCCCTGCTCTCCTGAGGCCACCCTAGATTCACCCCTAGCCTCCTCCCAAAGAAGCCTGTCACCAGGCTCGGCTGCCGTTGCCACCGCACTGTCCCCCAGTTCAGTGTGGGAGGCGGCAGATTGAGAAGGCCTGCTGAGGGGCTGGAGCGGGAAATAGAACAGAGAGGACTTCCCATAACGTCCCATTTCAGAGGGAGAACACAGCATCAGTCTTGGCTGGCATGGGTGCCATGTGTTGCATTTTTCTCACAACAATTGTTTAGGAAGCCACTTTCTTGGTTATTGTCGTTTGTGTGTGAGGGGGAAAGGGAGGAGAAGGAAGAGGGGAATCGGCAGAAGCTGGGGAGGGGACAGTCCCTGGGCTCTGGAAACCTCATGTGAGAAACATTCTTTTCGTCTCTGCCAGACCCGTCTGCAGTGCCACAACTGCACCCCCCCCCACCCGCCGCTCTTCCCCTCCCTGCACGCCCAAAGTCCTCACCACAGGGGCTTCCCACTGCCCCACGACCCTTGACCTTGGTCTTGATGCTTTGCCTGGGATAACTGAGCCCTGCTTCCCATCTGAGCCAGAGCGCACCCCTCCTCATCTTGCCCGGCAGTCAAGGGAAGCCCGGAGCCAGGTAGCGCTGCCCCAGCCCCCCTCCCAGTCCAGCCGGGCTCCCGGACGCTACCCTAGCCAAGGCCACCGCCCTCGCGCCCTAGCCCCCACCCTCCGCTCCCCCAGCCTCGCTGAGACACAGCGGGCAGTGGCACTTACAGACCGGGAAAGGGGCCCGGGCCCCACGAGGCAGCGGCGGGGGTGGGGCGGCTGCAAGGACAGCGGCTCTGCCGCCCTGGATTCGGCACGTCCCAGGCTCAGGCCCAGCTCCAGCCGCTCTGCAGGCGCCCCTGCCCCGGCGGCGCATGGCCGAGAGCTGCGGGAGGCAGGCGCGGCGGCGGAGGCGCGGGGGCTCCCGGCCGCGCGCTGCTTCTCGGGGCTCTGAGCGGCTCCCAGCGCCGCCTTCTCGGGCGGGCACGGCCCGCAGTGACGTCAGCGCGGCTCCCCCCGCCCCCCCTCACCCCGACCAGTGCGGAACGGAGGGGGCGGAGGCGGGCTGCGAGGGGCACCCGCGCCCGCGCCCCGGCCCTTGCTGCGCTGCCCCGCTTGCCTCCCAGCCTTTCCCGGGGAATCGCGGCGCCCTCACCCCTTCCCCCATCGTTGCCCGGGCCGCCAGGCTCACCCAGAGCCACGGACCAACTAGCGCGGAGGTGGTGGTGAGCAATGGGTAGGAAGCCTCCCTGGCAGCTCCAGGCTAAGGAACTCGGGTTGCCTCGGGAAGAATGAGACCGGAGGGGACGAGGGGCATCTGCACTCTGGGCCAAAAGGGAGTTATTTTTCCCCCTCCCCTAAATGTTTGTCAGGCTGAAGGTATCTACGTTAGGGGTTCGGTCCCGGGGTCCCTATGTGAGCTCCAAGGGGATCTATTACCTCGGGAAAGCGTGTGCCGTTCGGAGCTGGGTATGCCCTCCAGGCTGGGTCCTGCTTCTCCAAGACCCAGAGACGCCCCCCCCCCCACTCCACACGCACAGCAGGGCTGTGCACCTACAAACGCATGGTGCCGACGGCGCCCCAGAGCCGCTGTCCAAATGCTGAATCCGGCCTCTCCCAGGCCAGCTTGCGACTCCAGCTGTCCACTGCTCGGCGCGGCCCACTGCAACCTTCAAAGGGCTCCGGGGCACAGAGCGCGCAGCCCGGGAAACTTTGGTGCTTCAGGATGAAACCGGAAAGCTCCAGGAAAGGGGGCGGGAGGCCAGGGGGAGGCGGGAGCCGAGAGGCAGGCGGACTGGCGCTCCTGCCCCGCCGGACCACCGTCCTCCCAACGCGCCCTGGCGGCTCGCCTCGGGTCCCCTCCGCCCGGGGTGTGTTTCTCCCACCGCCGCAGCAGGGGAGGTCCTTCGGCTGAACTTGTCAGCGGGTCTCATCATCCATCACGGGCCAGACAGACAGGCCAAGTTCACGAGCAACGCTGTTAACCCCTTGCAAACCGGACGCCTGCCGCAGGACAGAGCCGCCAGGCCAGAGAGCGCTGATTCCAGAGGCACCGTTTGCAAAAGCCAGGGCGGCCGCCTTGGCTGACTGCTGACTTTGTCATTTTATTTACTCGTTGGTTCTCCACAGCCTCTCCAGTTCCTTCTTTTCTAACTTATTTCTACATCACTCTGCTTTTCTAAGTATCTTTCCTTTTTCTCATTTTGTGATGGTGCCCAGTGTGGAAAAAATATAAGAGATAAAAATAACTGGTATCCATTTTTACACCTATAGGTCTAACTTTAAAAGAAAAAAAATATCATTAGAAGAATCTAATGGTTTGTGGTGTACAAGGAGAGAAAGGAGAAGGGAGGGGAGGGGCAAAGGCTATGAATACAGAATATCCGGGGTTTCTCAACTGCTTGGGGGAAAAGGGGGGACTCTGACAGAGTTCTGAGGGGGAGATCTGCTGGGAGTCCTGCTAAGGAGACCGGGTGACATGGAGAGAGGGCTGGACACAGGGACCCAGAGAGAGACTGTGCGCAGAATCTCTGGTGGGAAACCAGGGCAGGGCCCAGACAGTCCCCCACCCCTGCTTCCCCCCCACTGGTCTCTATCCCAGCCATCAAAGTGCAAGGAAGGCTTGTCCCAGCCTCCCCGGTCAGACCACCTCCCGGGCGGCTTGACCGCTCCGTGCTGGGGGCGGGGAGTCCCTGCCCAGGCAAAGGCTTGCCCTGCCGGGAACCCCAGCCTTCCCGCGGTCTGCCAGACTTGGGCCACTCTCGCCCCTCCCCCCACTTCCTATTGAATTCCTGGCGTCTGGTAGCTGGCGGCAACCGGGGCGACCTACCAACTTTTCCCCTGGGCATTTTCTCGCCCCCTTCACCGCCCAGTGCTTTCTTTTCTTCTCCCAGCGCTCCTTTTGAAAGGAGGCACCCAGGCCCAGAACGTGTTCTGCAGTTTAACTACTTCCAAATTCTTTGTTCGGGTCACCCCGGGACTCCATTGTCCGCTTTTGAGAGCGCGGGCAGGCCGGCGGGTGCGCTTCTGCCGCGCAGGCCTGAATCCATTAGGCCGCCGCTCGGGCCCTGAGGCCCATTGACGCGCCGTCTCGCCCGGCGCGGCCGCCCCCTTCCGTCCCCCTGCGCTCCTGCGGGCGGCCGCCCTCGTTGGACACCCTGCTGGAGTCCCAGAGGCTGCGCCCCAGGCGCAGGTGGCACCTGGCCTTCACCCGGTTTGCAAGGATTGGGCGCAGCTTAGCGAGGTCTGTTCTGTCGACTCTGTCCCAACCTGCTAGCCCCGTGGGGCACTGCGGAACCCTGTTGCCTGCCTGGATTCCTCCCTCCTCTCTTTCTTCCCGGCCCAGATTCCGTCCCCCCCCCCCCCCCCCCCGCCTCTCCTGAGCAGAGAGCGCCAGCCGGCTCCCAGCTTGTGCCCGCGTCGCCCTCTAAGATGCGGCTGCCCCACACAGGGACTCGGCCATTTGCCGGGAAAGGCGCAAGAGGCGCTCCGGTCTCCAGTGGAAAGGGGCTCAGGCCGCCCCCAGGCCTCATCCTCTTCTGCCTCAGGCCCCAGGCAAACAGGTGGAGAGCTAGAAACTCGCAGGCAGCTTAGCTGTGCTGCGCACGGCCAACGCCCTGCAGCCGGATAAGGAGACTGTCTCTGAGCCGAGTGAGCCCTAGAAAGGCCGAGCGTGGGGCCTGCACTCTCGGAAGAACCTCGAAGCTCCGAGGGCCGTGCGCGCCCGGGAGCGATGGTGGCTGTTCCCCCACCTCTTCCCGACACCTGCAGGTTCCCTGGGTCCCGCTCAGAGCCCGTGTGTCCTGCTCTGGGATTAACGAGTCCCTGAGTCCAGGGCTAACACTGACGCCCAGCTCTGGGGGCTTCTTGAGGTCACTCAGGCCTCTGGTCTTGTGCACACTTTCGGGAGCGGGACTCCAGGGGGGCACCCTAAGCCCCTGGACCGCGGCCCAGGGGACAGAGGAAGCGCTCTGGGTGGAGGCCAGAGCAAGCCAAGGAAGGGGGTGGGGACCCGCCGCTGCCACCGAGGGCGCACGACTCCGACGCCAGGCCAGGACCTCGGGCGAGCTGGGCGCGGACATTTGGCCGAACTCCCGCCGAGGCGTACGTATTAGCGCTCCTGGCCCCCTTGGCGCAGCTCGCACAATGTCCGCCTCCAGCTGAAGGGAGGGAGGCCGAAGTCCGTGCACCTCCGAGACCTGGCTGGACCACGTCCAGGCTCTAGCAAGACACAGGAGTTCCCGAGGGTCTTCCACGCTCCAGCCCCCGGCCTCCTCCTTCCGCCCTCCCCAGCAGCCCCGGGTGCCCCGGCCGGCGGCCCTGACCTTGCCGCTCGCTCTCCCTAGCGAGGCTCCTCGCGCTGTCCAACAGCGCGCTCTGGCGGGCAGCCCTGGGAGGTGCAGGTGTACAGGGTGTACAGGCCGGCGAGACTGGAAGCCGCGAGCAGGTGGCGGTGCGGGGGCACCTGCCTGATGGGTGAGGTCTGGATAGAGGAGCCGGGGACGCCGTAGCCTAAGGGGAACCGGGCATGTCTTTCCTCTCTAGGTTTATCTTTGCTTTTCAACCTTCACCGGTCGGGAAACAGTCACTCATGGTAGTAGGGACATCAGGATAGGGTGAGTGAGGGTCTGGGACTCCAGGCTTATTGTCCACCTCCTCTTCTACCTGAGCCTGGAGTCTCACTTATTGTAGCCTCCTTCAGAAAGACTCCCTGGAGACCAAAGTGGATGCATGATTGAATCCAGGCAAGCTGTGCTCCTTGTCCTCAGGGCAATGCCATTGCCATCCAGTTTTGCCCTCAGTCTGAGTCTAACTTTGCTTGCAGCATGTCCCTCTCAAGGTCTGTAAGGCCTTATTAAATCATCGAAAGCTTGTTTCATCGTGTCTGGGGACCTCTTATTCTGAGGGCAGGTGGGAGGTGGGCAGGGGGGAATGGCAGGAGGAGCAGGCAGGGATTTGGGGAGCCTTGCATCTCCCCTCCCCCATGGCCCCACAACTCCAGCGGTGGGGGCTCCTTGCCAGCTCAGGCATGGACCTCTGTTTTCAGCCTGGCCGTGTGTTTTGATGGGTTCTTGACATGCATGTATGCATGCATGCATTCATTCAACAAATATGTGCTCAGCTCCTGCCAGGGGCAAAGCTCAGCAAGGGTGAGCAGCTTGTTCAAGGTCATGCAGTGAGAACTTTCTGGAGCCAGGATTCTGCCTCAGGTGTGCGCCTCCCTGCCCTCGTCCTTGCTTTCTCTCTCTCCTGGATGACTTCAGGAGCCTCCTAACTAGGGCTGCACCTCAGAACCCTGCTCTGTTGGGGAGGGAACTTTCCAGAATGCTTTCTGACAGGGAGCCCTACAGGTGTCTTCCAATCCCCCAAGGCCTGAGCTTGGCACCTCCTGGCAGCTCCTCTTCCTGGACTGCTTCTCTGAGATCTTCTCTGAGTATCGCCCCTCCACGAAAGTGTTTGCCCCAGGCACATCCATCTGACTTCCCCTTTCAGCTAAAAGACCAGAAAGGCCTTGGTAGCTGTGTTAGTGTCGCCTGCTTCCTCCCCTCCCCTCGACAACCGCCACAGGGTTCCAGAGCCAGAGGAAGAGCCAGTGCCCAAGCGGTGCTCAGACAGCCTCACCCCCCCGGCAGGACATTCTTGCTCCTTCCCATCCACCTGCTTTGTGCACGATGCCGTCCCCTGTCACAGCCCACTCGGGCCTCCTTCTCCATGTGCCTGCCCCCACCCCCTCCAGACAGCCCCTGGACACGATGCAGGGTGGCCAACGGGCACGTGCCCTGCAGGCCGGCCTCTGGAAGACCCCGCACTCTTCAGAGCAGCCCGACTGCCAAGTATTGCTGTTGCGTTAACAGCAGGTGCGCCCCCAAGTGGCAATTGTGACAAGCGCAGGGAACCATGCACTGGGAGGCCAGCTGAGAATCGATGGGCTTATTGATTAACGCTTAACATGTTTTAGGATTTGCATCCTTCAGAGTTGTTCCCAAGGGGACAACCTTCCAAGAGTTAGCAATTACAGAATGGGTATGTCGTGCCAAACACCATCCTCAGCCCTTCATTATTAATCTCCTTACATAATAGATGGTCTTTCTAACCTCATTCCACAGATGGGAAAATCCAGGCACAGAGAGGTTGAGGAATTTGCCCCAAGTCACAGCTAGTGAGTGGCTGGACTGGGATGAGAACAGAGTCCGAATTCTTAACCTCTCTGCTGCACTGCTTCTTGGTAAGAGTTTTGCGTTGTCCCATTTCCAGTTCCAATAATCCAAGGATCCGTAAAACCAACCAGCCAGGATTTATCGGTCCTCATTGTCAGTCTCAGTTCATCTGTTTGCCCAAGTGACTGGGGGTCTATAGGGGGATCCTACCTCATCCATTTCCACATTCTGAGCCGCTGACACAGAAGACACGCTCAGCACTGATGTATGGAGAAGCCACGTTTCCAGACATGGGAAGCCAAGGGAATACCAGGCATGCTACTGCACATTTTCATTACTTCCATGTCAAATTCTGGCTTCTCTCTTCCAGAGATTGCAACCAAAACCTTTGAATCATTACAACACATAACACACACACACACACATACATGATGTGCACCTTGGGGCATGTTTTGAAGGGAAAAAAATCTGGGATTCTTTGCGGGCCACAAGTTTGTCATAAACCAGCAGTTTGGCAACAAGGATGCTAATCGCGCTAACAAAATGCCAGGCTGACAGCAGATGTTTGGCTTAGTGGTTAAGACACCCACATCTCGGGGCTGGTTCTGCGGCATAGCTGGTAAAACCATCACCTGCAGTGCCCGCATCCCATATGGACACCAGTCAAGTCCCGGCTGCTCCAGTTCCCATCCAGCTCTCTACTATGGCCTGGGAAAGCAGTGGAAGATGGCCCAAGTCCTTGGGCCCCTGCACTTGCGTGGGAGACCCAGAAGAAGGTCCAGGCTCCTGGCTTCAGATTGGTGCAGCTCCGGCCTCTCTCTCTCTCTCTCTCTCTCTCTCTCTCTCTCTCTGCCTCTTCTTCTCTGAATTTTACTTTTCAAATAAATAAATAAAATCTTAAAAAAATACACCTGTATCCCACATCAAAGTACCTGGGTTCAATTCCCAGCTCCACCCCAGACTCCAGTTCCCACCAGTGCCAACTGTGGGAAGCAGTGGTGACAGCTCAAATAGTTCCGTTCTTGCCACCCACATTGGAAAACTGGATTGAATTCCTGGCTCCTGACCTCAGCTGTGGTCCAATGCTGGCCACTGAGGACATTTGAAGAGTGAACCAGCAGATGGGGACTTGCGCTCTCTCTGTCTCTGTGCTTCGAAAGAAAACAAAAATTGCCAGCATGTACTACACAAACAGGAAACCTGAAGCTACTTATCTAGGCTCTCTTGGAGAGAAGCAATTTGCAAGGAGGTGTTGAAGCCAAGGCCAGCCACCAGCTGCCTTTGAGGGGGGCTTAAAGTCAGAGTTACAGAGAGAGAGGAGAGGCAGAGAGAGAGAGAGAGAGAGAGAGAGAGGTCTTCCATCTGCTGGTTCATTCCCCAATTGGCCACAACAGCCAGAGCTGCACCGATCCTAAGCCAGGAGCCAGGAGATTCCTCTGGGTCTCCCAGGCAGGTGCAGGGGCCCAAGGACTTGGGCCATCTTCTACTGCGTTCCCAGGCCACAGCAGAGAGCTGGATTGGAAGTGGAGCAGCCAGGTCACGAACTGGCACCCATATGGGATGCCGGCACTTCAGGCCAAGGCAATAACCCACTGTGCCACAGCTCCAGCCCCTAAAAAAATTTTTTTTGACAGGCAGAATTAGACAGAGAGAGACAGAGAGAAAGGTCTTCCTTTTCCGTTGGTTTACCCCCCAATGGCCGCTGCGGCTGGCACACTGCGCTGATCTGAAGCCAGGAGCCAGGCGCTTCTCCTGGTCTCCCATGTGGTTGCAGGGCCCAAGGACTTGGGCCATCCTCCACTGCACTCCCGGGCCACAACAAGAGAGCTGGCCTGGAAGAGGGGCAACCGGGACAGAATCTGGCACCCCGACCAGGACTAGAACCTGGGGTGCTGGCGCCACAGGTGGAGGATTAGCCTATTGAGCCGCAGCGCCGGCCTATTTTTAAAGATTTATTTATTGGAGCTGGCACTGTTGTGTAGTAGGTTAAGCATCTACTTGCAGTGCTGGCATATCAGATGGGTGCCGGTTTAAGTCCTGGCTGCTCCATTTCTGATCCAGCTCCCTAATAGTGGCCTGGGAAAGCAGCAGCAGATGGCTTAGATGCTTGGGTCTCCATGTGGGAGACCCGGAGGAAGCTCCAGGCTCCTGGCTTTAGATTGGCCCAGCCATTGCATTTGGGGAGTGAACCAGTGAATGGAAGAACTCTCTCTCTCTCTCTCTCTCTCTCTCTCTCTCTCTCTCTCTCTCCTCCTTCCCTCCCTCCCTCCCTCCCTCCCTCTGTGTGTAACTCCTCAAATTAATTTAAAAAAATCCACTGGCCAGAGCTGCACCGATCTGAAGCCAGGAGCCAGGAGGTTCACTGGGTCTCCCACGTGGGTGTAGGGGCCCAAGGACTACTGTGCTTCCAAGCACATTAACAGGGAGCTGGACTGGAAGTGGAGCAGCTGGGACTTGAACCAGTGCTTGGCGCCACAGGTGGAGGCTTAACCTACTACATCACAGCACTGGCCCCTACTTTCTTCCTTATTTTAAAAGATTTGTTTTATTTATTTGAAAGGCAGAGTGACACAGACAGAGATCTTCCATCCACTGGTTCACTCCCCAAATGGTCTCAGCAACAGGGAGTGGGCCAAGCCAAAGCCAGAAGCCAGGAGCTCCATCCGAGTCTCCCACATGAGTGCAGGGGCCCAAGGACTTGCACTATCTTCTGCTGCCTTCCAAGGTGCATTAACAGGGAGCTGGAGCAGAAGCGGAACAGCTGGACTCGAACCAGTGCTGTGATATGGGATCCCCGTGTCACAGGTGGCAGCTTAACCCACTACGCCACACCACCAGCCCCATGGGTGTCTACTTTCAGATTCCTGGACCCCAGCTGAAGTTGAGGGATCCGGGGACCTCTTTCTGAGATTCCTGTCTCCCGGATGGCGATGGAGGAAGCTGCAGGATCTGTGAGTCTCCTTCAGTTCTTGCCCACCACTGCAGCCTGCTCCTCCCAATAGTTTTGTGACTGTCTAATTACATTAAATTCCTTTCCACTTGAGGCATGGTGTGGCTTCTATTTCCTGTGATTCCTGATTGATGCCCTGTCTGTCCCTTCCTTTGTTAATTTCCCAAACGTTTCTTGAGGGGGATGAAGGTACTGCATAAAGCTCCTGGAAAACACAGGATTAAAAGATACATTTATTTTGTTACAAACACTTGAAATTCACACATCGTTTGTCACAAGACACCTTTTTCAGAGCTTTTTGAGAAGCCCTTGGATGGCACAGGTCAGGCAGTGTGCTGGCTGCTCCGGTGCTTGTGCCGGGACTGTGGCTGAAAACAGCTCCTGCCCTCAGCAGTCTCCCAGGCTGCGTACCGGGACCACACCAGGGCGCTGCCTTCTGGCTGGGTGCGGAGTGGATAATGTTGGGTTTACCCCCCAGACGTCCTCAAGTCCCTCGGCGCCTGCAACCTCCTTTGGAGGACTGGAGTTCCATCAGCTGCATAAGTGGCCAGCTGGAAGAGCCTCACCCCAGTCTCCCTCGCAGCCTGTAGCCAGTGATGTCTTGTGCCTGCCACACCGAGTGCCTGGGTTCCACAACCCGCTCTCGCTCCTGACTCGGGCTTCCTGCTGATGCAGGTCCTGGGAGGCGGTGCTGCTGACTCAAGTCGTTCGCTTCCTGCCACCCAAGTGGGAAATCTGGAAAAGAGTCCCTAGCTCCTGGCTTCATGGGTATATGGGGAGTGAACCAGTAGATGGGAGCATTGAGAGAGAGAGAGAGAGAGAGAGAGAGAGAGAGAGAGAGCTCAGTTCCCTAAGGGAGGGACCAACTCCAAGCCCTCCATGGGGTTAGATTGAAGCTGGGGAATTTGCCAGAAATCCCATCCTTGCTCAGCTTCTGCGCCTGCGCTCTGCCCTTTCTGGTTCACCTGCGGGCATTTCCTGAATAAACCACTTGCAGGCAAACCCCCGTCTATCTCTGCAGGAAGCTGACCTAGGGTAGGCACCATCCTTTCAAAGGGGCTTGGACTGCCTGAGAGTGGTCAGGCCACTGACTTTGGATTTCCTGTTATGTGAGTGGACAAGATCCAGGGTGAGGGGTTTGACCTGGAGAGAGGTGACCAAGGGACTGCTTCTCCATCGCTCTGTGACATCTGTGGCCTGGTCTGGACAAGCAGGCGGAATCCCAGGGGTGCCCCCAGGAGCCGGAAGTGCCCTGTAATGGTTGGGGTAGGTGTTTCCGTGGCTGGACTATGGGGTCCACCACTCCAGATGCTGCGATGAAGGCACAAGCATTTCCCAGACTTTGCACAAAGCAAGTCATCCTCCGTGATTTGGCTGGGCTTTACCAGGCACGGGCCATAATGGAAAAGATGGGGTGCCCTAAAGAGGGAGTTCTTTTTTTAAATTTTTGACAGGCAGAGTTAAACAGAGAGAGAGAGACAGAGAGAAAGGTCTTCCTTTTCCGTTGGTTCACCCCCCAAATGGCCGCCACGGCCGGTGCGCTGTACCAATCCGAAGCCAGGAGCCAGGTGCTTCTCCTGGTCTCCCACACGGGCTCAGGGCCCAAGCACTTGGGCCATCCTCCACTGCCTTCCCGGGCCACAGCAGAGAGCTGGACTGGAAGAGGAGCAACTGGGACAGAATCCGGCGCCCCAACAGGGACTAGAACCTGGGGTGCCGGCGCCGCAGGCAGAGGATTAGCCTAGTGAGCCACGGTGCTGGCCAAAAGGGAGAAATTCTGTCTCCAGATTGTGTAGGGACTGCAGAGTGGGCACCTGTTGGAATTCCCCATCTACAGACTGCCCTGTGGGTGCTAGACTTGCCAGGCCCCACACTCGGGTGAGCCAGTTCCTTAACATCAATCTGTATCTACACACACACACACACACACACACACACGCACACTGTTGGCTGTGCTTCTCTGGCGAACGCTGGCTTTAGCTGGTAGGGTACAGCAGGGCTCACCATAGAGGCAGGCAAGCCAGGGCAGTGGTGGGGGAGGAGAGCACTGGGGACCCACACCACAGGGATGTGCAGGTCCATGGCAGAGCTCATCTCAAGGCCCGCTGAGGACAGGCCTGCCACCCCCAGCCCCAATCCCCAGGCGAGCAGCCAGGAGAGGAGAGGCCAGGGCACAGAGAGCATGCTGACCGGCCCTGGAGCCTTTCCTAGGTCTCCAGGGCCAGGTGTGCTGACAACCCTGCCAGGGTGGGGGGCAGAGTGGCTGCATCTCCCTAGCAGCTCCACGGAGGACTCCAGGCCCAAGGCAGTGCGCGCAGGCTCCCACTTTCCCCTGCACCCACTGCTCATTGGCTGCAGGACACTTGGCCGTGGGTAGTATTTATGTACCTGAACTCTCATAGGCATGCAATGGGTCTACCAGTTGGCCCCTCCTCACAGGGGCTGCTGCAGGGACTGAACGATGCCTGTGTGCAGGTGACCGATCCCTGCTTGTCTCTAGCTACAGCCTCTCTGGTGTCGGCTGAGAAACTCGGATGACACGAGAAAGAGATTTTCACAACTTGTTCTGCCCGAGGGCTTCCTGCTGGGGTAGGGAGCTCCCTGTTTCTGGAGGTGTGTAAGCAGATTCAGGGGATGGGTGACCCAGGCGGGGACAGGGACTCCGACTCCTCCTGCAGGCCCTCTTGCTCTCGCTTTCATGGGCTGCTCCCTCTCTCTGCTTTCATGCCTTGCTTTTCTGCCTTTGCCAAGCCCCTGGGACTTGGCTGCCTCACCATCCCCTTTGGAGAGTGAAGTCACCCTCCCAGCTAAGGCCACGGGATACCAGCCAGGGCTTGGAACAAGGCACTGTCACATCCCTGCTCTCTCCTCAGTTGTGCAGGTTGGGTACTGCATAACTCCAAGGCGGGGGACGGGGAGGGTACCAGGCACAGTACCCTGAACCTTCCCCCCAGAGGTGCATGTTGTCATGGAAGAGAAATAAAAAGGAAGGGGTGCATATTAGATCCTTCAGGTGAGGAAGAATACTGTCTTTAAAAAAAAAAGTCCAATCTTGGGATATAATTTACTTTTTGGAAAAAAAGAAATCTTGCCTTGTCATGCAATGCCACTGTAGAAGGTAACGGCAGGGGCGGATGAACCTGAGTCCCTTCCTGGAGTGCCTGCCTTTGAGTCCTGGCTCCTCCTCCTGACTCTGGTTTCCTGCAGATGCAGGGACGGCTCAGGCTGCAGTACCCCGGACCACACACTGGGTGGCGTCAACAGCTGGCGGTTGTCTGCCTGCCATGCTCAAGGTGCCAGCACCTGAGGCCTCTCCCCTTGCCTCCCTGGTGGTTAGCTTCTCCCAGAACCTTCACGTGGTCATCCCTGTATGGACGAGCACACTTCACAAAGGTCATGGGAAAATGGACTTAAAAGATACGTTTGGAGCCGGCGCTGTGGCTTAGCGGGTAAAGCCTTGTTGCCTATATTGCCGGCATCCCATACGGGCGCTGGTTTGTGTCCCGGCTGCTCCACTTCTGATCCAGCTTGCTGTTATGGCCTGGGAAAGCAGTAGAGGATGGCCCAAGTCCCTGGGCCCCTGCACCCACGTGGGAGACCAGGAGGAAGCTCTTGGCTCCTGACTTCGGATTGGTGCAGCTCCGGCCATTGTGGCCAACTGGGGAGTGAGCCATCGGATGGAAGACCTCTCTCTCTCTCTCTCTGCCTCTCCTCTCTCTGTGTAACTCTGACTTTCAAATAAACATAAATCTTTAAAAATTAAAAGATATGTTTGAGGTGGGTGTTTGGCTTAGCAGCTAAGACACTGCCCACATCCCATAATCGAGTGCCTGGATTTGAGTGCTGACTCTACTGCCATTCCAGCTTCCTGCTAATACGCACCTTGGGAGACAGAAGGCAATAGCTTGAGTACCTGGGTCCCTACCACCCACAAGGGAGACCTGGACTGAGTTCCTAGCTCCTGGCTTTGGCGTGGTCCAGCCCTGGTTATTGTAGGCATTTGGGGAGTGAATCAGAGGATGCAAGATCTCTGTCTCTGTCTTTTTTTGGTAAAAATTTATTTATTTATTTGAAAGGCAGAGGCAGAGAGAGAGAGAGAGAATACTCCCCAAATGTCCACATCACCTAGAACTGGGCTGATCCAAAACCAGGAGCCAGGAGCTTCCTCCAGGCCTCCCACATGGATGCAGGAGACCAAGGACTTGGATCATCTCTCTCTCTGCTTTACCAGGCACATTATCAGGGATCTGGATCAGAAGTGGAGGAGCCAGGACTCAAACCAGTGCCCATATGGGATGCTGGTACTGCAGGTCCCCTCAGTCTCTGTCTCTGAAATAAATAATCAATCAATCAATAAATTGAAAAAAAAAGATGTTTATTTGGCACAATACATTTTTTGAAATGTAGGCATTGTTCTTTATAAAATTTATTTGAGAGATTACAGACAGTGAGAGGGAGAGACAGAGAGAAAGGTCTTCCATCCGTTGGTTCACTCCCCAAATGGCTGCAATAATTGGAGCTGTGCCAATCCGAAGCCAGGAGCCAGGAGCTTCTTCCTGGTCTCCCAAATGGGTGCAGGGGCCCAAGGACTTGAGCCATCTTCTACTGCTTTCCCAGGCCATGGCAGAGAGCTGGATTGGAAGTAGAGCAGCTGGGACTAGAACCGGCGCCCATATGGGATGCTGGCACTGCAGGCAGAGGATTAACCTACTGCGCTAAGGTGCCGTCCCTATGCATAGTTCTTTTATAATATGCATTTCCATGAATGTTTTGAAGATTGTCATATGTGGCGGTTTCTACTTTTTACACAGAAATAAAGTTTTTTTCTTTTAAGATTTTTAGTTATTTGAGAGTCAGAGTTACAGATAGAGAGAGAGAGAGAATCACTGGGACCACTTCCCTTAGTCTCCATCAGCACCCTTCCTGGTAACTCTTAGTCTAGAACCTGCTGTTGCATCCTGACCCCCACACACCCCGTCCCTACCTACACACATTCTGGAATCTGCTGTCAGCTCCTTCTAGCCAGGGAGTCCAGCCCGCGCTGTGGAGGCACAGGTGGTTCCCGGCTGCCACTGACCCTGACCTCAGCCTGGCTGCGCTGCTCCTTGCTGCTGTCCTAGCCCCGCTCTGCAGCCATCCAGGGCCAGGAGTGGGCGCCATCTCCCATCCGCGCTCCAGTGGGTCCTGAGGCCCGTGTCTCCGAAGGTCGAGTTTCGGCTGCCCAGAGCCTATTTGTTCTAGAAGCTGATGGCTCCAGGCTGTGGAGCGAATGCTGGGGCTGGCCTCTCAGCAAAATCGAAACTCAGTGTCAGCGAAGGCTCCCTTCTTTTTGTTTTTCTTAAAGCTTTATTTATTTATTTGAAAGGCAGAAGCAGAGAGAGAGGGGTCTTCTATCTGCTGGTTCACTTCCCAAATGGCTGCAAGTGCTGGGCCAGGCCAAAACTAGGAGCCAGGAGCTTCTTCTGCGTCTCCCACATGGGTTTCAGGTGCCCAAGTACTTGGGCCATCCTCTGCCACTTTTCCCAGACAGTTAGCAGGGGGCTGGATCAGAAGCGGAGCCGCCAGAACACGAACCGGCGCCCATATGGGAAGCTGGCATTGCAGGCGGCGGCTTCACCTGCCCATGCCCAGAAGGCTCTCTCGGGCAGCACAGTGGTGCCGCCGGCCTGCTCACAGCCTGGTCATCGCCTCTGCAGAGTGCAGGGCCCCACAGAAGCCATCTGGGGTGAGGGAGTCCAGTGCTGCAAGACGAGGAAGGCAGCCTAAGTGCCAGTCACAGATGCTGCTGCGTAAAAGTCTCGCCCACCGCGAGTGACAGATACCGCAACGTCAGCCAGTGTCCGCCCAGAAGTGAGCAGCGGTGAGCCGGGGGTGGCGGGCTTGTGGGAGGTGGTGAGGGCCAGCTCCGGTCTCAGTGGGGTTCCAGCCCCTGAGCTGGCCTAGGGAGCTGACAGGGCTTGCAACCGGAAAGCTGTTTTCATGTTAGCTTTGAGAAGCTCCTGAAAGTGAGTGAGGTTGGTAATAATAATGAAGTTGGTAATAGCAATAAAGTTGCTAACTTTACGGGGCCTTACAAGGGGCCTGGTATTTGCCAGACAGGTTGTTTGGTGTTTAGTTTGTTGTTTGTTTATTTGTTTGTTTGTTTTAAGATTTCTTTGGGGGCAGCGCTGTGGTGTACAGGGTTAAGCTGCCATCTGTGACACCAGCACCCATATGGGCACCAGTTCCAGTCCCAGCTGCTCCACTTCTGATCCAGCTCCTTGCTGATGGCCTGGGAATGAAGTGGAAGCTGCACCAAGTGCTTAGGCCTCTGCACCTATGTGGGAGACCTGGATAAAGCTCCTGGCACCTGGCTTCAGTCTGGCCCAGGGCTGGCTGTTGATCTCTGTGTGTGTGTGTCTCTCCCTTTGTCTCTGTATCTATTTCAAAAAAATAAAATAAATCTTTCCCTGTTTTTTTAAAGATTTATTTATTTATTTGAGAAGCAGAGTTACAGAGAGTGGGATACAGAGAGAGGTTTCCATCCACTGGTTCACTCCCCAAATGGCCGCAATGGCTGGAGCTGGGCCATTCAGAAGCCAGCAGCCAGGATCTTCTTCTGGGTCTCACACACAAGCACAGGGGCCCAAGCACGTGGACCATCTTTTACTGCTCTCCCAGGCCATAGCAGAGAGCGGGATTAGAAGTGGAGCAGCTGGGTCTCGAACTAGCACCCTTATGGGATGCTGGCACTGTAGGTGGTGGCCTTACCTGCTACACCACAGTGCCAGCCCCTAAAATGAATTTTTTTAAAAAAACTTTCTTTCTTTCTTTATTATTTGAAAGTTGAGTGACAGAGAGAGTGGAAGATCCAGAAAGAGAGAGAGAGTGAGAGCGAGAGTGAGAGAGAGAGAGAGAGAGATCAATCTTCTATCTGCTGGTTCTCTCCCTAAATGCTCACAACAGCCAGGGTTGGGCCAGGCCGAAGCCAGGAGCCAGGAACTTTCATCCGGGTCTCCCACATGAGGGTCAGGAACCCAAGTACTTGGGCTATCACCTGCTGCCTCACAGGAGCGTTAGCAGGAAGCTGGACTGGGGGCGGAGTGGTTGGAAATTAAACCAGAATCTGATATGGAATGCAGGCCACTCAGGTGGTGGTTTAACCTGCTGCCTCCACACACCTCAGTCTGTGTTGATTTTGATGTGCTGGGACCAGCCGTCTTACAGATGAAGAAACAAACCTGGCTCTGAGCACTCACTGTGCCCGCCCCCTCAAAATCAAAATTCCATCATTCTGGGAACCAGTGGATTTCAACTTTTAGTCAGAGGCACCAGGCGCTCAGGGTGCAATCGAGGGATCTGCTGGCATTCAGAAAGCTCAGAAAACCTTGGGACTTGTCCCTGACTCCATGGGTGATTGCCTGGGCGGAGGGCTGGGCCACAGCCAGAGACGGCGTGAGGAGCACTGCGGAGTGGTCCAGCTGCGTCCACACAGAGAAAGGAACACAGCGGTTCCTATTTATTGTTGTTGTACAAAACTTGAAAAGATGACGATAGTGACCCCCCCCCCCCATCATGCAACGAGCCATGCAGAGGTGAATTAAGACAAGGCTTCAGGCTGAATCTCTCTACTCCTCCCTCTGCCCTAGCTCACAGAACACCCCTGGGGATAAGGGGTTCCTTTTTTTTTTTTTTTTAAACTTTGCTTTATTTCCCAAAAGTCCATGGAAGGGGCCAGCACTGTGGTGTAGCAGGTGAAGCCACCACCTGCAGTGGCGGCATCCTGTATGGGCCCTGGTTCTAATCTCACCTGCTTCACTTCTGACACAGTATCCCATGGGTGCCGGTTCGAGTCCCAGCTGCTCTTCTTTTTTTTTTTTTTTTTAAAGATTTATTTATGGGGGCTGGCGCCGTGGCTAACTTGGTTAATCCTCCGACTGTGGTGCCAGCATCCCATATGGGCACTGGTTCTAGTCCCGGTTGCTCCTCTTCCAGTCCAGCTCTTTGCTGTGGCCAGGGAAGGCAGTGGAGGATGGCCCAAGTGCTTGGGTCCCTGCACCCACATGGGGGACCAGAAAGAAGCACCTGGCTCCTGGCTTCAGATCGGTGTAGCTCTGGCCATAGCGGCCATTTGGGGGGTGAACCAACGGAAGGAAGACCTTTCTCTGTGTCTCTCTCTCACTAACTCTGTCTGTCACATAAATAAATAAAAGATAAATTGGGGCCAGCATTGTGGTGCAACGGGCCGCTGCTTGCCATGCTGACATTACTGATTCCATTCTCAGCTGCTCCATTTCTGATCCAGCTTCCTACTAATGTGCCTGGAAAAGCAGTGGTTGATAGCCCAAGTGCTTGGGCCCCTGCCACTTGCATGGGAGACCTGGATGCAGTTCCTGGCTCCTGACTTTGGCTAAGCTCAGACCTGGCCATTGTGGCCATTTGACGAGTGAATCAGTGAGTGGAAGATCTCTGTGTCTCTGTTATCCTGCCTCGTCAAATAAATATAATCTTTTAAAAGATCAGTTTGTTTTGGTGCAAAAAAATTTGAAATCAATGCATAGTTTTTCTTTTTTTCCCCAAAGATTGATTTACTTGAAAGTCAGAGTTATGGAGATAGGAGAGAGAGAGAGAGAGAGAGAGAGAGAGAGAGAGAGAGATCTTCCATCTGCTGATTCACTCACTCCCCAAATGGCTGCAACAGCTGTGACTGGGCCAGGCTGAAGGCAGGAACCAGGAGCTTCATCCTGGTCTCCCACATGGGTGCAGGGGTCCAAGGACTTGGACCATCTGCTGCTTTGCCAGGTGCATTAACAGGGAGCTGGATTGGAAGTGGGGCAGCTGGGACTTGAATTGGCTCCCACATGGGATGCCTGCACTACAGGTCGCAGCCTTAACCTGCTGTGCCGCAGCATCAGTCCTGCATGGTTTCTTCATAATCCACATTTTCCATGAACTTCTGAAGATCCTCGAATGCATGGATTTCAATCGTTTTCACCAAAATAGTCTTATCTTTTAATTCAGTTTTCCATGAGTTCTGTAGAGTACCCTTGTGTTTTCTTCCCCAAAATTATGGTATCATTCTAGACTCAGTATTCTGCAACAGAATTCTACAGCATTCATTCGTTTGAATATCAGGGCATCCCTAACTGATTAATACACTGTCAATCTTCATTAGTTAATGTAGCCATATTCTACAAAGTTGCCACCAACACTGAATTGCAAACATGGAATGCTTGTTCCTGTGAAACACAGAGCTGGGCTCCTGCAAACCTGTTACAAAGCTGGAATCAACCGTCCACAGAAAACAAGGTTTTCTGTGTGTCTCTGTGGACACAGCTTGCTTGATTCCCACTGCTGATTCCTTAATGTCAGACTTGTACCTCTTCCACACTGATGGAAGGCAAGCATTTTCTGCATAAGGTAACCTCTGAGCTCTCCTGCTGTTAGGAACACCAGCCAGCACTTCAGCCCCTGCAACAGCAAAATCAGCCACAGAAGCACAGAGACTATGAGAACCCTGGTCCAGCACAGACTGCAGAAAGGCCATTCGTTTATGGTGGGAGAGCTGGAACAGGAGGCAGAGTGTTGCCTTGATAACCTCACAACGTTTTGGACACTTTGCCAACACCTTGGATTAACATAATGAACCCACTGTGAGTGGTAGTGTGGGGTCTACATATATGTTAGCGAATAGACAAATTCAAAAATACAGGATCTGCAAACAGACAAGAAATATCGATGCTAAAAACAGGGAGGGCCAGGCATGTGGCCCAGTGGTTAAGATTCCAGGTTAGACACCCACACCCTGTATCTGAGTGCACCTATGGAGTCCCAGCTCCAACTCCAGCTCCGGATTCCAGCGTCCTGCAGGTGCACACCCTGGGAGGCAGCAGGTGATGGCTCAAGCCGTTGACCCTGGCATCCATGTGGGAGACTGGGATGGAGTTCCAGACTCCTGCCTTGAGCCTGGCCCAGTCCCTAATGTTGAGAGCATTTGGGGAGTGAAGCAGCAGAGGAGCGATCTCTCTCTCTCTCTCTCTCTCTCTCTCTCTCTGCCTTGCAGACAATACAGAAGTAACTATGTAACTCTTAGGCAGAGTTAAAGCAGCAGCCATCTGGCTGGTCCCAGGGAGTGGCCACTGGCGTGGGCTTGGCAGGGTGTGCAGGAGGGCAGAGCCCTTCCCAACAGCGCATAAACCTCTGCAGCGGCTCCTGTTTGTGAGGGAGGCGAAGGGATTCAGTTCCTACTAGATGAGGGACAGAGGTTCTCAGAAATCTCCTGTTTAAGGCCACACATGTAGCTGTGGGCTCCCATCCTGGGCTCGAGGTTTCACACCAAGATCCCTAGAGTCTCCCCTTCCTGGCTCTGTGTAGAGGCCCAGAGGGAAGGAGGGACCTCCCCAGAGAGCAGCAGAGCCTGCAGTGCCACCAGGGGGAGCTTCCGAAAGAAATGAGTTTGGATCCTGGCTCTACCTAACCAAGCCACGTGACCTCAAGCAAATCATGCTGGGTCCCCTGGTCTGCGTCCTTTTCTCTAGAATGGGAAAGTACTGGCCTCACAAGGGCTGGGTGTGGGCCCGGCCCCGACTCCCTGCCAGCAGCAAGCGAGCTGCCAGAGATGCACCTGACGCCTGTCTCTCACTTGGTTCAGTCTTCTACAGGGTCCCAAGACAGAGCCAGCTTGCCTGCTGTCAAGGGGCAGTGTCCATGCGGAGAGCACAGCCAGGCCAGACCCTGGCTCATCCCCAGGACACAAGCACATGGGATCACTGATGGCAGAGCCACCAGCTCCCCCAAGGCCAGCCCATCTGCCCCCTTATTTTACAGAGGAAAAGAGTAGTCACTTAGGATTCCCCCGGCCACAAGCCTTGGAAACCCAATTTATTGGCATACTGAACTGAACTACAGGGAGGGAAGGGGACGGCAGGACGCCGACACCTACGGGGTCCTGTCTGGCTGTCCTGTCCTCTCTCCTTTCAGGTGGGCGCACCAGCCTTGGCCACACCACAGGTCCACAGTGATGGCAGATCCAAGCCTGCATGCACCCAGCTGTGAGAGCTGGCCCTTTCTTCCAGCTAGTTTTAAACATCTCGGTCGGGGGTGGCACTGTGGCATAGTGGGTTAAGCTGCCACATGAGACGCCAACATCCCATATCTGAGCGCCGATTCTGACTCCCGGCTTCAGCCTGGCCCAGCCCCTGCTGGTGCAGGCATTTGGGGAGTGTGTTGGCAGCTCTGCCCCCACAGGTTCAGCTCTGGGGCCTCCAAGCTGAAGATGGCTTCCCCCGCCCCCAGATCTCCTCACAGCCATGCGGCAGGAGCACCTTCACCGAGTTGTCTGCGTCTAAGGTGTAAATTCAGCAGCGCAACCACAACCTCTGCTGCCGTCTACTGGGGTGTGGCCTCCATCCCCACCCTATGAACTACATTTCCCAGATGCCCTTGCAGCCAGGGTCCTGGCTGGGACTTAGATCTCGCCTGTGAAGCACCCTGGTGTGGCCTGGGCCCCCGGTCAGCTCTGGCTGACCAGGCTGCTTGCGGCAGCCCCATTTCATGCGTCACTCGCTAGTCTGCAACCTCCTGGTGCGGTGGCAATGACCGTGGCAGCTGGAGCCACAGTGGCTTTTTCCGTCCAGAATTTGGATCGGGATCATAGCTGTGGGGCTGTGACCTTCGAGTGAGTCATGGTCTGCCCTTCACCCTGCAGCCCTTCCAGCTAAGCGCTGTGTGGCATCTCTGTCTCGGCTTGCAACAGCCAGAAAGTTTCCCACACTGAACTCTGAACGAAGCAATGGGGTCACAGGTGGAAAAAAAAAAAAAGAAATGTATCCTCACTGGGGAGATTCACTGGTTTATTCAACAAACACTGATCCGAGCAATTTCTTTGTGCAGGCCCCGGGCAAGGAGCTGAAGCTACAAGGGACATCAGCTAGCTCCTGGCCCCTGGGAGCTCACGCTTTGGTGGGAGAGAACGCTGAGCAGTTGTAGTGCGTGTGTGTGTGTGTGTGTGCACGCCATTCACTAGGGCAGTGGGAGCTGGGAGGGCACTGGGATCAATCAGGCTCAATTGCAGGAAAAGAGACCACCTGCCCCGACCCCTCTCCAGATATTTTGGTTAGAAAAGCATCAGGCGGGCCGGCGCCATGGCTCACTAGGCACACCGGCTTCTAGTCCCGGTTGGGGCACCGGATTCTGTCCCGGTTGCCCCCCTTCCAGGCCAGCTCTCTGCTGTGGCCAGGGAGTGCAGTGGAGGATGGCCCAAGTGTTTGGGCCCTGCACCCCATGGGAGACCAGGATAAGTACCTGGCTCCTGCCTTCGGATCAGCACGGTGCACCGGCCGCAGCGACCAACGGCAAAGGAAGACCTTTCTCTCTGTCTCTCTCTCTCACTGTCCACTCTGCCTGTAAAAAAAAAAAAAAAAGAAAGAAAAAGAAAAGAAAAGCATCAGGTAATGAGGTGCTTACAAGCCTTTGCAAGGGCTGGAGGGGGGACTCTGGGCAGGGCCTCCAGAAAACCAGAACTGGGCTCTCACAGACAGCACCTCTGCCCCCTCCCTGTAGTGCTGTGAGCTCTAAGGACAGAGCACCTGGGCTACGAAGGCCGCGATGACCTGCCAGCCTCACCCCTGGTGATACAACAGCTGTGCTCTCAGATGGCAATGGCCGTGACCCTTCTTGAAAGGGGATGCAATTGGGAACCTTTGTCACCACCTGGCTCGGATCCCAGCTATGGGCTGAGCCTCACTGCATTGACGTTTGGTCTCCTTTAAGCCTGGCTGGCCCACTGCTGCCTTGGCTCAGACGCCTGCCTGGGTCTAGCCAGCCATGGCCGGAGAAGCATGGCCAGTTTCCTGGGGGATGGGGCCTGCAGCTGGCAGGACCTAGTGGCCACTGCTGCCCTCAGATGCCACCTTGAGCCACTTCCCTGCTTTCTGCTGAGACAGTAACTACGTGACCCCAGCCAACCTCTGCCACCTTTCTGGAACAAAGCAGAGAACACAGACAAGCAGACAGGCAGGCTAATCCAAACCGAACGGCGCTTTACGACGAGCAAACATGGCCATCATTTCCATTGGAGGACAAAAGACAGAATCTTCTCTCTACAATCAAACACAAAAGCATTGCGGCCGTTTGTTTCCAGACTCAGGATGCAGGAGAAGATGCCCCTCCCCACACCTGGGAACACCTGCTGCTCTCAGTCTGGCCCTCGGTTTTCCCCGTTGCATGGGTGTAGTATGGACCACCCCTCGCTTGGACTGTCCCTGGGGGGCTGAAACTCAAATACCTGCTGGTGGCCGGCGCCGCGGCTCACTAGGCTAATCCTCCGCCTAGCGGCGCCGGCACACCGGGTTCTAGTCCCGGTTGGGGCGCCGGATTCTGTCCCGGTTGCCCCTCTTCCAGGCCAGCTCTCTGCTGTGGCCAGGGAGTGCAGTGGAGGATGGCCCAAGTCCTTGGGCCCTGCATCCCATGGGAGACCAGGAGAAGCACCTGGTTCCTGGCTTCGGATCAGCGGCTCCTGGCTTTGGATCAGCGCGGTGCGCGGGCCGCAGTGGGCCAGCCGCGGTGGCCATTGGAGGGTGAACCAATGGCAAAAGGAAGACCTTTCTCTCTGTCTCTCTCTCTCTCACTGTCTATTCTGCCTGTCAAAAATTAAAAAAATAAAAAATAAATAAAAAAAAAACATGGTGGCACTATGCCGGCCAGATTCCAAGCCGTTCCAATCAGAATCTGCTTTGCCGGCTCCCTCCTGTCAGATCCTTGACCTTTCCCGGCCCCTGGTGGAGGAGTTCGATCCTCACTTGCTGCGTGTGATACACTTTCTCTCTGCAAAAGACCCTAGTTGGCATGTTTTGCCTTCCTGCTACACACAGGCAGACACCCTCATCTAAGCGCCACACAGAGGGATGACTGCACACCTTGTATTTCCTGAGGTGGCCTGAGCTGTGTCCTTTTTAGCAGGGGACAGAGACCAATGCCATAAAAGTCATTTTTTTATTTTTAAACTTAAAAAATAAATTTATTTAGTTGGAAGGCAAAGTTACACATAGAGATCTTCTGTCTGCTGGTTCACCTCCCAAATGGCCAGGTGTTGGGCCAGGTGGAAGCCAGGAGCCTGGAACCCCACCTGAGTCTCCCCTGTGTCAGTGTCCGAAACCCTTGGGCCATATTCTGTTACTTTGGCATGAACATCAGCAAGGAGCTGGACTGAAAGTGGAGCAGCCGGGACTAGAACTGGAACATACGGGATGCTGGGTCGCAGGCAGTGGTTTAACCTGCTGTGCCACAGTGCCCGCCCCCAAAGAAGTTCTTGACTGTGAGAGTTTAGCCCAATATGCTTCTCAAAGAAAATATCTCTGCAAGAGTGAAATACATATTTCTTTTAAAACATGTTCATTCATTTGAAAGGCAGGGGGAGAGAAGGAGAGAGAGAGAGAGAGAGAGAATGAGTGAGAAAGAGAGAGGGAGGAAGAAAGACAGGTCTTCCACCCACTGGTTCTCTCCCAAATGCCCACAATAGCTTGTGCTGGAACAGACCAAAGTCAGGAGCTAGGAACCCAATTAGAATCTCCCATGTGGGTGACAGGGACTCCAATGCTTGAACTATCATTGCGGTCTTCCAAACGCATTGGCAGGAAGCTGGATTGGAAGCAATGGCAGGACTCACTCCTGGGCACATAGGGGATGTAGGCATCCCAAGCCACAGCTTAACCTGCTGGGCTACAGTGCACTCGCCAGAAAATATACATTTCTTTGTGTCCCACTGACATGCAGCACAGCTGATGCTTGGAGCTAAAAATCTGTGACAGAGTACAAGAAAGCCATTACTGCTTCAGTTCCAAAGAGTGGCCAAGCAGGAGCCAGGGAAGGGGCTATTGGACAAGGCTGAAGGTCAAGCCCGCCCTCCTAGGGACCTTGTGGTGTTCAGCCAACATAAGGCCTGGCTCTGTGCACTGGGCTGACCTGGCTGGGATTTAATGAGTCAGGATGTAAAATGCACAGTTTCACAGCTGGCAAAACAGGTTGCAAGTGCTGGTTCACTCCTCAGATGGCTGCAGCAGCCACGGCTGGGCCACGCTGAAGCCAGCTCCCTGCTAATGTGCACCCTGGGAGGCAGCAGGTGAGGGCTCAGGTACTTGGGCCCTTGCCATCCATGCCAGAGACCTGATGGAGTTCATGGACGTTTCAGTTTCAGCAACAGAGGGTTCCACTTCTTAAGAGTGAGCCTAGTATTTGAGTGTCAGTGGAGACTTGTTTCAGTACTTTGTAGAAACGTTATTTGTTTGCAAAAGTTTATTGGAGATAACAATTATTTTTTTTCTGGTGACATAGATATGTTGAGATTCTTGGGACTAATAGCAAAGCATGTTTTAAAAAAATTTATTTTATTCATTTGAAAGAATTACAGAGAGAGGTAGAGACACACAGAGAGAGGTCTTCCATCCACTGGTTCACTCCCCAAATGGCTGCGATTGTCGGAGCTGGGCTGATCCGAAGCCAGGAGCCAGGAACTTCTTTCAGGTCTCCCACTTTTTTTTTTTTTTGACAGGCAGAGTTAGTGAGAGAGAGAGACAGAGAGAGACAGAGAGAGACAGAGAGAAAGGTCTTCCTTTTCCGTTGGTTCACCCCACAAATGGTCGCCATGGCTGGAGCACTGCACCGATCTGAAGCCAGGAACCAGGTGCTTCCTCCTGGTCTCCCACACGGGCGCAAGGCCCAAGCACTTGGGCCATCTTCCTGTGGGGCCAGCATCCCATACGGGAGCACTAATTCAAGTCCCAGCTGCTCTGCTTCCGATCCAGCTTCCTGCTAAAGTGCGTGGGAGACAACAGGGATGGCCCAAGAGCTTGAGTCCCTGCCACTATGTGGGAGACCTGGATGGAGTTCCAGAATCCTGACTTCAGGCTTGCTGAGCCCCAGCTGCCGTGGCCCTTTGGAGAGTGAATCAGTGTACAGAAGATTCTCTCTAACTCTACCTTTCAACTAAATAAATAAATCTCTTTTAAAAAATAAAATCCTTGCGTGTATCAGAGTGTAACAGGCTGTTGTGGAGCCAAGGCGAAGCTGCCAGAGTTGGCAAACCACAAAGCATTTTGCCAATGCGAGGATTTACGCACAGCCTCGTCTCATCTCAGAGAAACTCAGTGCAGCGAGAAGTACCTGAAGGGGCCAGCACTGTGGCATAGTGGGTAAAGCTACCACCTGCAGTGCCGGCATCCCATATGGGCACCAGTTCAAGTCCTGGCTGCTCCACTTCCAATCCAGCTCTCTGCTATGGCCTGGGAAAGCAGTAGAAGATGGCTCAAGTGCTTGGGCCCCTGAACCTGCATGGGAGTCTTTGGGAAAGAAAACTCATGGCTCCTGGCTTTGGATCGGCCCAGCTCCGGTTGTTGCGGCCATCTGGGGAGTGAACCAGCAGATGGAAGACCTCTCTCTGTAATTCTGCCTTTCAAATAAATAATAGTAAATAACTCTTAAAAAAAAAAAGAAACATAGCTGAAGACATGTTTTACAAAAGCGTCATTCATTGGTTCTGTAACTTTAATAAGCCCTCATCAGTGAGATATGACAGATTAGCTAAAGCTACAGGGGTCAGTGGAAATTTCAGCATGGACTAAATCTATGATGATAACAAACAAGAATGCTGGTTCTTTCGTTCTTTCCTTTCTTTCTTGGAAATTCCTGGTTGGCTCAGCTTAGTTAATAAACTCTGTGCTTGGTTCTGAGGAGTCAGCTACTTAGCCTGGCCAGGAGCCAAAGAAAGGACAACAGGTGGTGGGGACAAGAACCCCCAAATCTGCCGCCTGAGCCAGGTTCCACGCCAGGAACATACAAGCGGACAGGGCACAGTCTGACCCCAAATTAATGCTCCACTTTCCAGGCATTTCTGAAAAGAGAAGCAGCTCAAGAGAGATGAGTGGCTTCTGCCCTCTGACGACAGCAGGGCAGGGCACAAATGCACTTGGGGTGCCCAAGGCCGGGCTCTGACACTAGCGCTGGGGGTGTCCCGAGCTCGGGCTTGGTGCCAGGTGCTGTTCCAAGCGCTTCACACGCGGGACTCGTTCGGCCTTTGGGGCGACTCTGTTAGGTTGGTGCTATTAGTGCTCCTTTACAGAGGAGGAAACTAATGAAGCACGCAGGGGATAATATTTAGTTAAAAGACCCCCTGGCCCCTGCCACCTCTCGCTCAGTTCCTGTGGCAAGGGCAGGGTGCCCTGGGGATCTTAGGCAAACCTTGGCGGGGCGGGGCCAGCAGCAAACCCAGGATCCGGAGTGGTGTTCCCCGGCTTCCTTTCCCACCCACCGGGTCTGTAAGGGGCCCAGGACTCCCTGTGTGGTGTCAGCCCCAAGTTTCTTTGTTTTTGCCTCTGTAAACAAATAGCAGGGGAGTTTATTGGGAGGGTTAAAGGAGGTGGTACCCTGGAGAGCTGAGCCTGGCTCAGGAAGGGTAATAATAATATTTTCTTCCTGTGCCGTCTGGGGCTTGGTAGACACACGCCAGTCACCTGGAGGCGAGTGCACGGGCGAGCAGAGCAGGCTGAGCCCGGAGGGCCCCAGGGCCCGCTGCAGGGAGGCAGGGCTTGCGGAACCTGCAGCACCCCACGGCGCCAGGCACACTGAGGTGGAGCAGCCCGCCCGTCCCTGCCCCTAGAGCTGGTCTCTGAGGTCCAGATCTCCGCTCACAGGCTAGAACGCTTCCCACAAGCTGCTCTGCCTCCCCGTGCCTCAGTTTCCACGTCAGGGGAAGGGGACAGTAACAGGACCCCTGCCAGCGCCTCGGAGCGGGGAACATTTGGCTGACAGGCGGGAGTTCTTCGAAGAGGACTTGGCGACTGGGGAGTGCAGGTGCTCCTGCCACCCCGCTGCCACGCGAGGTTGGACCCTGCGGGAATCCGCCCCGCGGGAGGGCGCGGCTCCCACCATCAGCGCGCGTGTGGAAAGGGAGGACTCTGAGTTTGGATCAGGACGGGGGATCCTGACGAACTCTGTTTCCTGCATGTCGGTGGGACCTCCTGTCTGGTTTCTCAGGGGCGAACATGCAGGACAGACTTTTCTAGAAGGATGTGGGGGGAGCTCCCGGAGGAGGAGGGAGGGAAAGTGGAGGGAAACAGGAGGGGGCTTAGGAAGGGCCCAGACCTCCAGGGTCACAGGGGTGTGTGGGCGCCGGGCTGGCCTGGAGCCGCTTTGAGGGGCAGGGCAGGTGCAAGGCCTCTCTGAAAAACCGGGTCGGCCAGATTTCTCAGCTGCTTCATGCCATGGACATCGTCTTCCAGTCACATTTTTAAACGTGTAACTGCGGAGAACCCAAAACTACCGTGGTATTAGGGGAACAAATTGGGGACGTGATGCCTGTGCTTTTTGGTTAGCTGGTTAAGTAACAGGATTTGTAAGTTACAGGATTAATAGCCTGTAGTTACCACTGTCATTCCGCAGTACAGATGGGTGTAAACAGTATTTGAAAAATTTCTAATGAACTATGAAAATATGGGAAGTCGCCATCGATGCATCGAAAATGTACATTATGAAAAGCTGCCTGGATTTCCAAAATGTTTTGTTCCCCAGACTCTTAATTCCATTTTTTTTCTGTGAAATTTCTAAAGTCCCTTCCCATCTGTGATGGCTTTTAGGGATGAAATCACAGGAACCGCTGTAGGAAATGCCGGATTTCTGCAAAAGATTGGAAGAAATAAAAGTGAAAATGTCCCCCCGCTCGGGATCGCCCCGATTTAACGTGGGAACCCTTGCTATGCACTTTGTAAGCAGTCGATGGTTCATGATTACCTGAAAAAAACACGGGACGTGCTGGTGAGTGTCCGGCTCGTTCTCTTTTACCCAGACCAGAAACAAACCCCCTGTGAGGACCACCTAGAAAAGTGCATGACTTCATGTGTGGAGGGATCGAGCCCAGCGAAGCGGGATGCTGGGCTTCGCGGCCAGTCCAGGCGCGGGAGCCCACAAACTACACCTGTTGGGACCGCGGAGGTCGCCGCGTAGGCGGGGACAGGACCCCTGGCCACTGCTCAGCTGGGTCTGCAGGCTCCCCACCCCGGGGTTCAGCAAAGGCGGCGGTGACTGGGGACTTCCCTGGGGGCGGCCCTCCCAACCCTCATGCAGCCAGGAGGAGGGTGTATTTCAAAGACTCACAGGGACTTCTGGAAGCGGCGTGTGACAGGCGAGCGCGCTAATAGTCCGGCAGCCCGGTCCTGGTGGAATAATAAAAAGCGTAACCAGGCTCTATTGCGACCGCGGCAGGACTCGAACCTGCAATCTTCTGATCCGAAGTCAGACGCCTTATCCATTAGGCCACGCGGCCGCCCGGTAACAAGCTGCCTGTACGCGACCTAAAACGTGTTATTACAGCCTAGCCGCCAGCTCGGGAGCGGCCCACAGGCTTCTTGAGAAGGGGAGCCTGGCCCTGGGCTTCCTGGTTCCGTAGGGAGGGCCCGCCCGGAAGTCCCCCTGCTTCCCCCGCGGGAGGACCGTTCCATTGGTGGCTCTCCTATTGGCTGCGCTGGGAGTCTCCCGCCTGCCTCTTGGGTAGCCGCGGGACCCAACCGGGCGCAGACGGGAAGTTGCGGCTGCCAGCGGGGCGTCCTGGCCGGCTGCAGGCCGCACGCTAGCCCGAGGCTGCGCAGGCCGCGCGAAGGGAGACGCTGCGTCCTCAGCTTGGGGTCAGGGGGCCCGCAAACCGGGAAGCAGCAGGAGGCCCGAGGTTTCCGGCGGGTCTGCGAGGGAGGCCGGGTCGCTGGGGGGCGGTGCGGCCCCACGCTCTCCACTCGGGGAGCGGGGCCCGGAGCGGGGCGGCGGCTCGTGGCAGGGCGCCGGGTGCAGGCGGGCTGCCGGGCGCGGGGGCTGCTCGGCGCGGGGGCAGCCGCCGACACCCCCTGCACGGCTCCTGCAGTCAGCGGGGCCGCGGTCGGGTTCCCCAGGAGTGGTGGCCCAGTCGGTGGGTTCGAATCCAGGCGCTGGATCCTAAGGGTTGCCGGGCTCTCAGGCCGCGGCGGTCTATGACGGCCCCTTTCATTGGCCGCGGCGACACATGCACCCGGCGTCACTGGGACCCCAAAACCCCATTTTACAGAGCAGGAAACCGGTGCCTAAGGAGCCTGCCCAAGGTCACGCAGTTCGTGGGGGCCAGAAGCAGGGGTCAAGCTGGCGCTGTCCCACTGCGGAAAATGCTCTTAACGGCCGCCCGCAGCTTCGCCAAGTTCACTGGCGCACCTGTGTGGACCTGTTTGCTCGGGGAGGGTATTGGTATTCCCAGGATTGGCTGAGGCTTTGCAGCCTTCAAGTCCTGCCCCGGGAGTGATGGCCGGGTACCCCATGTAATACCTGTGTGAGTGCATACATGCGCTTTGCCATCTGTCTCCTTTAGGATTCGTGGGTTGAAGGCAGGCATGATCAGACCCATTTCACGGATGGGAAGGCAGAGACGGGACGCGTCTCTCTCCAAGGCTCACAGCCAGTGAACGCAGCCAAGCTGGAGCCCAAAGCCAGGTGCCCCGACTCCCAGCGGGGGGCTTCCTGTACCCACCATGAGCCTGAGCCGCTTGCTTTGGAGGAAGGTGGCCGGAGCCGCAGTCGGGCCAGGGCCGGTTCCAGCTCCCGGCCGCTGGGTCTCCAGCTCCGCCCACGTCCCCGTCCCCAGCGAAGGGCAGCCGTCGCCGCCACGAGTGCCATCTTCGGAAGGCGGCCAGCTGCGGTACAACGCGTTGCACATCCAGATGCTCTCCAGAGGGCTGCACGAGCAAATCTTCGGGCGCGGAGGGGAGATGCCCGAGGAGGCCGCCGTGCGCCGCAGCGTGCAGCACCTGCAGGAGCACGGGCTCTGGGGGCAGCCAGCCACGCCCTTGCCGGACGTGGAGCTGCGCCTACCGCGCCTCTACGGGGACAACCTGGAGCAGCACTTCCGCCTCCTGGCGCAGAAGCAGAGCCTCCCCTACCTGGAGGCGGCCGACTCGTTGTTGCGGGCGCAGCTGCCCCCCCAGCCCACGAGCTGGGCCTGGGCGGAGGGCTGGACCCGGTACGGCCCAGAGGGGGAGCCCGTCCCCGTGGCCGTCCCCGAGGAGCGGGCCCTGGTGTTCGACGTGGAGGTCTGCTTGGCAGAGGGAACTTGCCCCACGCTGGCGGTGGCCATATCCCCCTCGGCCTGGTAAGTAGGGGCCGCGACAGGGACGTTAGCTTGCACAGGGCCCGGCTTCATAGTGTGGGTCAGTGACCATTTACTGAGCTCCTCCTCCTGGGTGCTGGGTGCTCACCTAGGGACTGCTGGGGTGGTGGGGAGCTAAACAGACTTAGCCCCTGCTTCCTCGCGCTCACCTTCTGGTGGGAAGACGCGGGCAGTGAACAGACCCCAGAGCAGGGAGAGCTGCCAGGAGGGGCCGTGCAGGAAATCACTTCTGAGCTGTGCTGGAGACAACTGGGGGCCACTTGAGATGCCCGAGATTTGGTGCCTTCACCTCCTCCCCCCAAGAGCCTCATGGGAAGTTAGTCTGCAAAGACATGTAGACAGTTTTTCTAACTTGGGATAACACTGGCTATTTCGGGAGAAATTTCCCTTTGTGGGAACTGCCCCAGGCAGCCTAAAGGCGTTCAGCATCCCCAGCCTCTAGCTGATATTTTGGCCCCAAAACAGATCTAGCCAATCTTTCTTTCCTTTTTTTATTTTTTTTTATTTTTTTGACAGGCAGAGTGGACAGTGAGAGAGAGAGACAGAGAGAAAGGTCTTCCTTTGCCGTTGGTTCACCCTCCAATGGCTGCTGCGGCCGGAGCACCGCGCTGATCCGAAGGCAGGAGCCAGGTACTTATCCTGGTCTCCCATGGGGTGCAGGGCCCAAGCACTTGGGCCATCCTCCACTGCCCTCCCGGGCCACAGCAGAGAGCTGGCCTGGAAGAGGGGCAACCGGGACAGAATCCGGCGCCCGACCGGGACTAGAACCCGGGATGCCGGCGCCGCAAGGCAGAGGATTAGCCTAGTGAGCCGCGGCGCCGGCCTTATTGCCTATTTCTGTAATGGCACACGGCAGCGACAGCCTGGGCTCTGGGGGTCTGGCTGCCGGGTGGGGCACCATACCGTGCCCCAGAGCAGTCCCCTGCCACGTGGCTATGCCCCGCTAGGTCCCTGAGCAGCCCACAGCTTCCGTCTGGCTAGAGGGACGCCACTGAGGCTGTTTGTGCCTTTATCTGAGTCGCAGGAAAACTGGCGGAATGGCGTGGTTCCAGCTCGTCTTCAGTCTATCCATGGTGTTCGCGTTTTGGCTGTCTTGTCTTTCAATCACGAATAATTTTTATGTTATGGCTTCACACACAGCTGGAGACCTGGGTCTCGGTTACAGCTGTGGCTTTTTATTGTAGCTAAGGTCCCTGTCATCACTCCAGCCTCATGTATTTGGCCATTCTTTAGCTTTTTCTTCTTCTTTTTTTTTTTCTTTCTTTTTTTTTAAGATTTATTTATTTACTTAAAAGGCAGAACAACAGAGAGAGAGAGAGAGAGAGAGGGACGCACAGAGATCTTTCCTCTACTGGTTCACTCCCCACACGGCTGCAGTAGCCATGCTGAAAGCCAGGAGCCTGGAACTCCATCCTGGTGTCCCACATGGGTGCAGGGGCCAAGCACTGGGCCATCATCCCCTGCTTTCCCAGGTGCATTAGCAGGGAGCTGGATCGGAAGCGGAACAGCTGGGACTCAAACGGGCAGTCTGAGGTGGGGTGCTGGCACCACAGGTGCTGGCCTCGCCCGCTGTGCCACAGCGCTGGCCCCTTCCTCGTTATTTTTAAGGGCTCTCCCATGCTGAGTTAAAAGGGAGGGGTTTTCAGCTTGAGTCCCTTGGCTTTTCCCACTGTTTGCAGTGTGAGATTTTGCTGGCTTTAAAACTAGGATCCTTTTTCTTATATCCCCCCCCCCGCCCCGCCCCCTGTGGAAACTAGTTCTATGTTGAAACGGTTGAGGCAGAAAACCCTCCTCCCTTCCGTAGGGCCGCAGGGAGCGCCTTCACAGCTGTGTTGGCCACACACGCGTCGTCACTCGCTCTGACGCTGGAAGGGCCTTGGCCATTTGGAATAACCTGTGGCTCTGGGGCCATGTGGCTCTGGAGTCAACGGCAGCCTTGTCCTGGATGGGTGGCAGGCCCCGCCCCTTCCGCCGCCCCAGCACAGGCATCTGCGCTTTCTCCGTCTCGCACTTCCCTGTTTGCTCGCTTAGGGTGGCCGTGGCCGTGGCTGTGGCTGTGGCTGTGGCTGTGAGGGCTGTGATTTGTCTTTGTCCCTCAGAATTTTGGCAGCCATGAGACGATTCATCCTGAACGTGTGCGCAGTGTTTGCCATTTCCATTTTTCCCATTTTCAATGAAAAAATCCACTTTGGGTCCTGCTGTCACCACCTGGCCCCTTTATTGGCACTTTGAGCAGGGCTGTTTGGACTTACAGACACAAAGAGCAGTCATGTTCACAGAAACCCCACAGACCAAGATGCACACTCTGGACATTGGTCTCCAGTTTTACCCCCAGCACACGGGCGCCCTCCCTGTCCGCTAGCGCTCGGGGGTGGGAGCACCCCGTGGCATCCTTTGTGTCCCTAGACACAAGTGCAGGACCTGGCCCGTGGTGGTAGGTGTGCAGTGGGTGATGTGGAGTGGGAGTCCAGTGCCCCCATGGTGAACCTGCCCCCCCCCCCCCCCCAGGTATTCCTGGTGCAGCCGGCGGCTGGTGGAAGAGCGCTACTCCTGGACCAGCCAGCTGTCGCCGGCTGACCTCATCCCCCTGGAGGTCCCTGCCAGTGCCGGCAGCCCCACCCAGCGGGACTGGCAGGAGCAGCTAGTGGTGGGGCACAATGTGTCCTTCGACAGAGCCCACATCCGGGAGCAGTACCTGATCCAGGTAAGGTTCCTGGGGCTGACTGCAGGCGGCTGGCCAGGAGCCCTGCTGTCAGCGTTAGGGAGGGTGTTGCCTTCTGGGCAGTGTCTCTTTGGGGCAGCTGTTCCCCAGCCCTGTCTCTGGTCTCTGGGCCCAGCTGTGTGTCCCCATCACAGAGTAGGAGAGGCCCTCACCTGTGTGGTGTTTTAGAGCCTGGCATGGTCTTGGAGCCTCTGGGCCACAGCCTGAGCTCACGTCCCGCCTCAGCTGCCAGCCAGCCGCTAGGGCTCCTTAAGCTTTCCAGGCCTCAGTTGGCTTTACTGTAAGAGGAGCTTATAGGATTATTAGGAGGGCTGGAACAGCACACACAGGTAAAGCAGTAGAACCGGGCCCGGCATGTAATAATGGCGTTTCTTCACTGTGTGAGAGTGCTTCGTCACTGTGGCTTTGGAGTAGCACTGCGAGACAGGTGGGGTGGGCGAGGGCAACCTGAGTGTGAGGTGCTGAGCTCAGGCAGCCTTGCTGACTGCCCTGGGCCATGGAGCTTGGGGGGGGGGCCGGCCTGGTGGGGCTGGCTTGACACCGCTGCTGCAGTGGCGGGCCGGCCCCTCAGCTGCCCCCCGCCCCAGGGCTCCCGCATGCGCTTCCTGGACACCATGAGCATGCACATGGCCATCTCAGGCCTGAGCAGCTTCCAGCGCAGTCTGTGGATGGCAGCCAAGCAGGGCAAGCACAAGAGCCAGCTCGCTACACAGCGAGCTCAGAAGTCCCGGAGCAAAGCCACTGGCCCAGCGGTGAGAACACGCTGTGGGTGGGCAGCGTCCTGGGACCCCACCCCATGCCACCCCTCCTGCTGGGCTTGAGGCCAGGCTGTCCTGCGTCCCTTGCTCTGGCCCCCAGATCTCATCCTGGGACTGGATGGACATCAGCAGTGTCAACAACCTGGCGGACGTGCACAGCCTCTACGTGGGGGGGCCTCCCTTAGAGAAGGAGCCTCGAGAACTGTTTGTCAAGGGCAGCATGAAGGACATCCGGGAGAACTTCCAGGTACGCGCTGCGGCAGATCCGCGCTGACCTGCAGGTGGGGTGGGGCGGCTGTCCACCCCGTGTCCTCCTGTCCCCTCGTGCAGGCCCTGATGCAGTACTGTGCCCAGGACGTGTGGGCCACTCACCAGGTCTTCCAGCAGCAGCTTCCCCTCTTCCTGGAGAGGTGAGAGGTCACCTGTGGGGACTCCCTGGGGCCCAGCGGGTTCCTGGCACTGCTGTGACCAGGTGTTGCTACTTCTTTGTCAGGCTGGGGACATCAGCCTTTCTAGCTGAAAGAATGGAGCCCTTCTCGGTGCATCGGTCACCTTGTCCCTGGACTGTGGCTTTGTGCAGAGGCCCTGGAGGAGAGGGCGGGGGGGTGCATGCTAGCATTCCTTACCCCGGTCCTGCTGTATTCGGTGCCTTCTCTACACCCAGATCCCGTGCTGAGGGTGGAACAGACACCCTGCCTGTGCTTTAGTGAGTCAGGTCGTGTGACGTGTCAGCCCGATCTCGGGCAGCTCTGGCCTGTCCTCTCCTCACCTGGCCCTGGGCAGGTTACTTGGTTTTTCTTTCTCGGTGTTCTTGTCTGAGAAACATACACAGATATACTCAACTAGCCCAGCTGTGGGGTTCATGGTTGCTCTGTGGTGTGCATAGGTTGCTCTGTGGTGTGTATAGGGTTGCTCTGTGGTGTGCATAGGTTGTTGTACATAGGGTTGCTGTGTGTATAGGCTGTTGCGTATAGGGTTGCTGTGTGTATAGAGTTGCTGTGTGTATAGGTTGCTTCTGGTGCGTACCGTGCCTGGCAATCATTCAGTGACCTGTAATCCCCACAATACCTCTGAGGAGAGAATACTGCTACTAAGGTTTTATGGATGGAGAAACGGAGGCTCAGACGTGAGGTGCCTTTCCTCCGCTAGGTGGCAGCAGCGCTGCCTGACTTTAGAGCTGTTATTGTGGGTGGTTGGGTTGAACTTGGCCAAGTGGCTCAGGGTTTAGGCCACAGCCTTGACTCCTGTGATCATTCATGTCAGTCTCTGGTTTTTGCCTGCAAGGTGTCCACACCCGGTGACTCTGGCTGGCATGCTGGAGATGGGCGTCTCCTACCTGCCTGTCAACCAGAACTGGGAGCGGTACCTGGCAGAAGCCCAGAGCACCTATGAGGAACTGCAGCGGGAGATGAAGAAGTCGCTGATGGATCTGGCCAATGACGCCTGCCAGCTGCTCTCGGGGGAAAGGTAGCCAGGGTTTGGGCAGGCAGGGAGCAGGCAGGGAGGAGGCCTGGCCATCGGCTCGGCCTCAGCTCTGCACCGGTGAACCGGCTCTGCAGGTACAAGGATGACCCCTGGCTCTGGGACCTGGAGTGGGAGCTGCAGGAGTTCAAGCAGAAGAAGGCAAAGAAGGTGAAGAAGAAGGAGCCAGCCACAGCCAGCAAGTCGCCCACCAAGGGGGCTGGGGCCCCTGGGGATCCCATGGACGAGGAAGGTGGGAACGTGGGCGGGAGGCGGGTGGGGTCCACCCGGGGAAAATGCCGGGACCTAGGGTTACTTGGGAAGGGTCGCCACTGCCTTCTGGGGATGAGGGGTCCAGAGAGTGTCTTGTCTGGGAGGCCCTGGTCCCAGCTGTCCCCTTGCCGTCCTGCACAGACCCTGGCCCCCCCAGTGAGGAGGAGGAGTGTCAGCGAGATGTCACAGCCCGAGCTTGCTTGCAGCAGCTGAAGGACACCACGGAGTTCCTGCCCAAGCGACCCCAGCACCTTCCTGGACACCCAGGGTGAGTGGAGCATCTGCCCAGGCGCCGCCCTCGCGGCCCCGTGTCTGCGCTGGAGCACAGAGGCAGGGTGCCCGTGCGCACCTGGCGGCCTGCTGCCATTCCCACTCCATCTTCCGGCCCTGCCATCACTGACCCAGCAGGCACGGTGCTTGCACAGGGTGCTGGGCACCTGCTGTGTGCTGGCCCCTGGCGGGCACCAGGGGACAGGTAGGAGCTTTTAGCCTTGGGAAAGCCAGGTGCGTGGAGCAGTCAGCACAGCGTGGTGTTTATGTCCATGGTGAGACAGAGTGAGCAGTGAGGAGGCAGTTCTGTCTGCGGTGGAACAGAGCAGCTGGTGTGAACGGGGTGCTGACGTTGTACTTGTGTGACCCGAGAGTGCCCCTCTCCCCGGTTGCGGTCACAGCCCCGGTGAGCAGCTGCTGGTGTGTCTCCAGACAGTGGCAGGCCCGAGGGTGGGGGGTGCAGACGTGCCCCCATTTGTCCCGTCTTGCCCTGGCTGAAGTGGGGCTTGGGAGGGAGCTCAGCCCTGGGCTGAGGTGTGCTTGCTGGTCCTGGCTTCTGAGCGTTCAGTGGGACGGACATAGAGGGTCTCTCCTTTTGAGATACTTTAATTATTCTAGGGGATTCCATGAGGGTCCCGACCAGAACACTCCAGGGGAGGGGACAGTGACTGTAGGCTGAGGTCATCAGAAAGTCCTGAGCCTTTGAGGGTGGGTGGGACACATGGGAGAGACCCCCCCTGCCACGTCTCCCTCACCACCATGACACTGCTCTTTGTGGTGCGACGTAGGTGGTACCGGAAGCTCTGTCCTCGCCTAGATGACCCTGCCTGGACCCCGGGCCCTAGCCTTCTCAGCCTGCAGATGCGGATCACCCCCAAACTCATGGCACTGACCTGGGACGGCTTCCCTCTGCACTACTCAGAGCGTCACGGCTGGGGCTACCTGGTGCCCGGAAGGCGGGACAACCTGGCTAAGGTGCCAGTGGGCAGCACCCTGGAGGTGGCAGGGGTGCCCTGCCCCTACAGGTGAGGCTCAGGCTTTGGAGGAGAGGCGCTGGAGCCTGGGGCTCTCTCCCCTAGCTGGGGAAATCAGTGAGAAGAAGTTGAATCGGTCTTCCAAGGCTACCCTGACCCTGTGGCCTCAGAGACTCGGGGGCAGTTGGGACATTCAGAGTGGGGGGGCCACTGAGGCCGGCCTGTGGGGCCCAGCGGCACAGCTGCCTGCAGAGAGCATGCAGAGATGGGGAGCTGGGCGGGCTGGCTTTTTGGGGGAGCGTAATTTGAGCGCCAGTGAAATAAACCTTTCGCAGCTTCCCTCGTGTGTTCCCCAAGCAGCCCTGTGAGACAGGGCGGTGATGCACATGTTGTAACCGAGGATGCCTGGGAAAATCAGTTGACTTGAGGTCACAAACCCTGGCTCTGGACAGGCGTGTGCTGGGGTAAGCAGCGGCCCAGAATTTACAGTCCTGGCTCCGACGGGCGGTCAGAGCATTGTGGACCCTGTGGATGGACAAGGCCGGAGCCACCTGGGACGGGGCCCTGGCTCCGCCGTGCTCTGCTCCCAGCGCTGCTCTTGAGCCTGCAGCTTTGTGGAGTAAGAGGAGCTTGGACCTGAGTCAGACCAGGCGTGGAACCCCAGCCCGCCACCAGTGTGCTTTGGCGTTTCCAGTTTGTCACTCCCTGTCTAAAACTCCGGGCAAGTGCTGTCCACTTTGTGCCTCAGAGTTGGTTCTGAGGAGTAAGCAACGGGAGCTGCCCAGCCAGCGCAGCACCGGTACTCAGAGGCCGCCGCTCTCTGCAGAGCCATCGAGTCCCTGTACAGGAAGTACTGCCTGGAGCAGGGGAAGCAGCAGCTGCAGCCCCAGGAGGCGAGCCTGGCCGAGGAGTTCCTGCTCACTGACAGCAGTGCCATGTGGCAGACGGTGAGACAGGCTCCGGCCTGAGCCCCAGGGAAGAGGTAGCCTTCCGGGTGGGGGACTGGCCTCGCTGACTCATGTACTGTGCAGGGCTGGTGGACTGGGACCCACCCAGGCCCTTGCCTCACTGCTGGGTCCCTGGGCCTACCTAGGTGGAAGAACTGGGCTGCCTAGACGTGGAGGCCGAGGCCAGGATGGAGAACGCAGGCGCTGCAGGACCAGGCCAGCCCCTGGCTCTGGTGAGAGGGGTGTCGGTCAGGGGTTTCCTGGGTGGGTGCCGGGTGGAGGGGCTTCCCTTTGCCTATGCAGCTCTTTTCTGCCAGAATTCCTTAGGTCCTGAGTGTTGGGCAGTCTTGCCCTGTCCCCAGGCGGCCCCACCTGAACTGGAGGCCAAGGAGGAAGCTGAACCTCATGGCCTCTTGTCAGTTCTAAGCTTACCTGCTCCTAGTGTCAGCCCCTTCTCCCACCCGTGCCCCATGGCCCTTGCTGAGTTCAGGCTGGAGCAGGGCCTGACGTGGGTGTGTGGCCCCCACAGAGTGCTGCTGGTGGCTGCAAAGCCAGCCCGCCCATCTATCACCATGGCAACGGACCTTATGACGACGTGGACATCCCCGGCTGCTGGTTTTTCAAGTTGCCTCACAAGGTGTGTGTCCTGGTTCCTGGCCTGTCCTGCGGTGACCCCACTGTGCAGCTTGCACAGGGACTCAGACCAGGAGACCGTCCTTGTAGTGGTGGGGCAGAGTGTGACTTTGGGCAAATGCTGCTCTCTGAGCTTCCGTTTCTCTTCTGAAAAGTAGGTACTAAGGGACATAGTGTAGAATTCAATGCTGCAGGGCGTGTCAGGTGTCCAGCACCACATCTGGACGCGATAGCTTCTGTTGACTGGTAACAGCTGTATGGGAGAGCCAGGGGTGTGTGATGCAGCTGGGGATTTGCCCTAGATTGCTAGAGGTTTGGGCTCAGTGTCGGGAGGAGCCCCGCAGTGTCGGGAGTCCTGCGGTGCCTCCCCACCAGGGTCTGCCAGCTGACTCCAGCCCCTGCTGCGTTTGCCTTCTGCAGGATGGTAACAGCTATAATGTAGGCAGCCCTTTTGCCAAGGACTTCCTGCCCAAGATGGAGGATGGTACTCTACAGGCTGGCCCGGGAGGCGCCAGTGGGCACCGGGCCCTGGAGATCAACAAGATGATTTCTTTCTGGAGGAATGCCCATAAACGTATCAGGTGAGTCTCTGTGGGAGGGAGGGCAGAGAAAGTCCTGCCCGTACCCCAGGCTAGGTTTCTGCAGCCCGTGGTCTTTCCCCCTTTCCTCCCTGGGTCTCCTGATGCAGTCTGGGTTGCCAGAGAGACAGCGTGGCTGTGATCCTGAGACCTGACTGCTTGTCCTGGTGCCGGGGACCTCAGGCGGGTCTCTTAACCTCCTCAGCTTTAGTTTCCCTGCTGACTTAGCGTGGCACTGAAGGACTCTGATGGCCCCTTCCAGCTTTGCCAGAACCACCTGGTGTAACTGCTAGGGCGTTGGATGTGGCTGACCCTTGGGGGACTGATGGTTTTTGAGCCCTGTTAGGGGCTGGGAGCAGGGTCTTGGAGTCTGCGAATGGCAAATGGACTCGTCTTGAAGACCACATCCACGCCAGGCGGTTGAGGCTACCAGCATACTCTTGTGACGGGTCCATACGGAAAGAGGCAGTGGCTTGAGACACCAGGAGAGGGGCGGACGCTCCTTAGAGGCTTGCACAGTCCCTAGCTGGTTTATGTCCCTGCTGGTTGTGCTTTGAGCCCCAGTCCTTGGCTGAGCCATGGCCTACCCGGAGTCAAATTAGTAGCAAGAAGGTTGAGGACTGCAGCCCTGAGGTACGGGCCATGGTGGGATGAGGGCGGGCTCTGCTCCCTGGCGCTGGGCTGAGTCCGATTGTCCCCACAGCTCCCAGATGGTGGTGTGGCTGCCCAGGTCGGCTCTGCCCCGTGCTGTGACCAGGTATGGCCTGCTGAGAGGTTGTGGGAATAGAACTGAGTGGGGAAGATCCTAGGACCAAAGCAAGTTGCTGAGACTCATCTCCCTGCACTCCAGGCACCCCAGCTACGATGAGGAAGGCCACTATGGGGCCATTCTGCCCCAGGTGGTGACTGCTGGTACCATCACCCGCCGGGCTGTGGAGCCCACATGGCTCACTGCCAGCAACGCCCGAGTACGTGTCCTCTGCGTCTCCAGTCTCTGCCTTTCATCTCCTAGGTGTCTAGGTCTGGGACCTTCAAGTGCCTTGAGGGCTCTGCATGGGGAAAGAACACAAGATGAGGGTCAGGCAGGGCTTAGTTCAAATCTGGCTTCGAGCCGGCGCCGCGGCTCACTAGGGTAATCCTCTACCTGCGGCACTGGCACACCAGGTTCTAGTCCTGGTTGGGGCGCCGGATTCTGTCCCAGTTGCTCCTCTTCCAGTCCAGCTCTCTGCTGTGGCCCGGGAGTGCAGTGGAGGATGGCCCAAGTGCTTGGGCCCTGCACCCGCATGGGAGACCAGGAGAAGCACCTGGCTCCTGGCTTTGGATCAGCGCGGTATGCCAGCTGCAGTGCGCCAGCCTCAGTGGCCTTTAGGGGGTGAACCAACGGAAAAGGAAGACCTTTCTCTATCTCACTGTCCACTCTGCCTGTCCAAAAAAAAAAAAAAAAAAAAAAAATCTGGCTTCGTTCCTTCAACAGAAGTGCCCTGGTCACCTGCTCCTGGCCGCACAGGGACAAGGATAATAGCCACGACTGTTGTGGCGTTCAGATGAGGTTCTGTGGGTAAAGGGCCAGGTGTAGCGCCTTGTCGCCCCACCGCTGACAGGCGGTTGTCTGTGGAACTGGGGAGTGTGGAGCAGTGCTGTCAGGTGTTCTGTAAAGCTGTCCCCAGAGGAAAGGCCCTAGCACCTTCTCCGTCAACTCTGGCTCCAGAAGTGGGGGGTAGGACCGTCACTTGGGAATCTAGGAAGGCCTGACCTCGCTCTCCCTGCAGCCTGACCGAGTAGGCAGTGAACTGAAGGCCATGGTGCAGGCCCCACCTGGCTACGTCCTCGTGGGTGCTGACGTGGACTCCCAGGAGCTGTGGATCGCAGCCGTGCTGGGAGACGCTCACTTTGCCGGCATGCATGGTGAGCAAGAGTGGTGCTGGGGCAGGGGCAGGGCAGCCACGCCTCTTGGGGCCCAGGTGGCTGAATAGTGTTTGTGAGCTTCCCTTCTTGTGTCCTGTTCTGCAGGCTGCACGGCCTTTGGCTGGATGACGCTGCAGGGCAGGAAGAGCAGGGGCACGGATCTCCACAGTAAGACAGCCAGCACGGTGGGCATCAGCCGCGAGCACGCCAAAGTCTTCAACTACGGCCGCATCTATGGGGCTGGGCAGCCCTTTGCCGAGCGCCTGCTAATGCAGTTCAACCATCGGCTCACACGGCAGGAGGCGGCCGAGAAGGCCCAGCAGATGTACGCCGCCACCAAGGGCCTCCGCCGGTGAGGCTCCTCTCCTGACCCATGGCAGCCCTCAGGACCTCGGGCCTGCCGCAGTGCGCTTTCCTGCGCCCATCTCACTGCTGCCATGGCCAACTCCAGGGTGGTGTGTCCCTGGAGTTGTGACGCTCGCTTTATGGTCAGCCTTAACGTTCTCGTGGGGATACAGCTGCACATCTGCATGTTGTCAGCAGCAGTCATGCAGAGGTTGCCCTCGGCGCCTCCAGGGAACGAGAGCAAGCGGAGTGGGCAGAGCTGACAGGAGGGTGCTGTGGGCAACTGGGAGGTGTAGGCTGATTATGGTAGAGGAGAAGGCCTCAGTGACAGGCTTTCCGTTCACCAGCCTGGCTGGCAGGTTAGTTTGCTTCGATGGTTCTACCCACCATGTGCTCAACACCCTGGCAGATTAGTCAGTGAGAGAGGAGAGGTACGTTTACAGCTTTCTTAGGCATAATCTACATGACAAACTGTAATTTAACTGGCAGACTCACTGTGGGGCCTGACCTCCTCGTGGAATGAGAACGTGTCATCAGGGCAGGAAGGGGTGCTGAGTGCTGTCCAGAGCAGATGGGTAGGTAGTGCCTCCCATGTGTGGTGGGAGGTGAGGCTTATACTGCAGTGTGTTGGTGGAGGCCCACGTGGTGGGGAGCAGGTCCTCTAACCAGGTAAGTGACATGGCCTTAGTCTTTGGGGGACAGCCTGGTGACAGCAGCAGGTTGGACTGAAGTTGGGGAATCAAGGTCAGTGGGAATTGAGAACGGGAAGCCATGCCCGGCTTCTACCATGTTCTACCATTTTCTGCGTCTCTAAAGCCTCTCCTGCTCTAAGTATTAGCACATCCTTGTCCACTCTAAATCTGGAGTGACAGGTCTGTCTAGCTGCCTGTTGAACAAGGCACTTGTAGGTAAATGGGCAGTTGTGTCCAAGGCATTAGGACAGTAAAAACAGTGATGGCCCTTGTGTTGGGGGGGGGGTCTTTGTCCTCTATTGGGCTATCATGGTAGACCCCAACTTCTGTGGCCCCAAGTGTGGGTTTGGTCAGGGTTGTACCCCTCCCTAGCTGCATGACCCCAGCAAGTCACTTAGCTTCTCTGAGCCTTCATCTCTGAACTGAAGCCTGTAGGGGACAGGCGTGTAACCCCATGGTGGTTTTAGAAAGTTGAGTGAGATGATGTGTGAACGCTGTTGGCAGAGAAGGCAGTGCCCTGGGAACAATGGTGGTGTTGTTACCCAGGTATCGGCTGTCAGAAGAGGGCGAGTGGCTGGTGAGGCAGTTGGACCTATCTGTGGACAGGACTGAAGATGGCTGGGTTTCCCTGCAGGATCTGCGCAAGATTCAGAGAGCAGCTTCCAGGAAGTGAGGACCTTCTGTGTGTTTCAGATGGAGGGAGGGGCCTGGGCTGACTCCAGAAAAGCTGGGATGCTTCGGTTTTTAGCTGAGATACTGAAAGACAAAGCCTGCCCCTGTTCCTGCAGGTCGCACTGGAAGAAGTGGGAGGTGGTTGCCGAACGAGCATGGATGGGGGGCACAGAGTCAGAAATGTTCAATAAGCTGGAGAGCATCGCCATGTCCGAGACGCCCTGCACCCCGGTGCTAGGCTGCCGCGTCAGCCGAGCCCTGGAGCCCTCAGCTGTCCAGGGGGAGGTACCTCGCTACCCTTGAAACACGGGGAGGAAGGTAGAGGGCTCCCTTTGGGTCTCACCAGTGTGTACAAATGGAGCCTGAACTGAGTTTCTCCTGGGGCTTCTAACCTCTTCCCCCAGAGCTGAGTGAGCAGTGTGTAGAAGAGCCCCTCACCTGTGCCTCCCTGTATTCCCCAGTTTATGACCAGTCGTGTGAACTGGGTGGTACAGAGCTCTGCTGTGGACTACTTACACCTTATGCTTGTGGCCATGAGGTGGCTGTTAGAGGAGTTTGCCATTGATGGACGCTTCTGCATCAGCATCCATGATGAGGTTCGCTACCTGGTAAGGGAGGAAGACCGCTACCGTGCTGCCCTGGCCCTGCAGATCACCAACCTCCTGACCAGGTAAGACCACGGCCTCCCTGGCCAGGTGCTCCTCTGTAGGGTGGGAGCTCCTCGGGCCTGGCTGGGCAGTGTCGTTTTCATTTCCCAGAAATGACTGTTTCCGCTTTTATATCTCTTTTTAAAAAATTTATGAAAGTCGTCCCGAGACTGGCAGGGAGTTTGTTACAGAACAGTTTAAACTGCTTCTCTAGCAACACAGCTTTCTGTTCTGAAAATCAAATGACAGAAAATGTCACAATTCAGAAAAAACAGACATGTTGTTTTTTCACGCAAAAATGTTTTCTTAGGTGCCAAAAATTTGCTTACTACAGTTAATGGGGAAACTCAAATACGCTTTTAAAAATATTCTATATATTGAGCTGTATTTTCTTATAGCAAGATTCCTAGTTCACATGGATGATTAGTGATGGTACCAGTTCCATGTTGATCTGCCACTCAGAACCAGTTTGGGAACCTTGATCTATCCTGATGAATGGGTAGACAACAAATGCTTAAGGTACTCAACACTGTCACCCACTGCCCTCTTAATCATTTCCTAGGGGGTTAAGCTTAACAAAGCTAACAAAAAGTCCTTAATTATTCCTTAAGCTCCAGCCCAGTAATTCAAAGTATTTTAAAAATGTCTCAATAAAGTGTACCAAAGTGGAAAAAAAGTGTGTTGAGTCCAGCTAAGAGCACAGAAGGGAGGCCCTGCTCTAACATATTCTTTCTCTCAGAGTGCTGAGCCCGTGCCCATAGCCAGGGCATCGCGTGAGAGGAGACTGGGTCTCTTTCAGGTGCATGTTTGCCTACAAGCTGGGTCTGAACGACTTGCCCCAGTCAGTCGCCTTTTTCAGTGCAGTCGATATCGACCAGTGCCTCAGGAAGGAAGTGACCATGGATTGTAAAACCCCTTCCAACCCAACTGGGATGGAAAGGAGATACGGGATTCCCCAGGGTGAGCAAACACATTTGATCCTCATACATGTATGATGTGAGATGGGTAGACAGGAAGTAGTCTTGGACAAAGCTGTTTGAGTTTATAAGGTGCCCTATGTCAGAGGGAGCAACATGTTTCTACAGAGCTGTTCACAGGACAGCAGAGCTTCGACTGTTCCGCCTATACCTGTTCTCAGTCACACCAGCAATGCTTAAGATTTATTACATATAGTCAAAGTGCATTCTCAGGTGAAAAACACCTGTGCTTTAAATGCCAAACAAGTAAAACAGAAAGCTTATTATCTACTTAAAATGCATCCAAGATAAACTTATCGTATCAAAAAAAAAAAAAAAAAAAAAAAAAAAAAAGGGTGTCCTAACATGTGACAAAGTGTTCCCTGAGTTCCTCTCAACCTTCCCACCCTCCTCTTTGACATGAGGCCTCTTTTCCGACACCTGAGTGCTCCTTCACGTTCCTGAGAAGGCATCCTAACCGGTTTGCACTGTCTTGCAGGTGAAGCACTGGATATTTACCAGATAATGGAACTCACCAAAGGCTCCTTGGAAAAACGAAGCCAGCCTGGACCATAACTCTGCCGAGGCTCTGTGCTTGCTCCTGTGGAGCTTCAATGGGGGTGGGGCAGGTTCCCAAACTCAGGCTCTCAGCTGTACTTTTTGCAAAAGGACTTGCCTAAGGCCAGCTGTTTTTCAGTATCAGGACCCGCCAAGAAGATTCCTGCTCAGTGAAGGTGCAGAGGTGCAGTTATGTGTTCCGTGGGCTTTAAAACAAAGATACCAACTTCAGTGTGGGATGTAGGACAAGGTGCACTGTTGCTTCTTGCGTGAAAAGGAAGCAGAAACCCCAAAGTTCACATTGATTAACTCAGGCATTTCTGTTTCTTCTTGGCTGGTTCTTTGTTCTGTCTCCCATGCTCCGTTGCAGTGCCCTAGAAGGGTAGAGAGGTAAAGCTCTAACATGCTAAATCTGCTCTGAGGCAGAGGAATAATAATTAAAAAAAAAAAAAAAAAAACAACCCTAACATTTTTCTTCTCATCAAAGCCTGTGTTAGTCATGCTTTCTCCCCTTTCCTACTCATGGGAGGTGATTATGTTGAAGTAAGGCAGGGCCAACTCCTTCCCTTAGGACTTCTGTTATACTGAGGACAGAATGACAGTGAAGGAGCCTTGGGCGTCAAAATGCTACATGACCCTCCTGAACTCAAACGCCAAGTAGTACAGGGAGTAGATGAGGCTGGGTGCATCAGGCCCTAGAGTGTGATACACAATCTGAAGAATACAGGTTCAAAACTTTAAGAAGCCAGAGATCCAGGGTGCTTTATATAAGAAACAAGGATGGGCCCCTGATTTGTTAATTGCATCTTGGACAAACTTAAGATGATGAGAATTTTAGGTGTTAGTGTCAAGGAAACATTTGGGCTCTGTTTCAAAGTGGTAAAACTAAAGGGTAAGGAAGAAACTGGCAGGAACCGAAGGAAGCCTGACCACACCAAGTGGCCCTGCTGTGAGGGAGGGCATGGAACAAGGGAAGGTTGTTGTCTGATTGTTAAAAAGGAAACAGGGAGGACCCACAGCAAGACTACTGTCACCACCCTCCTCCGGGAAATGACTGCCAAAAATGTACACAAGTCTGGATAGCCTCATAGGATTTTGTATAATTCCCAGTTCCTCAAGGGCCCTTAGCTTTCACCTTTGCCTGACTACCCTTGAGCCTGCCTGTCTGTTGGTACTTGCTCTTCCACTTACCTACAGCTGCCTCTCGATAGGCTGTCAACAACCAGCTAGAAAGAGTGGCTGGGGCTTACTGTGCTCTGGGCAGAAGCAGACACTAACCTCTTCATCTTCATCTTCCTCGTCCTCTCTCAGAACCATGTCCAGAATGTTCCCTTTGATCTTGAAGTCCCTTGAAGTGCTAAGCTTCATGTGCTGCATCAGGTTCACCTGTGACATGATGTAAGCACATCTCACTTGAAGGTCCTGCTGGGACAGCTCAAACCATTTTTAGTGTACCCATGATGCACTCCTCAGTTCCTATTTAAAGTAAGCACACTGCCACTTGGAAATGCATTTCCAACAGTTTCCTACTTGATGTTTGGAATCAGGCCCTCAGATCAGAAATAGCAAAGAAACTGATGGATTATAGTTTTTCTTCCCATCTGTGGTATGGTTTGCCAGTTGTCCACAGGGTAAATAGAAATGATGACAAATAATCCAGTATATTTACCTTGGATCTCTTAGAAAGGTGGATAAGAAATTTTTCATACTGTTCAATGGCAAAGATGAGGTTAGGGATTGGCTTGGTTTCCCGAAGAACTCTGGCCTATGGACAGAAGAAGATAAGACTTGAAAGTTCAGGTTTGATAGTTCTTGATGTTTTTCTGTGGAGCCAGCAGAAATGCACATGACTTTTGGGGGGTACATTAGTCTGTCAGTCAGGTGCAGTTGTACTTATATTTTGAGTCTCAAAGGACCTGAATGCCAGTTGGAATAGCACTGAGTCTTTCCATTTAAAATTCCTATTTTTGTTATCTAGACTGGATAAGGAGGACAGGACCATTTGTAGGAATTATGCTGTTTTTTTTTTTTTTTTTTTTTTTTTTTTAACATTTATTTATTTGAAAGGTAAAGACTCCACCTGCTGGTTCACTCCCTAAATGCCTACAACAACCAGTACTGGGCCCAAAGCCAAGAGCCCTTAACTCTATCTGGGTCTCCCACATGGTGGCAGGGACCCAAACACTTGGGACATTATCCCAGGCAAATTAAGAGGACGCTGGATAGGGCGCAGAGGAGCCAGGACTGAAGCCCACATTTTCACATAGTGGCTGGCTTAACAAGTTGCACCACAGCACTCATCCACTGAATTGATAAAATAAGCTCAATATTTCCTTTTTCTGATTTGTACATTTTTCCTGCTGGGATTATTCCTACCACTCTCCCATTGGAACTGTAACTTGTAGATTTTTAAAAATGTTTCATGTGTGTCTGTATATGTGTATCAGAAACCCTCAAGTCAGGGCTAGCTCTGGTGCAGCAGGGTAAGTGCTGCCTGCAGCAACAATATTCCATATGGGCACTGGTTTGAGTCCCGGCTCCTCCGCTTGTGATCCAGCTCCCTGCTAATGCTTCTAGGAAAGCAGCAGAGGATGGCCCAAGTCCTCAGGCCCCTGCATCCAAGTGGGAGATCCAGATGGACGTTCCTGGCTTTGGCCTGGTCCAGTCCTAGTCATTGCGGCCATTTGGGGAGTAAACCAGCAGATGGAAGATCAGTCTCTCACTTTCTCTGGCTCTCCTTTATAACTCTGCCTTTCAAATAAATAAATAAATAAATCTTAAAAATAAAAAACTCACAAGTGAGGACACTGTACACACTTGTTTTCACATTTTAAAAAGTATTACTTTGGCAGTAATTCTACAGCTGAACACTCAGATGGTATTTCAGGCCTCTACAGTATTATCCAGTGTATATATACTATGACCTCCTTGACCAGGCCTCTGTTAATGTACATCTTAGTTACAGACACTTTGTGGAGAAATGGAATTAAAGTGTTTTTTTATCCAAAAAAGTGAAATTTACACATGGTAATACACATTTTCCATTAACTTTTTGAAGACATCCCTTGTGTGTCTAATATTATACTTTTGAATTGAAGGGCAATTCTGTATATAGGCCTTTACCATTTGTAAATTGTTACAGAATGTGTATCTCCTAACACTCCTAAGTTGTTGCCAAACTGCCCCCTTGAGAAGTTAGTATGAAGTCTTGTGTTGCCAACAATGTGCTATATATCCGCCTTCCTGCATCCTCACCATCTCTGAGATTCTTCAGGGAACACCTTTTACAGTACCAACTTTTCCTAAAAACAAAAAGGGACATCCTAGACTATTTCATTAGTTCTGTTTGAGGTCAAGATTTTCTGGTGCTTCTTGAAAAAATGTTGTTGGTTCAAAGGAAAAATAAGATGTCCTATCTCATCATACAACTCACTAGTTAAGAAGCAGTCATAGGGCCAGTGCTATGGCACAGTTGGTGAGGCCACTGCCTGCAGTGCCGGCATCCCATATGCGTGCCGGTTCGAGTCCCAGATGCTCCACTTCTGATTAAGCTCTCTGCTGTGGCCTGGGAGAGCAGCAGAAGATGGCCTAGGTCCTTGGGCCCCTGCACTTGTGTGGGAGACCAGGAGGAGGATCCTGGCTTTGAATCAGCGCAGCTCCTGCCATTGTGGCCGTGCGCCTCTGCTTCTCAAGTAAATAAATCTTAGGAAAAAAAAAATCAACAATCATGTAAACATACATATACACACTTGTGGGTACTTCAAAAAGTTTATGGAAAATGCTTATTTTGAGAAAATGATTTCAAATATTTTTGCATAAAAACTTTAAATTCTATTTTCCAGGGACTTTGGTAATAGCTTTTTGAGATACATTCCACATACCATATAATTCACTCATGTACACAATAAATACGTATATCAGACAGTTGTGTAACCATTACCACAATCAACTTTACAGATGCCCTTTTTAGCTATCCCCCCAGTTCTTCATCTCCCTAAACCACTAAGCTCTAGTCAACTACTCATCTTTGTCTCAGATTTCTATTCTGAGTAATTCATGTAAATGGAATCATACAACAAGTGGTCTTCTTGGGACTATGGCTTTCACTTAACATAGTGTTAAAGGTTTACCAGTAATGAATGGTCGGCCTCAGCAGCTTACCATGGCTGTGCTAACAGCAGCAGTCTTCTTTTTCTTCTCCCCTGTATGTGTCAGGCCATTACTCTTGTTCTAAAGAAACAGAAACACATTCATTCTTTCCATTCCTGAAGATTTTTCTGTAGAGCTGGTGGCAGTTTCCTGGAGTATGGAGATCATGTCTGGTGAGTAAAATGATCTGTGCAGCCAATGCTGCGAGCTGGGAAAATGCCAGTGATGTCGTACAATTCTCAGCAATTTTTTCTTCTCTCTTTTTTTTGTTGTTGCTGCTGGGAGACTTACATGAAGACCGAGGGCAGAACTAACCATTACTGTCCTAGGCCAGCCAGTGGACAGTGAGGTGCAAAAGGACGGTTACAGTGCAGACGGCAGGGTGGAAGCAGAGCAGACGGCTTCCTGCCGAGCAGCTGGCTGTGGAAGCCGCTCCAGGAGCCTGCAGTCTTCCCACTTGGAAGCAAACACCAGATGTGTCTCACACGCAGTGTGAGTCTCATGCTCAAGAAAGGTTTCAAGAGTAGGAGGAACTCTTCCCTATGTATTACCTGCATTATCAGGTAATAAAGAGCTCCCAGAGAGTGGGGGGGGGGGGAATAATTAAAAGAATCAAGAAGTATAGGATTCTGATAAAGCAAAAGTGAATCAAGACCTAAGTTAGGAAGGATGGGAAGAAAACACTCAAGTGTCAAGTACATAAAATGTAGGAAGCTCTGACCTCAAGAGAGATCTATACCTTCTAGGCAAGGAACATACCATGCTCCATGGAGACAAGATAAAACAGATCTGAAAATGCAAGAAGCTATACTACTAGAGTCACAGGAGAGGCAGGAGGCTTGTTCCTTGTGTTAGGTTCTAGAAAATAAACAACAGTAGAGATTCTAGAGGGGCTAGTTTGAAGTAATCTATTTTTGGGCCCTGGAAGGCATGGTAGAAGAGGGTAAAGTCCTATTTAGGTAGGAGAGGAAAGTGTAAAATGAGCCATCTTCCTAGAGATTGTATCCAAGACCCTTTGAAACTCCCTAAATCAAACCTGTGCACTGCCCATTCCTACTGAACCAGGTAAGTGAAGCATCTTTCAAAGATGTATGATTCAGGTCTCACATGTGGCACAGCAGGTAAAACTGCCTATTGCATAAGGGCACCAGTTCGTGTCCCAGCTGCTGTGCTTTGCACCCAACTCCATGGTAACAACCTGGGAAAGCAGTCAAGGATGCCCCAAGTGCTTGGGCCCCTGCCACTCATTTGGGAGACTGGATGGAGCTCCTGGCTTCAGCCTGGCCCTGTCCTGGCTGTCATGGCCTTCAGCAGTAAACCAGCAGATGGAAGATCTCTGTCTCCCCATGCCTCTCTCTCTGACTTTTAAATACATACATAAATCTTAAAAAAAAAAAAAAAAAAAAAAAAAAGTGTGATCTGGAAAGCATTGTTTTCAGTTTCCTATCAAGATTTATGGTAAGTAAGAAAAAGGGGCGTATAATACAATCCCCATTTCTGCACAAGAGTTAGAGTTACTGGAAGTATGGGCTGTGGCCTCAGGTTGTTCATTCAGTGAATCTCACAAAGATGAAAATGTTTGCCTGTAGATCAGCTAACTTGTCAGTGAGGCACATATGGATGAGGAAAGGGATAAATGCCCAGGGAATACATGAAATGGGTTTTGTGTGATGTGGGGAAAAATTAGAAGTCTAGAAGGTACCTAATATTTTCCCAGAAGAAAATACTTAAGTAGGCTCAGAAACACAAAAATGTAAAACTCTCCATCATTTTAGATGTCAACAAATATCAAGTATGAGTCCAGAGCAGGGGATGGCAAACTACAGCCCCCCAGGACAAATCCAGCTCCCTGTTTTTGAGAATAAAGTTTCACTGGAACACAGTTACAATCAAATAAATGTTTCCTTTATATGAATCAAGATCTCCTTGCTGCAAAGTCCCTGAGCTTTTGGTTGGCTGCAGAGAGGCACGCTGCCTCATGGTAAGCAGAGAAGAAACTTGGTATACACTCAGCTCACCTGACCAAGCAGTCCCTTGGAATAGAAGTTATTTGTATGTTATCTAAGACTGCTCCTATGTTACAACAGCAGTTAAGCAGGTGTGGCAGAGACTAAAACAGGCCTAAAACATTTACTATCTGGCCTTGAACAGAAAGTTTGCTGGCCCCTACTATAGAGACTAACTAGCTGGAGTGAAGTCCCAGGTCTGCTTTCTAGCTGTCTGTTTTTGGACATTTCAATAAACTTTTCTCACTACTTGCACAAGTGTAACTACTGATCACAAAGTAGTGAGGATGAATAAGGTGATATATGAAAGGAGATTAACAAAACAGACACAAGGTCCAGGGTTTGCTAAATTCAGCTATTCTAATAAGTTGAACAAAGTGGTTTTTGGATTATAATTTTTAGACTGTAGTAAATATGGCTTAACAGCAGTGTTTCCAAAGCCAATATTCTTAATTTTCTACCAAATAGTAATGTTGTTATTAAAAAAAAGTTCCTGAGTAGGTTTGAAAACTATGACTGAACATACTGTTGGACTTCTCAGTGCTTCCAATATGCTAATGGGCACATGAATGTTTAACATAAGGAATACTGTGGGCATCATTTCTCACAAACTTGCCCTTTCCCACCTTAGGACTTAATCTATACAGGATACTTTATAATTGTGGCCCTGAGGTATCATCAAGACTTGGAGATGCAGAATTTAAAACCCAAATTTAGGAATGGAGGAATATACCCCATTATAGATAACAGGTATGTTTGACAGAAGGGCACCCTGTATGAAATTTTATGAACAGGAAGCTTGGGAAAGCATGCCTGAGAGCATTTGGGTGAAACAAAAGAAAACAGGAGGAGTGGAGGCTTGATGAGTAGGTTGCACTTCCCGACCAGACAGAAAATGAATGATGAATTTCTGATACAGATCACAAAACTGATAGAAAGGTAAGGTGGCAGCCTCAGATATCAGCACACTATGGAATTTTAGGTAAAACCAGATGACATGCCACTTGGCCACTGATTCTCAAGAGGAGGCACCCTTAAAACATATAATGATATCAAGGTGGTCACAATCCAGCACTTTAAGTACTTTTAGTGCTTTCTGAATCTTGGATGAGACTGACATTTGGTGGACGCAATCTCTTTGGTTCTACAAAGATCAGCCAGTGACTAAATGTTTACTGCAGTATCTAAGTGGCTTTATAAGACAGTAGGTCTTCCATCACTTAAGTCATTTCAACAGGGGTGATTTTGGATTTCTTAAGGACATTCAGTAATTTCTGGAAACACTTTTGTTGTCATACTCTGAGGATGTTGGTCCCTGGTTTCGGGTGGGGAAACTATTCTAAGGGCCATTTGGACATTCATAACATCATTCACTGGCTACACAAAATTATCAACTTAAAAACTAGCCTGCCATGGATTTACTGAATTTCTAGTTGCCTTGGTAGGGTCAGACCAAATGGTTTTGTGGGGATTTATAATGACCCATGGACTGGATACTCCCAACACATCTGTGGTAGACAACAAACCAGGGATGCATTAAATATCCTGAAATGCACAGAACAAGCAAAGATTTCCTGGCCCAATGTGACAACAGTGGTGAGGCTAAAAAATACCTGGTTTATTTATTTATTTATTGACAGGCCAGGCAGAGTTAGACAGTGAGAGAGAGAGAGACAGAGAGAAAGGTCTTCCTTTTCCGTTGGTTCACCCCCTAAATGGCCGCTACAGCCAGAGCACTACGCTGATCCGAAGCCAGGAGCCAGGAGTCTCCTCCTAGTCTCCCATGCGGGTGCAGGGTCCAAGCACTTGGGCCATCCTCCACTGCCTTCCCGGGCCACAGCAGAGAGCTGGACTGGAAGAGGAGCAACCGGGACAGAATCCGGTGCCCCAACCGGGACTAGAACCTGGGGTGCCGGCGCCGCAGGTGGAGGATTAGCCAAGTAAGCCGCAGCGCCGGCTAAAAATACATGGTTGAAATAGTCAAAAAGTTTAGTACTGCAAGAAGCAGATGGTATTGAAGATCAGATGATACTTGAAATTTCTCCAAACTCTGGAAAAACCCTAGAAATTTCTCCAAACCCTTCCCAGAGGGAGAATAAAAAGGGTCTGGGCAAATCATAGAAGAAAGCCCATATTTCTGCCACCTCCTTAAAAGCACTGCTGCTCTCATAACACGCTTCTTTCCCATCTGCTCCCAGCCCTTCTGTGTGTTCTTACTCTCACTTTACTCACCATGTCTGATGGCGTGGACTTTCAGGCACCCAGGAACAAGCCATTACTGAATCCCAGATGCTTATTCCTTCCCTGCTCCAAACACAAGCCTATCAATGTTTGCTCTCTCCGAAATAAATGTTTCCTTTATATGAATCAAGATCTCCTTGCTGCAAAGTCCCTGAGCTTTTGGTTGGCTGCAGAGAGGCACGCTGCCTCATGGTAAGCAGAGAAGAAACTTGGTATACACTCAGCTCACCTGACCAAGCAGTCCCTTGGAATAGAAGTCCAGTCTCAAAGCTGTTTTAGTCCTGCCTCTGAATTACTTACCTGTACATAAGAAATGAAGGAATAACACAGTGGGGTCAGATGAGAGCCAGACAGCTTCACCTGCAGCAAGGAGAAGGGAACCAATGTGACTGCAGCAGTAAAAGGCTTTCCACATTCCTAGGAAAGGTCATTCTTTACTCACCAGCTTTTCCATATTTTTTGGAATTCCTCTGGAGCTCCGACACACCTGAAAATACTATAACAAAAGATTCCTAGATTTAGAAGATTATCCTATGAAATGACAGATGACTTTTTTTTTTTTTTGACAGGCAGAGTGGACAGTGAGAGAGAGAGAGAGAAAGGTCTTCCTTTGCCATTGGTTCACCCTCCAATGGCCGCCGCAGCCGGCGTGCTGCAGCTGGCGCACCGCGCTGATCCGATGGCAGGAGCCAGGTGCTTCTCCTGGTCTCCCATGGGGTGCAGGGCCCAAGCACTTGGGCCATCCTCCACTGCACTTCCTGGCTACAGCAGAGAGCTGGCCTGGAAGAGGGGCAACCGGGACAGAATCCAGCACCCAGACTGGGACTAGAACCCGGTGTGCTGGCGCCACAAGGCGGAGGATTAGCCTAGTGAGTCGCGGCGCCGGCCACGACAGATGACTCTTGTAGAGAGCTTATGGAGTGACTCATCACACTGATTGCAGAGGAAGAAAGAAATTAAAAACCGGCCGGCACCACGGCTCACTAGGCTAGTCCTCTGCCTAGTGGCGCCGGCACACTGGGTTCTAGTCCCGGTCGGGGCGCCGGATTCTGTCCCGGTTGCCCCTCTTCCAGGCCAGCTTTCTGCTGTGGCCAGGGAGTGCAGTGGAGGATGGCCCAGGTGCTTGGGCCCTGCACCCCATGGGAGACCAGGAGAAGCACCTAGCTCCTGGCTCCTGCCATCGGATCAGTGCGGTGCGCCGGCCGCAGCGCGCCGGCCGTGGCGGCCATTGGAGGGTGAACCAACGGCAAAGGAAGACCTTTCTCTCTGTCTCTCTCTCTCACTGTCCACTCTGCCTGTCAAAAAATAAAAAAAAAAAATAAAAAAAAAAAGAAATTAAAAACCAACCCTTCCTTTTCCCTGTCCTCAGGGCTCCCAAGCTTGCTAGACAATAGGAAATGATGCTTTTTCTTCCTGGCTTGTTCAAGCAACAAAAATTGTTCAGGATGCTAGCTCCTACATTTAGAAAACCAATAGCTTGGCTGTTTTTCCCCTTAAAAATGCCAATATGGGGTGGGCATTTGGAGCAGCAGTTAAAATGCTGCTGGATGCTTATATCCCATAATGGAGTGCTTGGTTCATGTCTTGCCTTTGCTTCTTATTCAAGAGAAGTTTTTTGTTAACAGACACTAAGAAATATTAATTTAAATTCAATAAAGGCAGAGAGTAAAAATATAAAAAGCAAAAAATAGGAGGCAAGTGTTTGTCCCAGCAGTTAAGATGCTATTTAGGAAGCCGATATCCCATGGTGGAGTGCCTAGTTCAAGTCCCAGCTATTCAGCTTCTGATCCAACTTCCTGCTAATATACACTCTGGGAGGCAGCAGACGATAACTCATGTTCTTGGGTCCTTGCCACCACATGGGACCTGCATGAGTGCTTGGCCCAGCCCTGTGGCTTGTGGGCATCTAAGAAGTGAACCAGCAGATTGCAGATCTCTGCCTTTCAAAAAAAAAAAAAAAAAAAAAAAAACCAAAAACCAAAAACAACAACAACAAAAAAACCCAAAACTTCCCCTCTTCTTTGGGGATTTTTTTGTTTTGTTTTGTTTTTTGTTAAAAGAACAAGAGAAGGGCTGGCGCCGCCGGTACCCCGGATTCTAGTCCTGGTTGGGGCGCCAGGTTCTGTCCCGGTTGCTCCTCTTCTAGTCCAGCTCTCTGCTGTGGCCTGGGAAGGCAGTAGAGGATGGCCCAAGTCCTTGGGCCCTGCACCCGCATGGGAGACTAGGAGGAAGCACCTGGCTTCTGGCTTCGGATCAGCGCAGTGCGCCAGCCGTAGCGGCCATTTAGGGGGTGAACCAACGGAAAAGGAAGACCTTTCTCTCTAACTCTTCATGTCAAAAAAAAAAAAAAAAAGAACAAGAGAAGGAATAAGTACCTTAGTGCCCAGACTAGTTAAAAAAAATGTTTTTAAATTATTTATTGGGGACAGCGCTATGGTGTAGCAGGTAAGGCCACCGCCTGCAGTGCTGGCATCCCATATGGGTGCGGGTTCAAGTCCCAGCTGCTCCACTTCCAATCCAGCTCTCTGCTGTGGGCTGGAAAAGCAGAAGAAGATAGCCCAAGTCCTTGGGCCCCTGCCCCCACATGGGAGATCCAGAAGAAGCTCCTGACTCCTGGCTTTGGATCAGCACAGCTCTGGCCATTGTGGTCACCTGGGGAGTGAATAAATGAATGGAAGACCTCTTTCTGCCTCTGCCTCTCTGTAACTCTGCCTTTAAAATAAATGAATGAACCTTTTTTTAAAAAAATTTTTAAAAAGAGATTAAAAAAAAAAAGATTCATTCATTTATTTGAAAGTCTCAGTTAGAGAGATTTTTCCATCTGCTGGAGCAGCCAGGACGTGAACTGGTGCCCATATAGGATGCTGGTGTTGCAGGTGGAAGCTTAACCTGCTGCACTACAGCGCTGGCACCAAAGACAGCATAGATTTTTTTATTTCTTTGAAAGACAGGGTTGGTGGGGAGATAGCTTCCATCCACTGGTTCACTCCTCAGATGGTTACAATAGCCAGGTCTGAGCCAGGCCAAAGCCAAGAGCCAGGAACTCTACTTGAATTTCCCACATGGGTGGCAGGAACCCAAGTACTTGGATCATCCTTGTCTGCCTTCAGGTACATTAGCAAGAGGCTGGATGGGAAGTACAGCAGCCAAGACCCAAAAGGGCACTCCGATATGGGATGTTAGCATTGCCAGCCGTGACTTAACCTGCTGTGCCACAACAATGGCCCCCAAAATGGTATTTTGTTTTCTACAACATGAACTCAGACTTAACTATATAGCTGTAACTCAGAGTAAGCCTTATAAGGTGTTTGAAAGAGGCATCCACTCTCAGGTGGGACACATATTCAAACACCATGGAAATAAGGATGTGTAAAAACATATTTAGAATTATGCCAGCACCTGTTTTTCCCTGGTCTGTGGAGATGCCTGCTACCTTCTGACCTAACTAAAATGAAACTAGGACTCAAAAGCTAAGAAGCAAGCGCTCCATTGAAGAGCATTCTGCAGCAGTGGGCTGGTGCCCCACCTCACTTCCTGGCTGTCTAGGGCAGAATGATGGGGTGAATCTGACTGTGAGATACTCACATATCTGACAAGTGCTGTAAGGGTGGTATACATTTTACACAAGTCCTTTAACAAGGTGTCCACACAGCTGCCTGACGGCAAGGCCGTCTGCACCAGTTCATGGAAAAACGTAAGCAAAGTTCCCAGTTGCACGATGATGGCTTTCTCAGTGGGATCATTCGGTGGGGTTGCCTGAGAAGAGGCCTCTTCTGAAAGGAAATGAACTTATTAGCACATTTATACATAACTGGCTTTATTTTCTAATTAACAGAAAAGGATGATTAGAAATCAACTAGAAAGTCTGTATGGAAAATGAGCATTTATTAGGCAGAGTGAATCAGTAATTATGTTGTCATAAGCCACAATGCCTTCTACTTCTTTCATCACATCTAACAAACAAACAGAAATTTAGTCCAGGAGCTCTAACTTCATGCAGCAGTCCAATATGGACTCTGTTCTTGTCACAGTTCCCAGAACCCAACCTGAACTCATCTTACCTGACAGGGGTTCTTGGCTCACTTGTCTCTTAAGTTTGGTGATCAGCCAGTCCACTTCTTCCAGGACTTTCTCAGCCTGACTCAGAACAAGTAACTGTAAAAGAAAAGAATGCCTGGTGTGTTCATGAAATACAGCTGCCGGGCTAGATAAAGCCATGATTAACTCCAGGTGGGTCACAGGCCTCAGGTACAAGCCACCACCATTTCCTCTTCATAGGCAGTGGGAGGGAATGAGCAAGGCTATTCCCATGGCTTAGGATCAATACTTACACAGACAGTGGGGGCAGCTGTTCTTAAATTCACCATTGCAAAGTGGTTTGTTTTCTCTACCTCTATATCCTAGGGAGGAAAAGAGAGATAAGACCTCCTGGTGGTAAATCTATTTCCTTGACCTCCATCCCCACATAGGCTGTTGTAATAAAGTCTCACTACAGCACCTGGTCAATGTCTCCCAGCTGCCCGTGGATATCCTGAGACAAGTCACGCAGAAGGGTGACAGGACTCTTATACAGAACATGCAGGCTGAAGAGCAAGTTCATCAAGCTCTTGCAAAATGAGGCATCCTCTAGGAGTAGCAAGGAAAGAAAACCCAGTCAGGTTCTTCAAGTGTGGGCAGTGGGAGGTTCCTAACAATAACTCATCATATCCAAGGTACAACCCAGTGCTGCGCAAACTCCAAGCAAGCAGCTCTACCACAACTGCACCCTTTTATGTACGTGGCTAAAGATGGCATACCCGTGTAACTAGCACCCAGGTCAAGCACATTATCAGCACACCAGAGACACTTTCCTATCTTACTTGTTCTACCAAAAAAACTACTTTCCTAGCTTCTAACAACACAGATGAGTTTTGCCTGATTTTGAACTGCATTTAAATGGAATCACATAGAATGTGAGGATTCTCGTGTCCAGTTGTTTTTGTTCCATGCAGTTTGAGATCCTCTCTGTGTTGTCAGGTGTAGGCTTAGCTTGTTCACTCTCATTGCTGTACACTCTCATCGTATATATATATTACCCTGTGTGAATATATCACAATTACTTTACCCATTCTATTGCTGGTCAGTTTATTCTTACTTCTTAATATAGTATTGCTGTAAGAATTCTTCCACATATTTCTGTTGGGGTGGAACTGCTGGGTCACAGGCATATGTATAACTATTAATTAGATACTGCTAAACAGTTACACCTCCCCTAGCAGTGAATGAGAGGTCCAATTGCTCTACATTCTTGTCAACACTTGGTATTGGCTTTATGTAGTTTTTTTCATTTTGGCTATTCTGGTGAATGTATAATGGAAATCACCTTTTTCTTTCTAAATGCTATTTAGTAATGATGATTTTATATATAGCCTTTAGGAAACATTGCAGGAAACTTACCCAGGTTGTTTTCCTTGCAAATCTTTATTGTCCAGGATAACATCTGCACAAACTAGAGATTATTCAGATATTAAAGAAATATGCCAAAGATAGGTACTGTCAGAATAGAAGAGTCCTCGACTTTTCCAAATATAAGGAACTCACTTGCCAAAACACATGCCTAGATCTAAAGAGGTGATCTACTGTGATCAGCTTAAAAATAAGTCCATTATAAGAATCACTGCTATTAGCCTCAAAAAATAGCATGATTCTATTATGTCTGTGACCTCATTAAGGAGCAAAGGTCCTGAAGTCTGGGTATAAGTCCTCACACTTGAGCTTCCTATGTATTCCCACCACACATCATAAGGTCCAGGGCTAAATCTCTTCTCTTACCCATGCCCCACTTGAACACCTTTAAGGATCTTTAGCTAGCAAAGGTGTGGAGGAAGAGGTTCTTGGCCATATGAACAGAATTAACTTTTAGAAGTCAAGAGTCCAAAGGAGTTGAGAAGGTTAAGGGGAGGAGAAGAGGCAAAAAAAAATAATTCTTGCTCTTTTTTTTAAAGATTTATTTACCTTCTTGAAAGTCAGAGTTACACAGAGAGAGGAGAGGCAGAGAGAGAGAGAGAGAGAGAGAGAGAGAGAGAGAGAGAGATCGATCCTCCATCTGCTGGTTCACTCCCCAGTTGGCTGCAACGGAGCTGTGCTGATCCAAAGCCAGGAACCAGGAGCCTCCTCCAGGCCTCCCATGCAGGTGCAGGGGCCCAAGGAATTGGGCCATCTTGCACTGCTCTCCCAGGCCACAGCAGAGTGCTGGATCGGATATGGAGCAGCTGGGATCCAAACCAGTACCCATATGGGATGCCAGCACTGCAGGCGGTAGCTTCACCCACCACACCACATCATTAGCCCTATTTTCTCTCTCTCTCTCTTTTTTTTTAAATCTACTTGAAAGACAAAGTGACAAGAAAAAGAAATCTCCATCTGCTGACTCCCCATATGTCTGCAACAGTCAGGGCTGGGCCACGCTGATGCCAGGAACTCCAACGTGAGTGTCAAGGACACAAGCAGTTGAGTAAGCATCTGCTGCCTCTCAGGTGCATTAGAAAGCTAAATTGGAGGCTGAGGCAAGACTCGATCCCAGCCACTCTGATACAGAATGAGGGCATCTTAACCTGCTGCACCACAATGCCCATCGTCAGACAGAATTTTCTTAGGGGAAGGAAAATTTGTCTCGGGATAGGTGGAGTCTTGAGTTATCAAATACACACTCAACTTGCATTTTTTCGAAGAGGCTTTTAGCTACAAATGCAGTGATGTTTATGTGCAAATGACTATTAAGAATTCAATTTGAACAAGGCCGGTGCTGTGGCGCAGCAGCCCTGGCCTGAAGCATCGGCATCCCATATGGGCACTGGTTCTAGTCCCGGCTGCTCCTCTTCTGATCCAGCTCTCTTCTATGGCCTGGGATAGCAGTAGAAGATGGCCCAAGTGCTTGGGCCCCTGCACCCGCATGGGAGACCCGGAGGAAACTCCTAGCTCCTGGCTTCGGATCGACGCAGCTCCAGCCGTTGTGGCCATCTGGGGAGTGAACCAGTGGATGGAAGTCCTCTCTGTCTCTACCTCTCTCTGCAACTCTTTCAAATAAATAAAATAAATTTTTTTTTTTGACAGGCAGAGTTAGACAGTGAGAGAGAGAAAGGTCTTCCTTCAGTTGGTTCACCCCCAAATAGCCGCTACGGCTGGCGCTGGACCGATCCGAAGCCAGGAGCCAGGAGCCTCCTCCTAGTCTCCCATGCGGGTGCAGGGTCCAAGCACTTGGGTCATCCTCCACTGCCTTTCTGGGCCACAGCAGAGAGCTGGACTGGAAGAGGAGCAACCGGGACAGAATCCGGCGCCCCAACTGGGATAGAACCTGGGGTGCCGGTGCCGCAGACGGAGGATTAGCCTAGTGAGCCGTGGCGCTGGCCTAAATCTTTTGTTTTAGGCCGGCGCCGCGGCTCACTAGGCTAATCCTCCGCCTAGTGGCGCCAGCACACCGGGTTCTAGTCCCGGTCGGGGCGCCGGATTCTGTCCCGGTTGCCCCTCTTCCAGGCCAGCTCTCTGCTGTGGCCAGGGAGTGCAGTGGAGGATGGCCCAGGTGCTTGGGCCCTGCACCCCATGGGAGACCAGGAAAAGCACCTGGCTCCTGGCTCCTGCCATCAGATCAGCGCGGTGCGCCAGCCGCAGCGCGCCGGCCGTGGTGGCCATTGGAGGGTGAACCAACGGAAAAGGAAGACCTTTCTCTGTCTCTCTCTCTCATTGTCCACTCTGCCTGTCAAAAAAAAAAAATAAATAAAAAATAAAGAAATAAATCTTTTGTTTTAAAAAAAGAATTCAATTTGATCTGCTGGGGAGGAAAAAGATTAGCGAAGAGGTTAACTAAAAGTTCCATGAACTAGCACTAAAAGATCTCCAGAACACAGTGTTAGATGAAACAAAGAGGATGCAGAACAAGGGTTTGTGTAAAGAAGGGAAGGAAGGACTGAGGGTAAGAATCTACGTTACATTTTTTTTCCTACAGGAATAAAGAAACTCATGAAGACTATTATATAAGAAACTAAAGCTGTTTAATTATCTGGGGGAGAAAAAGAACACAGCAGATAGATGGGGAGACTATTTACTGAAACTTTTTGATAATTTCTGTGTTTCATGTTTGAAGTTAAAGGGACAGGGATGGGTGCTGAAAACTGTATTAGAAGTATTTCTTATATATTTAATCTTTCCAAATTAATTTATTCTTCCCTAAATTACCCCCATCCTCCAATTGTTTCTTTCTTTCCTATTCCTTTTCTCTGCAGCAAAAAGTAGCAGGATAAAAGAATGATGATAAAAGTAATGTAAGGGTAAATTATTTGGAGTAGGTATGAAGTGAGTAGCAAAAGGGACTTTCTTTGGGCTAACCAGCAACTAAGGCAACAGGAAAAATCAGGTTTACTTTCCAGCATCAAACACTAATACCCCAGGCTGGAGTCTCCTACAGGCTAGCTCTGCAGAGTTAAAGCTCACACTAGGAGCTTGGACCCGAGCTTCCATCTGTCTTCCTCAGACCATGAAGTCAATGTGGCTAAAGCACACAGCCTGAGGCTCCTGAGGGGATCTTCTTCATTATCTCACAGGGAAATCACTCCTGAATGGAACACATTCACAAAATGTGGCCCTTCTCTTATATTCTATGTGTGTGTGTGTGTGACAGTTCATGTGTGTGCACAATTCTAAGTATATGTATACGGACCTACATATATACACAGATCATCTGTTTCCAAAGGTGTTTCTTTTCTCGATCTTAGCCACACTTTCTGATTCAATCATCTCTCTTTTTTTCAAATTTTCATTTATTTATTCGAAAGGCTGAGCAACATAGGCAGAGGGATCTTCTGTCTCCTGGTTCATTCCCCAAATGCCTGCAACAACCAAGGTTAGGCCAGGCTGAAGTAAAGCCAGGAGCTAGGAACATCATTCAGGTTTCTCACATGGGAATCAGGGACCCAAGTACTTGAGTCATCGCCTGCAGCTTCCTAGGGTGCCTACCAGCAGAAAGCTGGACTGGAGACAGAGGTGGGACTTGAACCAGGCACTCCAATATGGGATACAGGCTTCCATAGCAGCAAGCTGCCATGCCACAGTGCTTGCCTCTGACTTAATAAGCTATTATTGATTCCCACCCACCTCTAAACTTTGGTAACTTTCCTGAGAGTTAACTGCCGAATGTCAGCTATCTTCTAATTAATTAATAAACTTTCATCACTGAATTGAGATCATTATTGTTCTTGGAACTGTCTCTACAAACCATACTGAATGTTAAAATCTAATCAAAATCAAGCTAATAAAAAATAAAAAGCATAGAAGAAATACCAAGAGTGGGAAAGAACACAGGCTAAGAAAGTTGGAAGAGCAGTGCTGTGGCATAGTGGGCTAAGCCTCTGCCTGTGGCGCAGCATCCCACATGAGCACCGGTTTGTGTCCCGGCTGCTTCTCTTCCGATCCAGCTCTCTGCATATGGCCTGGGAAAGCAGTGGAAGATGGCCTAACTGCTTGGGCCCTTGCACCCATGTGGGTGACCCAAGAGAAGCTCCTGGTTCCTGATTGGTCCAGCTCCAGCCATTGTGGCCACTGCGGGAGTGAACCACCAGATGGAAGACCTCTCTCTCTCTCTCTCTCTGGCTGTCTGTAACTCTACCTCTTAAATAAATAAATAAAATCTTAAAAAAAAATAAAAAAGAGACACCAAAGATAAACAATTTTTTTTCTTTAAGCATTAGTTTCCCCTGGAAAACTGCCAAACAAAAGCAGTATATTCTTGCCATATATGGCTACATATAAGTTCGTTATAGTAGAAACACTAGATAAGAAGGTTCATCTTAGTCTTTGTTAACTCAGGTGTGTAAACATATTACAGTGCAAAAATCCTTGTTTTCTGAGGAATGCTAACTGGTATTGAATATATGGTATTGGTACCTGAGGAGAGGAGGGCTCCAGCAGCTTGGACAAGCTGGACAGGACATTGACTAGTAGAATGGCTTCTTTGCTATTGAAATCTTCCTCTTGGCTGCTAAGCAAATTCAACAAGGACCTCTGAGAAAAGAAAAGTACATAAACATCAGCAGACATATTTCTACAAAGAAGGGATATTTAGTCAGAAATTCCTAAGACTGGGGCAGAAAGAATTCAAAGCTATCGAAATTCCAAGAGCTAAAATATGAAAATAAACCTGGACTGAACAGTAGTTTACAATTTTGAACCACAAACCTGAGATTCTCTTGGAATTAAATCTTGGAATAAAATGTTGGAGTCTTTCTTCTCCAGTTCCTTCCCAGTATCTGGGAGTTTGTATCTCCACGGGTCCTATCCATTGACCTAAGGGTTAGACTGTGCCCTAAGCCCAGCAATCCACCAATATCTGTCAATCTCCATGAGAATAGGAATGTCTTTTGTTCCCTGCTGTACCCCAGCAACAGTTCTTGGCACATGGCAGGAACTTTTTTTAAAAAAAGATTATGTAGAGAGTTACACGGAGATAGGGACACGGACACACACACACACACACACACACACAGAGACAGAGAGATCTTTCACACACTGGTTTACTCTACAGTGGCTGCAACAGCCAGGGCTGGGCCCACCTGAAGCCAGGAGCCAGAAGCTTCCTCCAGGTCTCCCATGTGGGATGGCAGAAACTTTAACAGGCTTCACTATTCAGCATTTTTTTAAAAAAATGATTTATTTATTTAGTTGAAAGGCAGAGTGATGAGGAGGGAGAGAAGAGAGAAGGGAAGGAGGAAGAAAGAAAAAAGAACCTGCTGGTTCACTCCCCAGATGGCTACATGGCCTGGCTAGGCCAGGCTGAAACCAGGAGCCAGAAACTCCACCTGGGACTCCAATGTGGGTGACAGGGACTCAAGCACTTGAGCTATCATCTGTTGCTTCCCAGGCACAGTAACAGAGAGCTGGACTGGAAGTGGAGTAACCGGGACTCAAACTGGCACTCCAATGTAGGATCAGGATATTGCTAGGGGTGGCTTAACCTGCTGCACCACAATACCCAATTTCCCTAGTTTAGTTTTTAAGCAACCTGACAAAGCCAAAGTATATCACATATTTAAATATATAATCTCCATACCTTGGAGGGCTCTTGGCTGTCTCTTATGTCAACTCAAACAGTGATTCTTGGAGATAGTAAGTTTTTGCAGATTGGGATAGCTAAACACGTGTCCTCACTAGGATCCTTTTAAATTCATAATCTCATTCTAAGAGCTTTGTCCTGTTGGCTAGATGGCCCAGAAAAATTCCTGTCCTCCTTACTCATTGTGCATCCATTCTTACCAGTTGTCCCAGCTAACAGTTCCTTTGCAAGAACCCTCAGGACCACACAGCAGCTTCTGAAGGCTTCTCACCTGAAACTGCCGGATCTGGAATGATGCCCTTTGAGTGACACTGAGACCTGCCTCTCCTTCCTCTTCTCCTTCCTTATCTGTGCCATCTAGGAATGGAAAAGGATTTTTTAAAAAATATTTATTTATTTATTTGAGAGGTAGAGCTACAGACAGAGAAAAAGGTCTTCCATCTGCTGGTTCACTTCCAAAATGGCCCAGTGGCTGGAGCTTGCCAAATCAAAGCCAGGAGCCAGGAGTTTCCTTTGGGTGTCCCACATGAGTGCAGGGGCCCAAGGACTTGGGCCATCTTCTACTACTTTCCCAGGCCATAGCGGAGAGCTGGATCAGAAGTGGAGCAGCCGGGTCTTGAACCAGCACCCATATAGGATGCCGGCGCTTCAGGCCAGGGCATTAACCCGCTGCACATCAGCACCGGCCCCAAAGGGATTTTTATTTTCTTTGATATGAACTCACGCTTTTTTTTTTGGTCTTTCAAAAGTTAAGCTAAGATTCTGGAGAGCTAAAGAAGTCTGGTAGCAGATTTAAATGCATTTCTAAAAGTTTGCAATTTCTTAATACTAAATTCTATTTTTCAATTTTCCATTTTTCACTATTTGTGGTTAAATGTAATTCAGTTAGTGTCAGTTGTGAATCCACTAGGTGTCACTCCTTAGCAACATTAGGACTGCTCTCTGGCGTCATCTGGCAGCTTAACAGAATCAAGATGTTTGGTTACTAAGGATAAACCCAGATCAAGCCAATTTACTGATGTTGAAATACTTACCCAAAGCTCTGAGAAACTGTGGAATCTTGTGCTCATAGAACTGCTGCACAGCACTGAATATCTTCTGTAAACCCTCCAAGCACAGCAGTGAGATACTCTTTCCTTTCTCTTTCTTTCCAGACTCTTCTACTGAAGTAGGAACTGAAGTGTATCTCCATAGCAAGACTCTGAAGTGAAAGTGATTTTATTTATTTTAAACATTTATTTATTTACTTACTTGAAAGGCAGAGTAAGAGAGAGAGAGAGAGAGAGAGAGATCTTCCATCTGCTGGTTCATTCCCCAAAGGGCCCAAAAGCCAGGAACCCGAGACTCCACCAGGGTCTCCCACATGGGTGGCAGGAGCCCAAGTACTTCTTCTGCTGCCTTCCCAGGAGCATTAGCAAGAGGCTGGACCAGAAATGAAGTAGCCAGGACTTGAACTGCCACTCAATATGGGATTCCAGTGTTGCAAGTGGCAGCTTAACCCACTCTGCTACAACACTGGCACTGTGATTTTATTTTTAAATCCAGGTTCATTTAGATAAAATTACATACAGTAAACTTTATACCCTATAAGTGAACAGTTCTATGAATTTATAAAAAACTCGCAAAATTATATCATTTCTACACAATTAAGGTGTTTCCATCACCCCAAAAGTTTCCTTAAGCTTCTTGATAGTCAATTCTCTCCTCCTATTTCAAAGCAACTACTGATCAGATTACTGTTCCTAGTTTTACAGAATATCATACAGAAGTGGAACCAGTCACTACTGGCTCTGAGAGCCTAGCGTGATTCTGAGATTCATGTTGTCTTGTTGCACGTATCAGTAGTTTATTCCATCTTATTACTGAGCAGTGTTCCAATGTATGGATATACATTGCCCACTCATCAGTTTACCCATCCGTTTGCTTATGGATATTTGGGTTGTTTCCAGAGTCTGCTATTACAAATAATGCTGCTATGAACATTTGTGCACCAGCCTGCATATGCACTGTATATGCAGCGCTTTCATTTCTTTTGGGTAAATACCTGCCTAAATGATAGGAGTAGAACGGATAGCAGGCCAGCGCCGCAGCTCACTAGGCTAATCCTCTGCCTTGCGGTGCCGGCACACTGGGTTCTAGTCCCAGTCGGGGCGCTGGATTCTGTCCTGGTTGCCCCTCTTCCAGGCCAGCTCTCTGCTGTGGCCAGGGAGTACAGTAGAGGATGGCCCAAGTGCTTGGGCCCTGCACCCCACGGGAGACCAGGATAAGTACCTGGCTCCTGCCATCGGATCAGTGCGGTGCGCCGGCTGTGGCAGCCATTGGAGGGTGAACCAACGGCAAAAAGGAAGACCTTTCTCTCTGTCTCTCTCTCTCACTGTCCACTCTGCCTGTCGGAAAAAAAAAAAAAAAAAAAAACAAAACACAACACCACGGATTGCAGGAGTATGCTTACCACTTGATACTGACACATTGTTTTTCAGTGGTATATGTAAGTTAAATTCCTTCATAACACATCCATCATCTACTGCCTCCCAGGTAGTAGGAAGCCGGAATTGGAAGCAGAGCTGAAACTTGAACCTACATGCTTAGATATGGGATGCTGGCATCCCAAACAGCATAAGTGTTGTGCAAAATGCCTGCTGCTCATTATGGTGTTTTTTTTTTTTTTTTTTTTGCCAGGCAGAGTTAGACAGTGAGAGAGAGAGACAGATAGTTACAGGCAGTGAGAGACAGAGAGAAAGGTCTTCCTTTGCCATTGGTTCACTCCCCTAATGGCTGCTACGGCCAGCGCTGCGCCGATCTGAAGCCAGGAGCCGAGTACTTCCTCCTGGTCTCCCATGTGGGTGCAGGGACCCAAGCACTTGGGCCATCCTCCACTGACTTCCCGGGCCACAGCAGAGAGCTGGACTGGAAGAGGAGCAACTGGGCCTAGTACCCAGTGCCCCAACCGGGACTAGAACCTGGGGTGCCAACGCAGCAGGGGCAGGATTAGCCTAATGAGCCATGGCGCCAACCTCTCATTATGGCTTTAACATGTATTTATTCAATGAATAATTATGTTGACTATCTTTTTGTGTGATTATCTGATATCCATATATCTTCTTTGATAAAATTTGCTCAAAATTTTATCAAAAAACAGTGAGAGAGAGTGAGAGTGAGAGTGAGAGAGAAAGGTCTTCCTTCTGCTGGTTCACTCCCCAAATGGCAACCTCGGCTGGAGCTATGCCAATCCGAAGCCAGGAGCCAGGTGCTTCTTCCTGGTCTCCCATGCAGGTGCAGGGCCCAAGCACTTGGGCCATCCTCCACTGCTCTCCCGGCCACAGCAGAGAGCTGGACTGGAAGAAGAGCAACTGGGACTAGAACTGGCTCCCATATGGGATGCTAGCACTGCAGGCGGAGGATTAACCTAGTGTGCCATGGTGCCGGCCCCTCAAATTTTAAATTAAGCTATTTTGCAAATATTTTTTCCTAATCTGCAGCTTGTCTTTTCACTTAATTAAGAGTGTTTTTTGGAGAGCAGTTAAATTTTAAAACTTTTGTGGATTGTGTTTTTGGTGCTACATCTAAGATATCTTGGCCCAAAATAAGACAGTGAAATTTTTCTCTAATGTTTTCTTCTAGACATTTTATAATGCTGGCTTTATATTTAAGTCTCTGATTGATTTCAAGTTAATTTTTTGAATATGATATGAAGAACGGATAAAGACTCATTTTGTTTTTTTTGCATTCAGATGTTCAATTGTTGCAAAACCATTTGATGAAGATGTCTTCTTTGTCACTGAGTTATCTTGGCAATTATTAAAAAAAAAATCTATCAATCCATCTATCCATCCATCTGAAAGGCTCAGAAGGAGAGACATAGACACAGAGGGAGAGAATCTTCCAACCAGTGGTTCACTCCCCAAATGGCCCCAAAAGCTAGGGTGGGCCAGTCTGAACCTAGGAGTCAAGAACTCCATCCTGGACTCACATGAGTGGTAGGAGCCCAAGTACTTGGACCATCCTCTGCTATCTTCCCAGGTATACCAGCAGGGAGCTGGATCAGAAGCAGAGCAGCCAGGATTTGAACTAGCACTTTGGCACGAGATGCTGGTATTGCAAGCAGTGGCTTAACTCACTGCACCACAATCCTGGCCCTTTCTGTTTTCATTTTTATTGATGTTGCATTTGTCTTTATTACTTCCTTCCTTCTGTTTACTTTCCTTTTTTTGTTTACTTTCCTTTTAATTTGCTCTTGTTTTATTTTCTTAATGTGGAAGCTTAAATGGAATACTTGAGACTGGTCACCAAAACTGCTATAAATCTCTACGTAAACAATGTTTTAGCTGGAACATATATGTTTTTGATAATCAGTGCTCATTAGCACTCTGGACAAAATAGCTTCTAATTTCCCTTATGACTTTTCTCTTTGTGTATGGGTTATATATAAGTACTTTTAACTTATAAGGGGATTAACCAGATAACTTTTTATTCCTTTCCTGTTTAATTCTGTTGTGGTCAAAGAACAGACTGATTTCTATTGTTTTACGTTGTTGAGTTTATGGCCCCAAATGATATTTCTTTGTGAGTGTCCTATAAATGTCACTAAAGTCAACTTGGTTACATATAGTAGTTCAGATCTTGTACCTGCTTCCTGATTTTTTAAAAATTTTATTTAAGTTATACAAGTTTCACCTATTTCATATACACAGATTTAGGAACACAGTGATACTTCCCACCCTACCTTCCCTTCTGCCTACGCTCCAACCCTTCTTCTCCTCCCTCTCCCATTCCCACTCTTAATTTTGACAGAGATCTATTTTGACTTATTAATGATTATAAAGTTAATCTTATATTAAGTAAGAGTTCAACAAATAGTATGAAAAAAAAAGAACACTGTTCCTCAACAGAAGAGACAAAGGCTTTAAAAAATTATCAAATCTCAAAATGTCTATTTCACGCCAATACATTATATTTTAGGTACATATGATATCTGTCTTATTTCACTAACTATAAGTTTCTAGTTGCATCCATCTTGTTGCAAAAGACAGGCTTTTTTTTTTTTTTTTTTTAAACAGCTGAGTAGTACTCCATAGTGTATATAACATAATTTCTCTATCCAGTCAACAGTTCATGGACATCTGGGTTTGTTCCATATCTTTTTTTTTTTTTTTTTTTTTTTAAGATTTACTTCTTTGAAAGACAGAGTTAGAGAAAGAGTTAGAGATAGAGAAGTCTTCCATCTGCTGGTTTACTTCCCAAATTGTCACAATGGCCAGAGCTGAGCTGAGCTGAAGCCAGGAGCCAGAAGCTACTTCCAGGTTTCCCATGTGGGCACAAGGGCCCAAGGAGTTGGGCCATTCTAGAATGCTTTCCCAGGCACATTAGCGGGGAGCTGGATTAGAAGTGGAGCAGCCGGGACTCAAACTGGTGCTCATGTGGAATGCTGGTGCTGCAGGCCAGGGATTTAACCTGCTGTGCCATAGCACTGGCTCTATTCTATATCCTAGGTATTATGAATTGTGTTGCAATGAACATAGGGGGTACAGATAACTCATATGCTGATTTCTTTTGGTTTAGGGAAATTTCCATGACTGAGATGGCTGGATCATATGATAGGTCTATATTCAGATTTCTGAGGTATCTCCATACTGTCTTTCATAGTGGCTTTACCAGTTTATATTCCAACAGTGGATTAGGGTATATACAAATGCTATTGATTTTTGTGTGTTAACTTTATAACCTGCCAGTTTACCAAACTCTTTTATGAGTTCTAGTAGCTTCTTAGTGGAGTCTTTTGGATCTCCTATATATAGAATCATGTCATCTGCAAATAGGGATAGTTTGATTTTCTCCTTTCTAATTTCTATCCTTTTGATTTCTCTTTCTTGCCTAATGGCTCTGGCTAAAACTTCCTTCCTGATTTTATTTCTGTTATTTCTACTGATGATGAGAGAGAGGATTGATTATAATTAGAGTTGTCCATTTTTTTCTTCAATTCTGTTTTTGCTTCAATCTATGCTTTTCTTTAAATCTCTGTTGTCAAGCACACTTACAGTTAGAATTATTGTGTTTACTTGATGAATCATTATTATATAATATCCCACATTCTTCCTAGTAATAGACTAACATTTCACATTTGACTAAGAATCCATACCAGAAAAGGACTAGTGGCCAGTGCCGCGGCTCACTAGGCTAATCCTCCGCCTTGCGGCGCCGGCACACCGGGTTCTAGTCCCGGTCGGGGCACCGGATTCTGTCCCGGTTGCCCCTCTTCCAGGCCAGCTCTCTGCTGTGGCCAGGGAGTACAGTGGATGGCCCAAGTGCTTGGGCCCTGCACCCCATGGGAGACCAGGATAAGTACCTGGCTCCTGCCATCAGATCAGCGCGGTGTGCCGGCCGCGGCAGCCATTGGAGGGTGAACCAACGGCAAAAAGGAAGACCTTTCTCTCTGTCTCTCTCTCTCACTGTCCACTCTGCCTGTCGGAAAAAAAAAAAAAAAAGAAAAAAAAGAAAAGAAAAGGACTAGTGGTCAATGCCTGTTCTTTGACTCTTAAGGCATGTCTAACCTGTAACTGCTTTTATCCTCTTGAGATTTCCTCTCTGGGGGACACACAGCAGGTAGCAAAAGTTCTGAGAGTGGGAGTGTCTTACCGTGTTATGTCACAAATGTTCTGAAAGATCTTGTCTGGGTTTTGGCCATCAGGGCCACTCACATGTCCCAATTCCTTTAGCTGTTGTACCTTCTGCAGAGCTACGTTCACTGCGTAGCGCATAAATTCAGTACTAGACCTGAGAACAGATAGGCTTTCTTCATGGCTTTGGGTACTATCCCTAGAAAGAGGAAAAAAAAAAAAAGATTCCCTTACTGCTACTGGGATCTGAGACAAGGTTTTGTAGGCAGTGTTCAAAGCAGCAACACCCGATAAACTTTGAATGGAGACTCTAGACAGCCCATACCATAGTCACTGCCCTGGCTACCCTTTTAAAATCATCATTTTTAGTGTTATTTCACTTTATTCCTCTCCCCAAATCCTTTACTTAGATAACATTTAACAGTCACATTCTTAGTAATTTTTTTGGAGGTATACTTTGATTTTTGTTTTTAAAGATTTATTTATTGGGGCTGGCACTGTGGTTTGGTAGGTAAAGCCACCATCTGCAGTACCGGCATCCCATATGGGTGCGGTTCAAGTCCTGTCTGCTCCACTTTCGATCCAGCTCTCTGCTATGGCCTGGGAAAGCAATAGAAGGTGGCCCAAGTCTCTGGGCCCCTGCAGCTGTGTGGGAGATCCAGAAGAAGCTCCTGATTCCTGGCTTCAGATCGGCCCAGCTCCGGCCGTTGTGGCCATTTGGGGAGTGAACCAGAGGATGGAAGACATCCTTTCTCTCTCTCTAACTCTTTCAAGTAAAATAAAATAACTCTTAAAAAAAAGATTTATGAGAGAGATCTTCCATCTGCTCAGTTACTCCCCAAATGGCTGCAATGGCCAGGGCTGGGTCAGGCAAACCCAGGCACATGGGTGGCAGGGGCCCAAGCACTTGGGCCACCTTCTGCTGCTTTTCTCATGCTATTAGCAGGGATCTGGATGGAAGTGGAGCAACTGGGGGTGCCCATATGGGATGTCAGCATTGCAGGCTTAACCTGCTATGCACCAGCCCCCTTCCTTTTTTTTTTTTTTTTCCCATTAATTTTTCCCTTATGTTACTGTGTTTCAAGCTATTTAAGATCTTCCTGTTGAAATTCTTTCCTATCTTTTTGCTCATTAGTCTACTGATTCTGATTTTTCCTTTAATAATTCAAGATCCCTCTTTATACTACCCATCTAGAACTGCCCATATTTTATTTCTAGAAAATTAAAACTTCCTTTTTACTGTAAGTATTGTGAAACTAAACTAGTGAATCTAAACCAGAGAACCTGGGCAGGCATTAGTATCTCCGCTCAGTAGCTATTGTTAAGCACGCAGGTGGAACCTTACCTGAAGAGAGCAGTGAGAAGATCTGATACAAATTTCATGGACAATAAACTATCACTCATTTTGTTGGCCATTTTAGTTCTGCCTTTGCCAGCTTTTTCACTGAGTACATCAGACAGTTTCTTGTAACACATAAATAAGCTCAGAACCTCCTCAAACTTATTCTTACTGTGAAAAAGGGAAAGAGACCACCAAAGACAAGTATCAGAATATTGGAGTTTACTCTTGCATATGGTAATAAGGAAATCACAATTCTTATTTAAATGCCATATTTCAGACATAACATTAAAAATGAGTGGACCTTCATTAACATAATACTCCCAAATCATACCAGTCTATCTGGCTTATTTTTCTGTCCCTTATTTATACCAAACTTTACTAATTAAAATTTCTCTATTAAAATTAAAATTTCTCTATTTAGTTCAGCATCTAGAGAATTTTGAATAAATGAAAGCCTGCTATAGGGACAACATTCACAGATGTGACTGGCATGTGCACAGTGTTCCCTGAGACACAGTCTGATCTCTGGCTAGATGGTCATTAAGACATGATACAGCTAACATATTGCAAGGGTCAAAGAAGGTACATAAAACAGAGTACTCATTAAATATCAGTGGAGTCATAGCAATATCTTACCTGAAATTACTTACGGAGAAATTATATTCTATTAGAACCTCACAAACTCCCATTACAAGAGATGCACAGATATTATTTTTGATGCCAATACTAGTGCTCTGAGAAAAATCTGCTGATTTATCCTAAATGACAGAAGGCAAAAATGAACACACTACTAAAAACTCCACTATTCAATATAGCTGAGGACTTGGCAATTACCAGTTCAAAGTCTTCTAGCTCACTCTTAATCATTCTATTAGTAATAGATTCCAACATATCATCTAAGTCTTGGTAGAATCCCTCTTCTTCCTCCTCATCTCCCTGGTGTAGAGGCATCACTCTGCTCTTATACCAGGACAAACAATGCTGAATGTAACACAGCAGACAATCCTGTAGAAGAAAATAAGTAAATTAAATACTTCTGAGCAAAGCTGTTTATAATCAGCAAATAATTCCTGTCTTTAAGGCTAATGTAAGTTATTTACTAGCACCACAAGGCCACCTGAATTAACAAAACTGGAGAAAAAAAAAAAGACTGAACTAACCAAAGCACCAAAGCACTGCTTTCTAAACCTTTCCCAAAGGAAAGCAACATCACATGTGCTTTCTTTGATACAAACAACCCTGAAGCCAGGCTGTGAAGTTAAATCCTCTCTCGTTCCTTTGAGTCCCAGAATCTATTCTAAAGATGGAGGTTTATATCAAGGGAATCTCTGGGAGACAAACAGTATCGAAGACTGAAGCTGAGGACATTTCATGGCACAGCAGATGCACAAATGAAGGCAGGATGTGACAGATGAAAGATCCTTCTCCTTACCCCAAGTGAGTTCCAAGCCACTTGGTATGGGGGGTTTTAATTTTTCCTTTGCTTCACTGTCTTCCTGCAGCTGTAGTTTAGAAAAGATAGGAAATCAACCTGCCCTAGATCCTCTGAATAATCCCACAGAGGGCCAATTCCAAGTGTGCCTAAATAATATTCTTCCTCCAGCCTAATGAACCAAATCCCCTGGGATCATCTCCTCAGTGACGTCCTCTCCATTCTAGTGTATATTACTTAAGAGTATATAATCAAAACCCATAAAGAAAGTTGTTCCTTGGGGGAAGGATGCCTTGATTTAGTGAAGCACTATCATGGTGGTATCCTTCCAACGGATGGGTCAGAAATGGTAAGCAGGGAAGACTTAAGATTCAGATTCTTCATTAGAAGAACCGGCAAGACAGTTTCACAGGGCAAGGCATCTACTGCTGAAGATCAAGCCTATGGTTGAAACAGTAATTAGTGTGACAGTAGGACTAAGTCTCACCAGTGGTTCTTGTAGAGAAATCTGATCTCCTTGGGTCAGAACACAAGCTTCTAATTTCAGAGGAGGCAGCAGATCAGGTTTTGGCTCATAAAATTGTTTTAACTGTGTATAGCAAGAGAAAAAGGCATCACGGTCATGTAAACTTCTCACTTTTTCCACTGGTCAAGCCAGTGACACCTTATGTCTACTTCCTTCTTAAACTATCCAAAGAACAGTATGGTAAAAGTAGTACTGCTCTGGCTTATCTATATTCTCTGCCCTTGCTTTAGGCATTCTACTAACAAGGACTATATTTCCTCTTCCCCTTCTACCATATTCCTTCATAACAATTTCTGAACTTGCATAGGCAATCAGCATTTTCAATATAACTTATTGGTTAATATAGGCTCCAGAGTCAGATCAGCTGAGTCCAAAATTCCAATACCCTAACTTATGATTTTTTTTAAAGTTCTTAATGAAGGTACAAATCCCTTCTTTTTTTTTTTTTTTTTTTAAAGAGTTATTTATATATTTGAAAGTCAGAGTTACACAGAGAGAGGAGAGGCAGAGAGAGAGAGAGAAAGATCTTCCATTCACTGGTTCACTCCCTAATTGGCCACAATGGCCATAGATGTTCGATCAGAAGCCAGGAGCAAGGAGCTTCTTCTGGGTCTTCCACACTGGTGCAGGGGCCCAAGGAGTTGGGCCATCTTCTACTGCTTTCCCAGGCCATAGCAGAGAGCTGGACTGGAAGTGGAGCAGCCAGGACTGGAACCAGCATCCTTATGGGATGCTGGTGCTTCAGGCCAGGGCGTTAACCTGCTGTGCCACATCACTAGCCCGTTATTATTATTATGATTTTAATAAACACATTCACACCTCAGGGTTCCTCAATTCAAAAAGAAAGCTACAATTAAAGAGGATATAAATTTTATGTAGGATCAAGCCTAAGGCCCAGTGAAAAGCTTCTGATGAACAGCACTGAACTTTTCACTAATTTCCTCATACCTGTGACCTTAATTTCAAATGGAGCTTCTTCAGAATTACAAGGCAATGGCACTGAGAGAGAAAAAAAAGGAGAGAGAAAAAGCACATAGGAAAAGGGCATGCACTTCCATTTCTAGCAACATCAGTGGTTAAAGGGTCTGGAAATCCTCCTGGTAGAAGGCAATAAAAATTGTGTGGCATGAAAATTATATCTCAGCAGAGAGTGCCAGTTTGAATCCCAGCTCTCCACTCTTCTTCTTCTTCTTTTTTGACAGGCAAGTGGACAGTGAGAGAGACAGAGAGTAAGGTCTTCCTTTGCCATTGGTTCACCCTCCAATGGCCGCCGCGCTACGGCCGGCGCACCGCGCTGATCCGAAGCCAGCAGCCAGGTGCTTCTCCTGGTCTCCCATGGGGTGCAGGGCCCAAGCACTTGGGCCATCCTCCACTGCACTCCCAGGCCACAGCAGAGAGCTGGCCTGGAAGAGGGCAACTGGGACAGAATCCGGCGCCCCAACCGGGACTAGAACCCGGTGTGCCGGTGCCGCAGGTGGAGGATTAGCCTATTGAGCTGCGGCGCCGGCCACTATCCACTTCTGATCCAGCTCCCTGCTAATATGCCTGGGAAAGCAATAGAGGATGGCCTGAGTACTTGGGCCCCTGCCACCCATATGAGAGACTTGGATGAAGTTCCAGGCTCCTGGCTTCAGCCTGTTCCAGTGCTGGACATTGTAGCAATCTGGGGAGTGAACCAGCAAACGGAAGATCTCTGTCTCTCTCTCTCTCTTGGTAACTCTGACTTTCAAATAAGGAAATAAACTTAACAACAAACAAAATATCCTTCTGACTTAAGATATAGATTGTTATATGACAGGAATATAAAAGGCAGGTAAGTGGAAATGAAATAAAACAACCCAGAACAGTACCATATACTCCAGGAATGTTCACAGCATACCAGGGAGATAGCTGGGAATTATTTTGTATTTCAAAAGATCTGGAAAACATCAACTACTTCTCAATGCCTCATGAGCTGACTTCCCTATGCGCTCCATAAAAAATATACTTCACCTGTGAGAGCAGAGTCTGCATGATTGAACTAGCCAGCTGAGAATTCCTTCGAAGAACATCATAGAACCCCTAAAGGGAAACAAACAGAGAATAAACATTTAACAGAGAAACTACTGATTTGGACATTTGTAACTTTAAAACAGTACTTTATCTCATTTTCCGTTCTTTGATAAAGATAGATATCATATTTGCTAGAGTGAAAAACAATTCATAAAGTTTAGACTATTTGCCTAAGCTAAAAAGAGACCTCTGATCAATTAAACTGGATTAACAATCTAACCATAATCTTCACAATTTTTAAGCAAAGGATCACTCTCTCACTTTGGAGGGCTCTGCTCCTTTACATGCAGGGATGTTCTAGGCCTCTACTCTTTTCCCTCATCTTACATTAGCAGTATTCCCTTCTAGGACATTCTTTCCACTTTGTTTCTGGCATTTCAAAGTGCTTCATGGGGCTGGTGCTGTGGCATAGCGGGTAAAGCTGCCACTTACAGTGCTGACATCCCATATGGGCGCCAGTTCAAGTTCCAGCTGCTCCACTTTCATCTAGCTCTCTGCTGTGGCCTGGGAAAGCAATAAAAGATAGCCCAAGTCCTTGGGCCCCGGCACCGGTGTGGGAGACCCAGAGGAAGCTCCTGGTTCTTGGCTTCAGATTGGTGCAGCTCTGGCGGTTGTAGCCATTTGGGGAGTGGACCAGAGGATGGAATACATTCTCTCTCTCTCTGCGCCTCTCAAATAAATGGATAAATCTTAAAAAAAAAAAAAAAAAAAAAAAAAGTGCTTCATGGCCCCAAACATTCTAATGTGAATGATCATGGTATTTTTCTCTATCCAAAATTTCCCAGTCTTAGTTTCAAACTGCTCAGATTAAAATCCTGGAGAGAATTTTCCTTTTGTAACTTGGAAAACAGGTTATATAGTTCATCTGTAAGAAAAAGCAAATGAGAATTGACAGGAAAAGATGTTTAAAGAAACAAAAGAAGCTTAGCTTTAACAGGCATTAAAATATGTTGTAAATGTTTAATGATAATAAAAGGTATATTGTTGTCACAAAAATTTATTTAAAGGCGAAACAGAAATAGTATGCATAAAGGTAGCTGAATTGGCTAATGTGGGGGGAAATATTAGATCTTTATATATGATATCAAAATAAATTCATGAATTAAGTAGCTAAACATAAAAAACAAAATCTAAATGAACTAAGAGCCGGTGTTGTGGCATAGTAGGTAGAGCTGTTGCCTCTAATGCCAGCATCCCCTAAGGGTGCTGGTTTGTGTGCAGGCTGCCCCACTTCCCATCCAGCTACCTGCTAATGGCCAGGGAAAAGCAACAGAGGGCCCAAGTGTTTAGGCCCCTGCCCATGTGAGAGACCAGGATGAAGCTCCTGGCTCCTGGTTTCAGACTGATCCAGGGCTGGCTGTTGAGGCCATGAGTGGAGTGAACTAGCAGATGGAAGATCTCTGTCTCTCCTTCTCTAACTCTTTCAAGTAAGAAATAAATCTTAAAAAAAAAAAAAAAAAAAAAAAAAGGAAGGAAACACACACTAGTAGAATACAGATTCTCTATGTATAAAAATAATAGAAGATGGGGCCAGTGCTGTGGCAGAGCAAGTACAGCCTTCGCCTGCAATGCTGGAATCCTATATGGGTACCAGTTGGAGTCCCAGCTGCCCCATTTCCCACCCAGCTTCCTGCTACTGCATCTGGGAAAGCACTGGAAGATGGCCTAAGTATTTGGGCCTCTGAATCCATGTGGGAGAACCCGAAGAAGCTCCTGGCTCCTGGCTTCAGATCTGCCTAGTTTTGGCTGTTGCGACCATTTGGATACTGAACCAGCAGATGGAAGATTTCTTGTCTTTCCTTCTCTCTCTGTAACTCGGCCTTTCAAATAAATAAATCTGCTTTTTAAAAACTTTTTAGATAGATTTACCTATCCAATTTTATTTATTTGAGAGGTAGAGCTACAGAGAGAGGGAAAGACAGAGAAAAAGGTCTTCCATCTGCTGGCTCACTCCCCAATTGGCCCCAACGGCCAGAGCTGGGCTGATCCAAAGCCAGGATCCAGGAGTTTCCTCTGGGTCTCCCATGGAGGTTCAGGGGTCCAAGGACTTGGGCCATCTTCTACTGCTTTCCCAGGCCATAGCAGAGAGCTGGACTGGAAGTGGAGCAGTCAGGACTGGAACCAGCACCCATATGGGATACTGGTACTGCAGGCGGCAGCTTTAAAACTGCTTTGTCACAGTGCCAGCCCCAAATAAATAAATCTTAAAAAAAAAAAAAAAAGATAATTTAAAAGAAATCAATAAATTGAATAACCAAAAATTATTTAAGTCTAAAAGGATTATCATAATAATCCTCAAAGGCATCTATATTTAGTTTTTTTCAAACCAATGATGTATGGAATCTTTGACAAGTAAAAGAACAGCAATATCCTAATATCCTAATAGGTTTAGGTCTATTGATTCATTTCAAATTCATCTTTTCTTCTTTTGGGGGCAGGGATGGACGACTTGTAGAACAGTTAACAAAACAGTTCTAAGACTGCCTATTCTTAGTAAGGCCTGCTTGCAAAGTTGACCCTTGAAAGCTGGTGACTGGAAATCTGGTTGGCAAACAGATCCCTTAATTAACACATGATTTCCATAAATGATCAGAATGATTCACTATGTCTATATACAATGTGGTTTATACTGAATATCTGGGGGTTTTCCTGGGAGTTTGGAATTTTGGTACATGCTTGGCAAAGGGTGTCATATGTAACTAGTAGTAATAAAAACCTGCCAAGTCTCCAATAAGCTCCGTTAGTAGTAAACACTTTGCAAATTTTTTTTTTTTTTTTTTGACAGGCAGAGTGGACAGTGAGAGAGAGAGACAGAGAGAAAGGTCTTCCTTTGCCGTTGGTTCACCCTCCAATGGCCGCCGCGGCCGGCGCGCTGCGGCCGGCGCACTGCGCTGATCCGATGGCAGGAGCCAGGAGCCAGGTGCTTTTCCTGGTCTCCCATGGGGTGCAGGGCCCAAGCACCTGGGCCATCCTCCACTGCACTCCCTGGCCATAGCAGAGAGCTGGCCTGGAAGAGGGGCAACCGGGACAGAATCCGGCGCCCCGACCGGGACTAGAACCCGGTGTGCCGGCGCCGCTAGGCGGAGGATTAGCCTAGTGAGCCGCGGCGCCGGCCAACACTTTGCAAATGTTACCACAAATCATTTGCTAGAGGAATTAATGAATTCTATTCAATCCTACTTAGAAGGAACTCTTATATTTGTACCTGGTTTCCTCCAGACCACACTGGGCTGATTTTGCTCTATAATCTTCAAATGTAGTACAGTTTAGTCCTGAGTTTTGTGAGTCCTTCTAATTAAATCTAACCCATGGATAGTCTTGGGGACCCTCAATATAATGAATAACTGTCTCAGCCCCTTTTGTTGAAAAAACCATCCTTTGCTCCACTGAAATACCTTGGGGTCACTGACAAAACTCCACTAATCAACCTATGCATTTCAACTGTTTCAATCATTCTAGGCCCTTCATTCCATATGAATTTTAGGATCAACTTCTTAATTTCTTAAAAAAAAAAAAAAAGCCTTTTGGGTTTCAGCTAGCATTGCACTGAATCTGTGGGTCTACTGGAGATTTAAAATATTAATGATATTGAGCATTCCAACTTATAAACATGGTGTGTATCTTCATTTATTTAGATTTTAACTTTTCTCAGCAGTATTTTGAGGTTTTCAGTGTATATATTTCTACATATGCTTTGTTAGAGCTGTCCTTAGGTATTTTAATTTCAGTTTCTAATTTTTCAATGCCAGTATAGAATAGAATTGATTTTTTTTGTTTTTTTGTTTTTTTTTTTTTTTTTTTGACAGGCAGAGTGGACAGTGAGAGAGAGAGACAGAGAGAAAGGTCTTCCTTTGCCGTTGGTTCACCCTCCAATGGCCGCCACGGCCAGCACACTGTGGCCGGCGCACCGTGCCAATCCGATGGCAGGAGCCAGGTACTTCTCCTGGTCTCCCATGGCGTGCAGGGCCCAAGCACTTGGGCCATCCTCCACTGCACTCCCTGGCCACAGCAGAGAGCTGGCCTGGAAGAGGGGCAACCGGGACAGAATCCGGTGCCCCGACTGGGACTAGAACCCGGTGTGCCGGCGCCGCAAGGCAGAGGATTAGCCTAGTGAGCTGCGGCGCCGGCCTAGAATTGATTTTTATATGGATTTTGATCTTATGTCCCACAACCTTACTAAATCTACTTTTTTTTTTTTATAAGATTTATTTTAAAGACAGAGTTACAGAGAGAGGTAGAGACAGAGAGAGGTCTTCCATCCACTAGTTCACTCCTCAGATGGCCACAACGGCTGGAGCTGCGCCAATCCCAAGCTAGGAGCCAGGAGCCTCCTCTGGGTCTCCCACATGGGTGCAGGGGCCTAAGGACTGGGTCCATCCTCCACTGCTTTCCCAGGTCACAGCAGAGAGCTGCATTGGAAGAGGAGCAGCCAGAACTAGAATTGGCACCCGTACGGGGTGCTGGTGCTTCAGGCGGAGGATTAATCTACTGTGCCATGGCGCCGGCCCCAAGGAAGTTCCCTTTTAATCCTAGTTTGCTGAGTTTCTCAGAGATTTTATTATAAAGGGGTACTTTATATACAACCCCTTAACATTTAAGAAAGGACTCGGTGCTTGCCAGCATGTACCAAGAGACTTTGAAATGCTCTATTCTTTGATACAGCAATGTGGTCAAACATTCAAACAACGCAAAGTAAAAAATTGGAGACAAAAGAAATACTCCAAAATAAACAGTTAAGTAACTACATTTCCAAAAAGAATATTTTATTTGCCCTTAAAATCATGTTGTCAAAGAACAGTCAATGAAATGGGAAAAGTGATTATAACATAAAGAAATAAAATGCATATAAATCATATAATTGTAATTTTGCATGAATAGTTATATGTAAGTGGTGGCCAGTAATAATATTAAAAATTTTTTTTCTCTATCTTCTACAATTAGCCTGAAAATCCAGTGTCTAGTACTTTGCAATTCCTATAGCCCAGTAAGGGATATTTTAAGGCATCAAATGAAGTTATCATTATAACTGCTGTCTGAAGAAACTTCCACTTGATATATCTGCTAGATTATCTAACACTCTCCATTTCTTCTATGAAACATGTATTCAGAAATACATGCCATACTGAATGCTACAAACGGTGGTTTATTCTTGACTGCACACTTCTATTCCCACTGGCTGTGTCACATGCTAATACAAGCCAGTAGCTGTAATTGTTTTTTTTTCTTGCTAGCTGCACTGCCATAATTATGACTTAATCAGACATCCTGTAAATTATTGAAAAATCAAACACATAAAAGAAAAAGGTTCTTTTTATCAAAACTAAGTTGAGACTTACTAAATCTCAAAGCAATTTCTAATAAACCAAGGGTAAAACAATTGTAAAAAGAGGAAAAAAACTGAAGACACCTAAAGGGTTTCTGCACTTAATCTAAAACCTGTTATCTGACGTATCACAAAGTTCTTATATCACTTTTGGTATGCAAAAATTTGAAATTACAGGCAATAAATTAAGAGTATGGTTTGAATGAGAAACAGGAAGTTCCAAATGGCAAATTCATAATCAACAGCAAAATAAACAAAAAGTGGACTTGGTCTTAAAAACAGCACAAAATTGACAAACAGCACATTTAAATATTTCAAAATAAAATACTTATGGTATATCACCTGTTACATACAATTAAACAACTTTTTGACTCAATCTCATGACTTACTGGTCCTAACTGCATCAAACAATGGCATTATTTACTGCACTTTTATAATCAGGGAAGAATATTAACATAAATAGGAGTATTAGTTGGGAGTTGCTACATCTTTCCCCTACTGACTTACCTCATAAAGCATGAGTCGAACATCAGCCTGCTGGCCAAGGCATCTCTTCAAACTATCTATGATCTCAAGGCAAAAAGTTTCATTGGCAACAGAATTATAACGGCTGTGAACTTCCACAGAAACCTGAAAAGTAACAGAAGCTATCATGTCTACCTTACAAAAGCAGTTTCCATTAAGGAATAAAATGAGCTAATGTTTTTGGCCAAAAAAATTTAGATCCAGCTCTCCACATAGGCTAAAACCCAGGACTGGGGCAGATGCTATAACCATCACCATGCAGTGGTGGTACCCTTATTCTTGTCTGGAATAGAGTTTTCAAGAAATTTAATAAAATTAACTTGCCTATCCCTAAGGTTTCCTTGGTGATGTCAGCTGCTTAGGAAGGGACACTGATTATTTCACGCCACTATACATGATTTTCCTTGAAAGGCCTACCATTTCCTTAAAGAGCTTCTCCAATAGCTGAAAGAATCTAGCTCTCTACTTCCACAAATGCCAGAGAGGTTTACAGGCAGGCAGAGTTCTATTTAGAAACAGAAATTACAGGCTGGTGCCGCGGCTCAATAGGCTAATCCTCCACCTTGTGGCGCTGGCACACCGGGTTCTAGTCCTGGTTGGGGCGCCGGATTCTGTCCCAGTTGCCCCTCTTCCAGGCCAGCTCTCTGCTGTGGCCAGGGAGTGCAGTGGAGGATGGCCCAAGTGCTTGGGCCCTGCACGCCATGGGAGACCAGGAGAAGCACCTGGCTCCTGTCATCGGATCAGCACAGTGTGCTGGCCACAGAGGCCATTTGGGGGGTGAACCAACGGTAAAGGAAGACCTTTCTCTCTCTCTCTCACTGTCCACTCTGCCTTTCAAAAATTAAAAAGAAAAAGAAAAAGAAACAGAAATTACAAAGAACTGACACTGCTTGATTTACATAATAAAATTAGCAATTATGGATCAAGGTGTCCTAATCTTGAAGCCAGTGTTGTGGTATAGAGAATAAAGCCATCATCCCATATGGGCACCGGTTCAAGTCCCAGCTGCTCCACTTCTGATTCAGATCCCTGCTAATGGCCTGGGAAAGTGCCTGGGCCCCAGCCATCCACGTGGGAGATCAGGATGAAGCTCCAGGCTCCTGGCTTCAGACTGGTCAAGTCCTGGCTATTGAAGCCATTTGGGGAGTGAACCAGTGGATGGAAGATCTCTTTCTGTAACTCTTTCAAATAAATAAATCATTAAAACAAACAAACAAACAAAGATGTCCTTATCCTTATCCTTATTCCAGGCATCATAATGAAGTAGTTCATTCTTCCTGAGGTCAAACAGTAGTACTACTCTTTATTGCTTATGACTTTGGGTAAATTATTTAACCTCTCTCAGTCTCAGTTTCCCTATCCTTAAAAATGGGTATTATAATAATACCCATTATTAAATTAAAATTATTAGTGTATTCCTGATATTTAGGTTTTTTTTTTTTAATATTTACTTATTTGAAAGGCAGAGTTACAGAGAAGCAAAGGCAGAGAGAGAAGGAGAGAAAGAGAAAGGGAGAGGGGGAGAGGGAAGGGGAGAGGGCGCCTTCCAACCACTGGTTCACTCCCCAGATGGCCGCAGCGGCTGGAGCTGCACCAATCTGAAGCCAGGAGCCGGGAGCTTCCTCCAGGTCTCCCATGTGGGTGCAGAGGCCCAAGGACTTGGGCCATCTTCCACTGCTTTCCCACGCCATAGCAGGGAGCTAGATCAGAACTGGAGCAGCCAGGATATAAACCGGCGCCCAAATGGGATGCCAGCACTACAGGCAGCAGCTTTATCCACTACACCATAGTGCTGGCCCCCTAATATTTAATTTATGCCATATGTTACAGACAAAAGTTTTACATAGTTATTTTAGAGTAATAGTGAGAATTCCTAATGAAACTGATGTAAACCTTTTTTTATAAATCTTACATCATTTCAATTATAAAGATAATTTTATTGCTTGAAAGCCTGGATTATCCAATTATTGCAAAAAGTTTAATTTGTTTGAGATTATAGATGTACATATGCAAAGCAAATAGCTGACTTATGGGGCTGGTGCCGAGGCTCACTAGGTTAATCGTCTGCCTACGACGCCGGCATCCCATATGGGCTCTGGGTTCTAGTCCCGGTTGCTCCTCTTCCAGTCCAGCTTTCTGCTGTGGCCCAGGAGGGCAGTGGAGGATGGCTCAAGTGCTTGGGCGCCTGCACCCACATGGGAGACCAGGAGGAGGCATCTGGTTCCTGTCTTTGGATCGGTGCAGCACTGGCCGTAGCAGCCATTGGGGGGTGAACCAACAGAAGGAAGACCTTTCTCTCTCTCTCACTGCCTAACTCTGTCAAATAAAAAAAAAAAAATAGCTGACTTATTTAAAAACTAGGGATAATAACAGTATCTAGCCTCAGAGGATTACTGCAAAGATTAAAAGAGATAATGTCAAGCATTTAGGCACAGTACAGTCCAACAGAAATATAATATGAACCAATATAAATTACATATGTAATTTCAAACTTTCTAGCAGTCACACTGACAATTCTAATGTGAAGATAATTCTAGCATGGTATTTAAACTAACATATCCCAAATTTTATCTCAAAATGCAACAAATATTAATAAATCATTTAGGAGATATTTTACATTTGCTTCACACTAAATCTTCAAAATCCAGTGTGAATTTTACATATATAACAATTCAATTCGAACCAGTCAAATTTCATTTAAGTGTTCAGTTCAATAGCTACGTTGAAGCTAGAGGCTACCACACTGGACAGCACAGTCTAGAATATATAGAAAGTGAGCTATTAACAAGTGTTAGCCGATATCTCCCTCTCCCTTAGACTCTCAGTTTCAGGATTATCATCCTTACAATCATAACAGGAGCAAAAGAATGTGCGCACCACTGAGTTACGCATCAACATTCACACTACAAGCCAGAGTGGAAACTTACCTGACTAACACCGATAGACTGACTGCACTGAGAGGATGACAAGCTGCCTAAAACTTTAAAGTTCTTCAGGAGCAGCAAAAACCCAGCAGCTGCAGATTTCCGAGCATCAAGCTGGCTACCTCAGGAATACACAGAGAAGTTAACAAACAGTACTAAGTACAAAGAAATATGCAAAAAAATCAGTTAGTTCCACACAGAATTTATATGCTCAAAGGCACCAGATGTTCAAAGCAATCAGCTCTACTTTATCTCATGAAACTATCTGTACATTCTTCTATACTGTTCTCAAGTCTCTGTGAGCAGTGAGAATAAGAGTACTGCGAGCTGTACACGGTTGGTAGTTTCAATAAGTACTGAGGAGTAAAGGAAACTGCTGATTTTTTGCTGTGTCCCAAGGAGTTTCCCCTTCATATGCACCATATCCACACAGTGGAGTACAGGGCTGTGTGCCAAGTAAAGCCTCTACCCAGAAACACGATACACTCACCTGCTCACTGAACTCAGTGATTAATTCATGTCACAGACCCTACAACACATAATCCTGGCCTATTAGCTGTGCCTCTGAATAAGCAACAATAAAAACTGGCAATTCTAGGTCAGAGATAATAGCATATAGCTACTTACTAGCTATTCCTCTGGACACTGACATGTATATGATAATATGGTCAATGTGGTATTACTTGGACACATTATGCTCAGAGTACCAAATGCTTTCCACATTATACTGTTTCACAGTATTTTTAGGATATGGTATTACCCTCACTAGCTTATCTGCTATGAAATAAAGGAAGAGAAGTCAGGAGGCTGAATGTTAAATATAACTCAGGCCCCTCAACAATTTATCAGGACTATCAGCCACTAGACTGCCACTCTGATGTTCAATAAAATGAGATGCTTAAGTATATATTCTTAACTGAGGTGCTTTCCTCTTTGGAACTGTTACTAGGTCAGGTTTCAGAGAATTTGGCACTGCAAGTTTATCCTGAAAGTCATTTTACAGCAGAGTACTTGAGATCACAAGTTCTGATGTTAGACTAACTCCACCATCAACTATTGTTTGAAAGTCACTTATCTTATCCTAAGCCTCCTTATCTGTAAAACGGGAATTGTATTATTTCTCACCTTAAGTGTTATCCTGAAGATTAAATGAAAAGCGGCACATAAAGCCCTGACACAATGCCTAATCTGATGAAAGTGCTCTGACCATAGGTGGTACTGGGAGATGGCAGTGGTAATTTTTAATCCTAACATTAGAAGGCGTAACTTCCTATGATATCAAGGGATGCCACATACCTGGCAAACATAGCTTTCCGAAGGACAAGTATCAAGGAATCTCTCATTGACATGCTGATTTTGAGAAGGGGCTGAAAAAGGAAGAATCATTAGGTAAAAACAAGTTTACTTATTAGCCTCAGTATAAACAAGCTTACTTAATAACCTCAGCTCATTTCTTCTTACTGCTTTTACCATTTGGCTTATTACATAAGGAACTTTGGTTCTGGTTTATATACATGTTTCAACGTTTATTATACTTAATAATGACAATAGTATACTTTGGAACAGTAAACTGAAATTGGTTGAATGCCTTCATGAATCTACTGACTTTTAATTACTTCACTAACTTAAAAACAAGTCAAAGGACAGAGAACAGTACTATGAAGAGAGAGTAAACATGGATGACAGTCTGCCTCAGTGCTCTTTCAATATAAATTGTCATGTTTCAGATTCAATGGCATAGGATTCCTTTTTTCTTCTTTTTTTTAAGATTTATTTACTTATAAATAGTAATTTATAAATTTATTTGTAAATATATAAATTTATAAATAAAGCAGTTACAAAGAGGCAGGGACAGAGATAGAGGTCTTTCTTGCTGGTTCACTCCCCAAATGGCCTCAACAGCCAGAGCTCAGCTGATCTAAAGCTAAGAGCTAGGATCTTTTTCCGGGTCTCCACACAGGTACCGGGCCCAGGTGCTTGGGCCATCTTCTACTGCTTTCCCAGGCCAAGGCAGAGAACTGGATCAGAAGTGGAGCAGCTGGGTCTCGAACCGGAGACCATACAGGATGCCAGCACCACAAGTGGTGGCTTTACCTGCTACACCACAGCGCTGTCCCTGGGATAGGATTTCTTAAACAATACATATTTATAAGGAAATACATCAGACTTCCATTAAATATCTAAACTTTAGCCTTCACAAGCTAGTTAGGAGTTGGAATGCTTACCTGCACTGCCTTAAGCAGCCCCTGTACAGTCTGAAGAGGCAGAAAGGATAAATAGTCAAAAGTTTCTGTGACTTTAGAAGAACAATTCTGAAGAACTAAGGGTGCACATGTGATGATATCTGAAAGCAGGTCTGAAAAAAAAAACAACTATAGTCAATTGCGTAAAATAACAAAAAATACTAAAAATAAAAGGAAAATAATTGTAGGAAAAGAAATTGTAGTCTTTTGTTTCCTTTCTCAAATATGTCAAGTATACTACATACAATAAAAATTTCTACTGTTTTTCTCCAGTCACTATAGTCAGGGTACTTTAAGCTTTTTTCTGGTGATAGGACAACATCACAAAAACTAAACTGTCTAAAATAAAGAAGGAAACCCATCACATTGCCTAGAGAAGTAGCATGTCTTCACATGCCAAGCCAAAAATGAGTCATTTATAAATTTTTATTATGTGCCAAGCATAAAATAGTCCTATCAAGTCTACATAAAGCATAAAACATCGTCTCTCTGCCGGTGCTGCGGCTCAACAAGCTAACCTCCGCCTAGTGGCGCCAGCACACCAGGTTCTAATCCCAGTCAGGGTGCTGGATTCTGTCCCAGTTGCCCCTCTTCCAGGCCAGCTCTCTGCTGTGGCCCGGGAGTGCAGTGGAGGATGGCCCAAGTGCTTGGGCCCTGCACCCCATGGGAGACCAGGAGAAGCACCTGGCTCCTGGCTTCGGATCAGCGCGGTGTGCCGACTGCAGCACACTGGCCACGATGGCCATTGGAGGGTGAACCAACGGCAAAGGAAGACCTTTCTTTCTGTCTCTCTCTCTCACTGTCCACCCTGTCAAAAAAAAAAAAAAAAATCATCTCTTTTCCTTCAAGATTTTAATAATTTAGTTGGAAGTCAAGAAAAACTATTTTTAAAGAATTTCAGCTTATGGTCTACCAAGTGGTAAAGAGGAAGTTTAAAGAGAAGTTCAAAGTAGACAGAGATAGCTATGAGTTGGGAAAAGTAATCAGGAGAAGGAATTTTAAACTAGCTTCTGAAAGACAGGCAATATTTAAATGTGCAAAGAACTCGAAAAGCTGACTGTAAAGGAACAATGAGTAAAAGCACAAGGAACATAAGTAAACAAGTATTAAAGGGATGGTGGGGAAACCGACAAAGTTGGAATGAAAGAATCAGAAAAGTAAATAATTGAAGTTAATGTTTCAAAGGTAAAATTGAGGGGCCGGCGCTGTAGCGTAATAGGTGAAGCTGCTGCCTGCAGTGCCAGCATCCTATGTGGGCACTGGTTCAAGTCCTGGCTGCTCTACTTCCAATCCAGCTCTCTGCTATGGCCTGAAAAAGCAGTAGAAGATGGCCGGAGACTTTCGGCCCCTGCACCCGCCTGGGAGACCTGGAAGAAGCTCCTGGCTCCTGGCTTCGGATGGGTGCAGCTCCAGCTGTTGTGGCCAAATGGGGAGTGAACCAGAGGATGGAAGACCTCTCTTTCTCTCTGCTTCTCCTTCTCTCTCTCTGCAATTCTGACTCACAAATAAATAAATAAATCTTAAAAAAAAAAAAAAAGGGGTAAATTTGGATCAAACTGTCAAGGGCACAAAGGGCCAGAATAAAGGGCCCAATACCTTATTAAAAAATATACAGGAGTAGGCATGTGGTGGAACAGCTAAGTTGCTGTTTGGGACACATGTACCACAAGAGAATGCCCAATGTGAGTCCCAGTTCCTCTGCGTCTGATCCAGCTTTCTAATGCACATCCTGGGAAGCAGCACATGAACAGCTCAAATGCTTGGGTCCCTGCCACCCATGTGGGAGACAGGCTGAGTTCTCAGCTCCCAGCTGGAGTGAACCACCTGATGGGAGCTGTCTTTGTCTTCTAAATGAGTGAATGAATGAATAATTTTTAAAAAGAAAATAACAAAATTCAGAATTCAAGTTGAAGAAGCCAGAATTCACAGAGTACTAGAAAGAAAAAGGTTGTACAGAAAGAGAGCTTTTAAGCACTGACTCTCAGTGGAGTACGGGAGCAGTGTGTGAGGAAACCACTTCAGATGGGAAAGAATCACAAAAGGAGATTACAGATCCATTTTCAGAGGTCACAAAAGCTACAGAACAGTTCACTCAGAACAGCTAAAGTGCAGATACTTCAATACACAAGGTTGAGTACTCATAAACTTATTTTTTCAGTAGTTGAACCAAATTAGCCCCAGATTAAATATTGTCTGGTCTTGCCTAACACAACATAAAAATAACCATCAAAAGATTAAATGTTTTCCAAGAAAATTAGAGCTACAGATAATTGAAGGGGAAAAATCTAATCAAACAACAATGTAAAATTCATATAGAGTAGAATCCAATGAAAAAGGCATTCAAAGAAGCAGGAAAATACAACCTACAATGAGGAGGAAATCAATCCATAAAATAAATACATGTCATACATTCAAGAAAAGCTGTCTCTGTGCTTCACCTCCATTTTCTGTATGTCATTTCCTATTGTCTGGTTGGTTATAAATATAACTTGCCCATGTTGTACGGCAGAGCATTCTGAACCTCTTTTGGCCTGAAATCTGAGCTGCTGCCCAATTACAGAATCGCAAATAAAGCCATATACTGTAAATACGTAGGGACTGGGTGTGTAGCCTAGAAGTTAAGGTGCCTATATTTTACAGTAGACTACCTGAGTTTGAACCCTAGCCACAGCTTCCTGATAATGCAGATCTTGGAGGGAAGTGGTGATGGGTCAAGTAACTGGTTCTTGCCACTCATGTGGGAGACCTGGATTGTACCTCCCTGCTTCAGCCCAGATGTGAACATCTGGAAATGATCCAGTGGGTGTTAGTGCTGTCTCTCCAATAAACAAAAAACTTAAAATATGTAGAAATTATTATATTTCAATTACACCTCAATAAAGCTGTAAAGAAGGGGATAAAAGTAAAATAAAGTATTAAGTACCACATTTTACAGTTTATGGGTAGAAGAAAGACAAGGAACATTAAAAGACAAAAACTGGTCACAGGCAGAATAAGAAGCAAACTACTATCATTATCAGAAAACCTACCTAAAAAATTTAAGTGGAGTTGTGAATAGTGTTGAATGACAGGGAAATTAAGAAAATCAGTTACAAAGAATAGGCCAGTTGATTTAGAAACTAGGATATGTACTAAAAATGGTGAACTCAGGGTCAGTAAAGAGAAAAGTACTGAAGTCAGAATGTCACGGGTTAAGAGACTAAGAAGTCAATGAGTAGCAACACCAAGACGGCACTCATTTGTGGAGTATTAAAAAAGAGAGAGTGAACGTTGATGAAAAATGGAAGTTGCACTCATTAACAAGCCTCCATTAACATGTATTTAACATGATCCCTTCCTTATTTACAATTACTGCCTTCATAACAATCACAGACAATGTAAGTGGACTTACGGCTTTATTTTGTTTATTATTTAAGAGGCAAGGAGACACACAGAGACAGACAAAGAACTCCCCACAGGTTCACTCCCTAAATACCCACAACAGCTGAGGCTGGTCCAGGCTGAAGCTGGGAGCTGAGAACTTAATCTAGGTCTCTTATATGGGTGCCAGGGACTCACTTCAGCCATCATCTGCTATCTTTCAGGGTGCCTAGAGGAAGGAAGCTGGAATGAGAAGCAGAGCAGGGACTCAAACCCAGGCACTCCAATATGAGACAAAGGTATCCCAACTTTGGTTATCCCAACTGTTGTCAACTGCCAGGCCAAACACCTGCCCCAGGATTTAAGGTTTCATTGGCATCAGAATCAAAGATGTTGCATTAAACTCTCCTGTTATGATTTAAAAAATGGTTTTTATGAGACCAAATCATTATAACATTTAATATAAATATTCCTAAGAACTTTATTTATACTTTTGAAATTCAATACCTAAGAAATGATTGATGGGAGAGGATGCTCTGGTAACAACTCTGTTGAAGACTTGCTCCAAAATTTCTTGTCTGATCATCTCATGAATCTAAAAAGAACAGAAACATTCCTAGGTGACTCTCAGCTTATAAACACATCAATCAATGCATGTCAGGTAGGATGAAGAATAGCTTGGATATGGGTAAAACGACTTTACTTCACAGACAAATCAGAATATAACATGGATCATCTGGAAAGAATCACTCAACTCTTCCCTCCTTCTGTGCTCAGAGCATTCATTATTAGGATAAATACCATGCTTATGAACCCAAAAGCACAGATCACAAGAAAATACTACTATATGTAAGTTTCAGCATCAAATAGGGAATAATTCTGCATAGATATCTATTAAATGCCAACATCCACATTTCTGACAGAACACATAACTTTTATTCTAAAAATTTAAAACACATGAAAATTTCTAGAAACTCAGAAGTCTTTACTAATGTCAGACCTGTTCTGAAATTAGTAAACTTAGATTTTCTTACTTGAACTTGAATACTTCTTTCAGATCTCAGACCTTGATGACTTAGTAATTATATACTCTATAGATGCCTTGATAAGGCCAACATCTATCTGAACTCAAATGGAACCACTATACAGTTTTGAAAAATATGGATTTTAAGTAAAAACTTATTCTAAGAATGTTTTAAACCATATTACTATTAAAAAGGGTAATTTATATCACCACTTATAACTTACGGACTATTCCAAGCATTTACTTCATAGACCTCCACATAACTTAAGCAGAGACCCTTGGTACATAACTATATTAAAGAACTTGAATATAAAGAAGACAATTTATAACTGACAAAGATACTAATATGAGATGTTAATAGGGGGAAAGGGGTGAAGGGTGTATGTGAATTCTTTGTATTTCCTCAAAATTTTTGTATTGGAAAGTTCAAACTGTTCTGAAACAAAATGTTAACAATGCAAAAAATGTAAATTCCTCATTTTGAGTCCTTCAAAAATGATGAATCAATAAACATGATCTTTTCAAGCCTGTTGTTCTACAGTAACTAGAAAATTATTTTTTGTATAAGGAAACAGCATTAAAATGAAATAAAACAAAAACCAGAAAACAATTTACTGTTAGAGGAAGAGGAAACTGTGGAAAAAATTATCATGTAGTTAAGCTTCTTAGAAATGTCCAGAAACAAAAAAATTTAACTGGAATTAAAAACTTAAAGAATGAGAAAATTGAGTTTTGCATCAAATTGAATCTGTAATGTTTCAGTACCATCCCAGTTTCTATTATACACACTCTGCCATACTGCTACATACTCAAGCTTTCTTATCTTTCAAACTCCCAAGCAAATATCAGGGTCTATTTATAGTATCTTTTAAACAAACTGAAAGAAGAGGTGTCAAACTAGTCTCACCTTAAAAGTTTCCAACAGTATTCTAGCTCCCAGCTTGCATGCATTCTGGTTTGATGTTCTAGAAAGACCTGAGCTGGTTTCAATAATTTTTCCATCAAGAATCTTCTTTGGTCCATATGAATCCATTAAAATGAAACCAAGTTCTACCAGGCCCTGAGTAACATGATCCCAGCTATGAACACTGAAAGAAAACAAAGCTTAGTTAAAAAGAAAAACTTAGTAAGAGACTTTACCCTTATACTCATGTTACTTATTTCCCAAACTTGTCCTGGATAACCAACACATTCTGCATACGAAAAGTATTTCAGAGCATCAAGATAAAAAAATCTGTTTTCATGATGGGGGCTGGCACTGTGGTGTAGTAGGTAAAGCCACTGCCTGCAGTGCTGGCATTCCATATGGGTGCTGGTTCAAGTCCCGGCTGCCCTTCTTCCAATCCAGCTCTCTGCTATGGTCTGAGAAAGCAGTGGAAGATGGCCCAAGTCCTTGGTCCCCTGCACCCACGTGGGACACCAGGAAGAAGATCCTGGCTCCTGGCGTCAGATCAGTGCAACTCCAGCTATGGTGGCCATCTGGGGAGTGAACCAGGAGATGGAAGACCTCTCTCTCTCTCTCTTTCAAATAAAATAAAATTAAAAAAAAAAAATTAAATAAATCTTTAAAAAAATCCACACAGAATAGTAAAGTCATTACAAATTAACATGTTTAATAAAAAAAATTTTTCAGGGAAGCGCTGTGGCACAGCGGGTTAACACCCTGGCCTGAAGCGCCGGCAACCCATATGGGCGCCAGTTCTAGTCCTGGTTGCTCCTCTTCCAGTCCAGGTCTCTGCTATGGCCTGGGAAAGCAGTAGAAGATGGCCCAAGCCTTGGGCCCCTGCACCCACGTGGGAGACCTGGAAGAAGCTCCTGGCTTCTGGCTTCGGATCTGTGCAGCTCTGGCCGTTGCAGCCAATTGGGGAGTGAACCAGCAGATGGAAGACTTTTCTCTCTCTCTCTGCCTTTCCTCTCTCTGTGTAACTCTGACTTTCAAATAAATAAATCAATCTTTGAAAAAAAAAAAAAAGTTTTCATGATGGAAAGAACAGACTATCTAGAATACAAAGAATCAGATAATTGTCAGACTTTTCCTTAGCAATTCAAGATGAAAAATAATTCTAAACTGAAATGGTATACTTGTTCAACTTATCATTAAAGTATTGAAGCAAGCAATTTTAGATATGAAAAGATTCAAAGTTTACTATTCATAAACCATATCAGAATTACTGTAAAACATATATTTATGGCACATTTCCAAGAGAAAAAAACACGTGATCCAAAAAATAGAAGTAGGCCGGCACTGCGGCTCAATAGGCTAATCCTCTGCCTGCAGCACCGGCACTCTGGGTTCTAGTCTGGATCGGGCGCCGGATTCTGTCCCGGTTGCCCCTCTTCCAGGCCAGCTCTCTGCTGTGGCCCGGGAGTGCAGTGGAGGATGGCCCAGGTCCTTGGGCCCTGCATCCGCATGGGAGACCAGGAGAAGCACCTGGCTCCTGGCTTCAGATCAGCGTGGTGCGCCGGCGGCAGCGCACCAGCCGCAGCGGCCATTGAGGGGTGAACCAATGGAAAAGGAAGACCTTTCTCTGTCTCTCTCTCTCACTGTCCACTCTGCCTGTCAAAAAAAAAAAAAAAAAAAAAAAAAAAAAAAGTAAACAAAGAAACTAATAAAATTTATTAAGTCTAAATAAGTTTTGATTGTTAAGAAAATTTTTTTAAAGATTTCTTTTTTATTTTTTTTTGAAAGGCAGAGAGAAAGGGAGAGACAGAGAGAACTTAAATCTGCTAGGTCACTCTCCAGATGGCACAACAGCTGAGACTAAGCCAGGCTGAATCCAGGAACCCAGAACTTCTTCTGGGTCTCCCATATGGGTTCAGGGGCCCAGGCACTTGGGTCATCTTCTGCTGCCTTCCCAGGAGCATTAGTAGGGAGCTGAATCAGAAATGGTGCAGCTGGGTTTCGAACAGGTACCCATATGAGACACTGGCATCACAGGCAACGGCTTAACCTGCTATGCCACAACAGTGGCCCCAAGAATAACATGAGAATGGCAAGAAGAGGAGGAGAGTAAATGTTCCCTAATGCTGTCATTTTAGAAGGAGAAGACAGTTACAGTTGTCTCTTCTATGAAAAGCTCATATATGACTCACAAATAGGTTAGTCAGTATAATCTGGAAGTTTGATTATTTTTCTTTAAGATTTATTTATTTATTTGAGAGGCAGGGTTACAGACAGAGAGAGGGAGGGAAAAATAGAGGGAGAAGGAGAGATCTTCCATCCACTGATTCACGCCCCAAATAGCCATAACAGCTGGAGTTGAGCCTATCTGAACCCAGGAGCTGGGAGCTTCTGCCGCGTCTCCCACATGGGTGCAGGGGCTTAAGGACTTAGGTCATTTTCCTCTGCTGTTCCAGGACATTTGCAGAGAGCTGGATCAGAAGTGGAGCAGCCAGGACTTAACCCAGCACACACATGGGATGTTGGTGCTGCAGGCAGAGGCTTAACCCATTATGCTACAACACTTGCCCCTGCATTATTTTTCAACAGTGCTATTATTTCTAGTACCTCAGTGTTTTGTATTGCAAAATAACTACAAGTAAATACCCAGGATATTAACAGAACTGAACACAGCAAATCATGGAGGAATATAGCACTGTTCACAACGTCCATTACTTCATTTCTCCCTCCTGTATTAGGCCACACATGTATCAATATCTTTGAAGTATGTGGGTCTCACCAATATTGTACATCTTGTCCAAATCTCCATAATAAAACAGCCTCAAAGCTCCCTTTCCAAATTATTTCAACTAAAGTCTCACATTTATTATAGAATTTCCATGTTAAGCACAGAAAGTATCTTAGAGCTTTGGTTACAAAGTCAAGCATGTTTTCAGTCTGCCCTATCCTCCTTTTCCCACAGTTCCTATTATTATTATTATTATTACTATTATTATTATTTTGACAGGCAGAGTGGACAGTAAGAGAGAGACAGAGAGAAAGGTCTGCCTTTGCCGTTGGTTCACCCTCAAATGGCCACCGCGGCTGGCGCGCTGCAGCCGGCGCACCGCGCTGATCCGATGGCAGGAGCCAGGTACTTCTCCTGATCTCCCATGGGGTGCAGGGCCCAAGCATTTGGGCCATCCTCCACCGCACTCCCGGGCCATAGCAGAGAGCTGGCCTGGAAAAGGGGCAACCGGGACAGAATCCGGCGCCCGACCGGGACTAGAACCTGGTGTGCCGGCGCCGCTAGGCGGAGGATTAGCCTATTGAGCCGTTGCGCCGGCGGTTATTTTTATTATTATTATTTTTTACTTGACAGAGTTAGTGAGAGAGAGAGACAGAGAGAAAGGTCTTCCTTCCGTTGGTTCACCCCCTAAATGGCCGCTATGGCCCGCACACTGCTGCGTTAGTCTAAAGCCAGGAGCCAGGTGCTTCCTCCTGGTCTCCCATATGGGTGCAGGGCCCAAGTACTTGGGCCATCCTTCACTGCCTTCCCAGGCCACAGCAGAGAGCTGGACTGGAAGAGGAGCAACCGGGACTAGAACCCAGCGTCCACATGGGATCCTGGTGCCGCAGGCGGAGGATTAGCCAAGTGAGTTAACGGCTTTGTTTGTTTGTTTGTTTTTTAATTTTTGACAGGCAGAGTGGACAGTGAGAGAGAGACAGAGAGAAAGGTCTTTCTTTTTGCCGTTGGTTTACCCTCCAATGGCCGCCGTGACTGGCGCGCTGCAGCCGGCGCACCGTGCTGATCCAAAGCCAGGAGCCAGGTGCTTCTCCTGGTCCCCCATGCAGGTGCAGGGCCAAAGGACTTGGGCCATCCTCCACTGCACTCCCGGGCCATAGCAGAGGGCTGGCCTGGAAGAGGGCCAACCGGGACAGAATCCGGTGCCCTGACCAGGACTAGAACCTGGTGTGCCGGCGCCGCAAGGCGGAGGATTAGCCTATTGAGCCACGGCGCCGGCCTTTCATGTGGTTTTAAACGAATTTGTCTAAACTGCTAATCAATAATTCAGTTCCAATCATCAACTTCAAATTTCAACAGTCTATGTAAACAAAACTCTTCATGTCGCTTACCCATACAAAAAATCAACAAAGATTTGTTATTAAAGAGTTCTGATGTCATAAAGAACAAAGGTACTGGCCGACTCCGGGGCTCACTTGGCTAACCCTCTGCCTGCAGCACTAGCACACCGGGTTCTAGTCCTGGTTGGGGTGCCAGATTCTGTCCCGGTTGTTCCTCTTCCAGGCCAGCTCTCTGCTGTGGCCCAGGAGTGCAGTGGAGGATGGCCCAAGTGCTTGGGCCCTGCACCCACATGGGAGACCAGGAGAAGCACCTGGCTCCTGGCTTCGGATCAGCGCGGCCATTTGGGGGGTGAACCAATGGAAAAGAAATACCTTTCTCTCACTGTCTAACTCTACCTGTCCAAAAAAGCAAACAAACAAAAACAAAACAAAACTAAAAAAAAACAAAGAACAAAGGTACTTATCCTTCAGTTTTGTATTTCTGCTGTCAAGGTGGCCAAGAAGCCAGGCCCTGAGACTGAAGATCTTCCCATTCCCATTCCTTGATCAACTTTAAGGGATAAAATCATGATAGTTGAAATCAACAGCTACAGTCAGCACTTTCTCTGATGGTACCACATGGCTTTTTTTTTTTTTTTTTTTTTTTTTTGGACAGGCAGAATTAGACAGTGAGAGAGAAAGAGAGAGAAAGGTCTTCCTTCTGTTGGTTCACCCCCCAAATGGCCGCCACAGCCAGCACGCTGCAGCTGGTGCGCCGTGCTGATCCGAAGCCAGGAGCCAGGTGCTTCCTCCTGGTCTCCCACACAGGTGCAGGGCCCAAGCACTTGGACCATCCTCCACTGCCTTCCTGGGCCACAGCAGAGAGCTGGACTGGAAGAGGAGCAACCGGGACAGAATCCGGCACCCAACCAGGACTAGAACCCGGGGTACCAGTGCTGCAGGTGGAGGATTAGCCAAGTGAGCCGTGGCGCCGGCCACCACACTGCATTTTAAAAAGTAAAAATCTTATAAACTTTGGAATATGGTTCACCGACTCACCTATTTTTTATCACTTCCAAGATCATGGTTGAAACACGGGCTCTATGAGGGACAAGATTTTGAAGAAATTTTGAGCCTTGGAGTAGCTGAAGATCCTTAAAGCTTTTCACAATGGCAGTTTTTAAAAGATCAAACACCTAATATAATGAAAATACACAAAAATGAAGCAAAAAGTATAGCTCATGCTATCAATCTTAACTTTTATTTCCCCTAAGAGCTTCCATTTACTTGAATCTCTACAACTACTGAACAATCCTATTAATTTGAAGGTGGCAGGGCAGGACAGTTCTGTGGAGCAGTTTAAGATTAAGAGGCATACACCACTTAGTAAACTAATGAAAGCCTATTGTGAATGACAGGGTTTGTCAATGAGGCAGATCAGATTCCGACCTGATGGGCAGCCAATCAATGAACACATCTGCACAGTTGGAAATGAAGGACGAAGGTACGACTGATGTGTTCCAGCAGCAGCTGGGCAGTGTCTACTGAAAAGGGAACCCGCGTTACTCCAGAACTCTGTCCTCACAGACCAAGAACAGATGCTCAACCAGAAGACTGCAACTGGGTTCCATCACTTCCTGACTGCTGCAGCCTAGTGTTCTCTGTTCTTTCATTCCCCCTTCCCCATTCCTTTAATGGACAAAAAGTAACTGGTGTATGGGCACAAGCATATTGCATTTTCTTTCTCTCCTTTTTTTAACTAAATGGTCAATGGTATGCTTTGATTGACATCAAATGGAGAGGGAATGGGGAAAAATACGGTACTGTGAAAATATCCCTTTTATCCATTAATGGCATGCTTATTCAGCTTTTATCTTTATATTTCAATAAGTTATTTTGAGCTCACTGCTTTAACCAAAAAAAAAAAAAAAAAAAAAAAACACACACACATAAAAATCCTTGCATAGCTAGTTTGATTGGGGACTTTTTTTTTTGGACAGGCAGAGTTAGACAGTGAGAGAGAGAAAGATGGAGAGAAAGGTCTTCCTTTTTTGTTGGTTTACCCCCCAAAGGCCACCACGGTTGGCGCGCTGCAGCTGGCGTGCTGCGCCAATCTGAAGCCAGGAGCCAGGTGCTTCCTCCTGGTCTCCCACGCAGGTGCAGGGCCCAGGGACTTGGGCCATCCTCCACTGCCTTCCCGGGCCACAGCAGAGAGCTGCACTGGAAGAGGAGCACCCGAACCGGGACTAGAACCCAGGGTGCCAGTGCCGCAGGTGGAGGATTAGCCTAGTGAGCCGTGGCGCTGGCCTGATGCAGACTTTTAATGTTTTTCATTTATCATTGTAAAACCAAGGACAATTTTATAACTTTCTATACACAGTGGTTATATGTTGGGCAATCTATCTTTTAGTAGGGGTAAATTACTCTTAAAAAAACTGAATCCTAGATATTTTTCCTTTCAAGTCAAGCATTGTTGTTTTAATAAATTTCGTGTATAAAAAAGAGTTGAAGACAGCCCTTCCTGAAGTGAGAAAAACGGCTAAAAATCATATATTACCTACAACCTGGGAACACATGAGAAAAAGAGATAAAGGATTTTATATTTTCCTTCCTATTCTTGTTCATTTCAGCTGCATAAGGGAAATTTCTTGGAAAGCTACATAAAATAATACTGTTGGTGAGTATATAGCTGAACTTCCGTTTTTGCTATATAGGCTGTGTTTCCACTGTTATCCACACTTTACCACCTGCTTCCCACACGGGAAGAAACACAGGTAAAGTCCCATAGCACCCTCCAGGAAACATTGGGGGTCTATATGTCTTGCAGCTTTGCTGCTGGCAGGAGAGGGGTGGAATTAAGTAAGGATTCTGGGAACTTACCCAAAGGAAATGGCATCAGCATATGAGACAGTTATTTATACCTCCATGTTTACTACAACTCAATTCACAATAGCTAAACTATGGATTCAACCCAAATGTCCATTAAATGACAACCGGATAAAGAAAATATGGTATATATACACTATGGAATACTACTCAGCCATAAAAAAGAATGGAATCCTGTCTTTCACCACAAAATGGATGCAACTAGAAGCCCATTATGCTTAGTGAAATAAGCCAGTCCCCAGAGGACAAATATCATGTTTTCTCTAATATGTGGTAGTTAACACTGAATACAAAAAGATGTATAAAGATGAAATGGACACCTAGTGATTTAACTTTGTTTTTTGTCCTTGTTTATACTCCTTTTGAACTGTGGTCTTTCTACCTTTCACTTGTTGAATGTTATGGTTAGTGGAATATTAAGCCTGTGATTATGGAGTGGATTAAAATCATATTCTTGCAAAAATTGAGGGAAAAAAAAGGAAGGAAGGAAGGAATGAGGGGGATTGAGGAAGGTAGAAGGGGAAGGAGGGAAGTGTGGTTATCTCAGAATTGCTCCCATGAAGTACATGAAATCTGTTCTCTTTATGTTAATAAAAATTAAAAAAAGGATAACAAAAATAGATTCTTGAAAGCTTACTAACTAAAAATGAACCAAAATGTCATTTAAAAATACCTGTTCCTCAAATCTTTGTATTCTTGTTACAGAGAGAAGAAGAGCAATGCTGAAGGGACATAAGTTATTGGAATCTCCTTGCTGTCCAGCCTAGAATAAACCAAAATGAAGTCATTACTTACTTTTAAAAGTATAACAAAGCCTACTTAAAAACAGGCCCTTGAATGGATCAGAAACTTAAATGTAACTGCTAAAATTATAATACTTTTAGAGGAAAACATACAGAAAATCTTCAGGACCTCAGATTAGGCAAAGATATTTTTAGACATAATACCAAAAACATTCTCTCATATATAAAATAATTTATAAATTGGATCTCACCAAAATTCAAAACTTTCTTGCTTCAAGAACTACGGCTGAGAAAATAGAAAGTTAACTCATAGACTGTGAAAAAAAGATTTGCTAATTATATACCCGATAAAGAACTGTAACCAGAATAGACAAAGTTCTTATGATTCAACAATAAGAACAATGCAATCAAACCCAGGCAAAACTTTAAACAAACATTTCACCAAAACGAAAAGATGATTATATCAGTCACTAAGGAAATATAAAATTAAATCTCATTGAGATACTATTTCACACCAATGAGAATGGATATAATAAAAATGACAGACAATAACAAATGTTAGCCAGAAAATAGAGAAACAGTGATCTTACAGTGATGGTGGGAATGTAAAATGATATAACTACTTTGGAAAACAGTTTCTTTAAAATTTAACATTTATCACACAAACTAGCAATTCCACTCCTAAATATGTACTCATGAGAAAAAAAACATATCTACAGAGACCGGCACATGAATGCTCATAACATTATTCATAACAGCCAGAAAGTAGAAAAAAAGGTCCTTCAACTAAGTGAAGTTAAAACTGATACACACATACAATGAAATACAATTCAGTAAGAAATAAAATACTGATATATGGGGGCTGGCACTGTGGAGCAGCAGGTAAAGTCGCCACATGCAGTGTCCGCATCCCATATGGGCACCGGTTTGAGACCTGGCTGCTCTACTTTTGATACAGTTCTCTGCTATGGCCTGGGAAAGTAGTGGAGGATGGCCCAAGTCCTTGGACCTCTGCACCCACGTGGGAGACACAGAAGAGGATCCTGGCTTCTGGCTTGGGATCAGCACAGCTCCAGCTATTGTGGTCACCTGGGGAATGAGCCAGCAGATGGAAGAACTCTCACTTTCTCTCTCTGCCTCTCTGTAACTCTGCCTTTCAAATAATAAATAAATACATCTTAAAAAAAAATACTCATACATGATATAACATGAACCTTGAAAAAACATAAAAATTTTCTCTTTTTTTTTGACAGGCAGAGTGGACAGTGAGAGAGAGACAGAGAGAAAGGTCTTCCTTTTTCCATTGGTTCACCCCACAATGTCCGCTACAGCCAGTGCACTGCGGCTGGCGCACCGCGCTGATCCAAAGCCAGGAGCCAGCTGCTTCTCCTGGTCTCCCATGTGGGTGCAGGGCCCAAGGATTTGGGCCATCCTCCACTGCCTTCCCGGGCCATAGCAGAGAGCTGGACTGGAAGAGGAGCAACCGGGAAAAATTTTCAAAAAGCCATACACAAAAGATCATATAGTACATGACTCCAGATCATACATATGATTAAATTTACACAAGTGTCTACAAAAGGCAAATTTATAGAGAAAGAAAGTAGACTAATTGTTGCCTTGGGCTGAGAGTGGGTCTAGACATTAAATAGGGTGATAAAAAACACCCTAAAACTTGATGATGGTAATGGTTGCAAAATTATTTTTTATGAAGGGCTGGCACCATGGTGTAATAGGCTAAGCTTCTGCCTGCGGTGCCAGCATCCTATATAGGTGCCGGTTCAAGTCTCGGCTGCTCCACTTCCAATCCAGCTCTCTGCCATGGCCTGGAAAAGCAGGAGGATAGTCCAAGTCCTTGGGCCCCTGTACCCGCATGGGAGACCTGGAGGAAGCTCCTGGCTTCAGACAGGCTCAGTTCTAGCTGTTGTAGCCATTTTGGGAGAGAACCAGCAGATGGAAGATCTTTCTTTCTGTCTCTCCTTCTCTCTACCTGTAACTCTATACTCTATCTCACAGATAAATAAATAAATCTTTAAAAATAAAGTTTTATGAAAACTCATTGAATTGTATACTTAAAATGGGTGAATTTTACTATGTAAATAATTCATCAATAAAGTTTTAAAAATAGTTTTTTTTAAGACCTAGAAAAAATGACATTAAAATAACAAAAAAGGGAATATAAAATTAAAAATAATGAAACTGAAAACAAACAAAAATAAAAACTGTAAAGTAAATCAAAATAAACAAAAAACTGGTTCTTTGAAAAAACCAATAAATAATTACAAGGAATGTAACAGAGGATAAAGAAGCTTTGAAGCTTAGTCATCCTTTCCTGCCAATGGATCCAGGACTCCTTGGAGAAACGGCTGACACCAGCATAGGGCAAGGAAATACGAGGTGAGCCATGAGTATCCTATGCCACGAAAGTGCTCAAAAACTAAAGAGGCTATAGCCAAAGGACACACAAATCATCTGAAAGGATACAATTCACCAAATTTGGGCACCTTTGACCTCAAAATAAGTAATAACTATAGTAAAAAATGAATTACTAATAATTGAATTTAAAAAGGTTCATGGGTGTATAATGATACTCAAAACAATAGAAAGAGAGAGGTTCTTTTTAAAGAAGAATGTCAGCTATTAAAGTAGAAGGAATGACACAATTAAAATTCTCTAATTTAATTCTACCATTTTGCAGCTCCCAGTATAATGACTGATTTATGCTAAGAATCATCAATAAATGGGAAAAAATCACTACGTAAAATGTTGGAGAAAAGGATTTTCACATGATCTCAAATTATGATTCCACAAGATTACTAATTACGCTAATTAATTTCTTTACAAATGAAAGAAGATTCATTTTTTTTTTTTTTTAAAGATTTGTTTATTTGAAAGGCAGAGTTACAGAGAGGAAGAGACAGAGCGAGAGGTCTTCCATCTGCTGGTTCACTCCCCAAATGGCCGCAACAGCCGGAGCTGTGCTGATCTGAAGCCAGGAGCCAGGAGCTTCTTCCAGGTCTCCCACACAGGTGTAGGGGCCCAAGAACTTGGACCATCTTCTACTGCTTTCATAGGCTACAGCACAGAGGTGCATCAGAAGAGCATAGCTGGGGGACCAGAGCGGTGGCATAGTGGGTAAAGCAGCTGCCCACAGTGCCAGCATCCCATATGGGCGCCAGTTCATGTACCGGCTGCTCCACTTCCGATCCAGCTCTCTGCTAGACAGAGAGAGAGACAGAGAGACAGAGAGAAAGGTCTTCCTTTGGTTGGTTTACTCCCCAAATGGCCACTATGGCCGGTGCTGCACCAATCTGAAGCCAGGAACCAGGTGCTTCTTCCTGGTTTTCCATGTGGGTGCAGGGGCCCAAGCACTTGGGCTATCCTCCACTGCTTTCCCAGGCCACAGCAGAGAGCTGGACTGGAAGAGGAGCAACCGGGACTAGAACCCAGTGCCCATAGGGGATGCTGGCGCTGCAGGTGGAGGATTAACCAAGTGAGCCACGGCGCCAGCCCTCACAAATAAATCTTAAAAAAAAAAAAAAAAAAAAAAAAGAAGAGCAGCTGGGACTCGAACCGGCACCCATGGGATACTGGCACTGCAGGCAGTGGCTTTACTTGCTACGCCACAGCGCCAGCTCCAAAACATTCATTGTTTCAACTAAATGAGTTATAATCATCAGTGATAGGACAGCTTGACACTAAGTGCCTCCAGATACAATACTTAGACCATCAGTTTACCACTGCTTGTGTACAGCCCATGAGCTAAGACTGAGTTTTACATTTTTAAAAGGTTAGGAAGATGAAAAAAAATCAAAGGAAAAATATTTCATGACATATGAAAATTAAGTGATATTCAAGTTTCAGTGTCCATAATTAGTTTTAAATGAACACAGTCACATTCACTTATTTATGTATTGTCTATGGCTGCCCTCTTACTACAATGGTAAAGACTGTGAAAATGCCTCATATCGTATGTGAGAGAAGAGTGAGATTTAATAATGAATGATTTAGCATCAGAAAACTCCATGATATACTACTAAAAACAAGCAATATCCTAGTTCATAAATGGACAAGCACAAGCAGAGAATATAAGATATTGAGACAAAGTTAAAATTAGATTTTGAGTCTTCTGCTGAGAACCCTCAGCTGTTGCTTTTTTTTGTTTTGTTTTGTTTTGTTTTGTTGTTTTTTTTTTTTTTTGTTTTTTTGACAGGCAGAGTGGACAGTGAGAGAGAGAGACAGAGAGAGAAAGGTCTTCCTTCGCCGTTGGTTCACCCTCCAATGGCCGCCGCTGCAGCCGGCGCACCGCGCTGATCCGACGGCAGGAGCCAGAATCCAGGTGCTTTTCCTGGTCTCCCATGGGGTGCAGGGCCCAAGCACTTGGGCCATCCTCCACTGCACTCCCTGGCCATAGCAGAGAGCTGGCCTGGAAGAGGGGCAACCGGGACAGAATCCGGCGCCCCGACCAGGACTAGAACCCGGTGTGCCGGCGCCGCAAGGTGGAGGATTAGCCTATTGAGCCACGGCGCCGGCGCTTTTTTTTTTTCTTTTTATGCCGCTATCTTCATTGGACATTAGTATATTTAATGGAAGGTCTTCAAATGAAACTTCCTGATTTGTTTAGGGGTGTTTCTACTTTCAAAGCAAAAAAGAGAGAGAGAGAGAGATCCTCTAGACACAGGGTTATTATACAATACTTCTGTTTCCTGTCTTAACTGACTTAAAAGAGGCTTAAGTTCAAACATTCTTGTTTTTATAGAGTTCTGGGATCACCTTAAGAGACAGCACTACCTTTAAGTGTTTCAGGAGTTCTCTGCCCAGTTCACAGTCCAATTTAATGGCAAACACAATGTGTAGAATAATGGTGCCTTCTACATGACGAAGTTCACTTGATGGCACAGTAACAAGATCCAGCAGCCTAAAAGATTCAATAGAAAAGCAGCTGCTCTAATTAATAAGCAAACACACTCAAGTTGAACTCACCTGCTGTCAAGAGAAAAGTAGAAATCCTATTGTCCCATACTCTGAAAGAATAAGTCATTATTTCCACTTCATGTCATATTCTATTCCCAGTCTATTCCAATTCAAGAAGGCTTCCATCCTCTCCCTATCCCCTCCCAATGCTCTTTCACTAATCCTGAAAGGGTCACAAATGACCTTCATGTCTGTCAAACCCAATAAAGTCCCATCTTAATTAACGTCTCAGCGGACTTGACAAAGCAGCATTGAGTCATTTGACACTTTTTTCCTGAAACAATTTCTTCTCTTAGCTTCCATGCCACTGTCGCTAGCCTCTTGTCAATTTCTTGCTGGCTCATTCTTCCCCATTATTTAAGATTTAAATGGAATTCTAGCTCAATCTTGGGTCTCTTTCTCTCCCCACTTTCCCCAGATAATCCCACCCAGTCCCTTCCAAACTGTCTCTCTCCCTACAAATCCAGACACGTGCTCAGCACATCCTGATAGGATGCTAATATATACCTAAAACAAAACGTGGTCCAAAACCTGCTTCTATCAGTTCTTCCTAACTCGGTACGTAAGACCACCTTCTAATCAATTATCTAAGCCAAATAACTAGAAGTTATGATACGACAGAAGCAATGGACTGCACTAGAGTTAATAGCATGAATTCTGCAAGCTAACTACCTGGATTAAAATCTCAGCTCCACTACTTTCTGGCTGGATAACTTTGGGAAATTTCTTAATTTCTCTCTTGGTTTCCACATCCCTAAAATAGAAGCCAAATAAAATAGAGTTGTAAGGTTTCAAGTGCTCTACAAATGTTTGCTTTAAAAAAAAAAAATCCTGGGGATGCAGTGCCGGCATCACATATGTGCGCTGGTTCGAGTCCAGGCTGCTCCACTTCCGATCCAGCTCTTTGTTTTGGCCTGGAAAGCAGTGGAAGATGGCCCAAGTCCTTGGGCCCTTGCACCCATGTGGGAGACCCAGAAAAATCTCCTGGCTTCGGATCGGCCCAGCTCTGACCACTGCACCCATTTGAAGAGTGAACCAAACAATGGAAGACCTCTCTCTCTTTCTCTCTGCCTCCCTCTCTGTGTAACTCTGCTTTTCAAATAAATAAATAAATAAATAAATAAAACTTTTCTCAGAGATGACATACAGACTCTTGCATTGATTATTCTATCCAAGAATGTTCTCTCTGATCGACAAACAGAATCACTCAGCAGTTAAAACAGCATCCTCTCAGGTTTTCCCTGACCCTATCTAAAGTAGCTATGCTATCACCGTCACATCATCCCTTTGAATGATCTGCAAAGCACTTTCCACTCTAATATTTTCTTCTCACTTAAAACTTAAGCTTCACAAGACAGGGACCTTATCTGACTGGTTCATTACTGAAGCCTCAAGGCCAAATAGATCCTTGCACAAGAATGTACACTAACGTTTTATACCTGAAACTCAGAGGAGCATAACTGCTATTTTCCAAGAGACAGACACGAAAGAGCTGAACGGTCTATACTTTTTCCTTAATTTCATTACTGAAAAGCAAGGAGAGGATTAGGAAGTTTTGTGCTGCAGTGAGGACAGGGAACGAAAGAGAAGACAACAAAGTAATTAAAATATGAATTAGTAAAAAGTCTGTATTTCTACAGTATTGTTACTTACTTATCACCACTATGTTCTTCATTGTGCTGCTTATCCAGTTCATTGAAGAAAGCTATGATTCCTTCTAAAACATTCTTTCTGCTTCCCTGAAAAAATGTGAAATAGATAAGGTATCCCAATTAAATGACAAGATAAGCATCTCAGGGACAGAGTTAAACAAACAAGCTAAAAGCTATAGAATCATGCTAAGAATACACAGAACACCTTTGTCACTCCCCGTCTTCGCGGGGGAACGACACAGGACCCTGCGCTGTTCTTTCGTCTGCTCGGCCCTCCCCGGGTTTGCTGCTGGTTCTTCCCGGGTTGGCTACTATCCCTTCCACCTCCGTGGAAGGGCGGTTCCCCCTGGCCACTTTCCCCACTTCCGCAGGGGAGCGGCACACCGCCGGCCGGCTCTCTCGGGGGCTGCACAGGTGTTCCTTCAGCTAGATGTTCCTCTTAGATGTTCCTGGTGAATGCCGTCTCTCTCCTCCTTTATAGTCCTCCTCTGCCAATCCCAACTCGGCTGCCCACACGCCGAGTACGCTGCTCTCCAATCAGGAGCAAGTCCTACAGTTTATTGGTTGAACTGGAGGCAGCTGTGTAAAAGCTGTTTTCTTCTCTCCCAGCGCCATATTGTGGGAGAGCAGATGCATAGAATAAGTCTTAATTCCAGTAACTCAGTCTAGTCCGAATTGCTCCCCACAACCTTCATGATAAAACACAGTTTGAAATATTCCTTATTTAACGGGCCTACAGTCCACAATTTCTAGAATCTTTATCCCTCATACTAACACAAAATGTCATAGTACAAGAGATAGTTCAGGTTTTCATTGACTGAGGGACATGACCTATTTATTAGACACAAATTACCATACATAAAATGAAAGCATCTATGCTCTGGTTGTAAACTATGTATATAAATAAACTGAATGGCCATACTGGGTCATACCACCAGAATTAAAACGAAATAATTTTTTATTTATACCTTTGAAGAGACAACCAGAAGCTGATAGACCAAAGGTGGTATTTCTTGAAGATTCAACTTAGAGAAAATCCTCAGCACTTTTTCCACCACAATTTCCACCTCTTCTGCTGTCAGAGGGACATCCCTGTGGATTAAAGATTATTTTAAAAGTTCTAGCCAAAGCCTAATGTCTTGTTTTTAGATACTCACTTCAGGGCTTTAAAATCGTTAAAATTCCATTAAAATTTTTTCAGAAATGAAATTTGGGGGCAAGGAATAAAGGAGATATTAGAATATTGTGGGCCAGTGCCGCAGCTCAATAGGCTAATCCTCCGCCTTGCGGCACTGGTACACCGAGTTCTAGTCCCGGTTGGGGCGCCAGATTCTGTCCTGGTTGCCCCTCTTCCAGTCCAGCTCTTTGCTATGGCCCGGGAGTGCAGTGGAGGATGGCCCAAGTGCTTGGGCCCTGCACCCACATGGGAGACCAGGAGAAGCACCTGGCTCCTGCCATCGGATCAGCGCGGTGTGCCAGCTGTGGCGGACCAGCCACAGCGGCCATTGGAGGGTGAACCAACGGTAAAGGAAGACCTTTCTCTCTGTCTCTTTCTCTCTCACTGTCCACTCTGTCAGTCAAAAATAAAATAAAATATTGTAACTGCTTTTTTGATTTTTCTCTTATGAAGAGCCTTTAAGGGCCCAACAACCTTGCCTAAGCAAAGTCATCTTGGGGAAAAAAAAAATCACAGTTCTATTTAAAATAATTAAAGCCAAAAAGAAAGCTGGGATAAGGAAGAAATTTCATAACTGAAAACAGAAGCACAAATACTCTTACTAAGGAGAGAGTGGTGATTGAGCTTATTCCGTTTCCATTTCTAGTAGGTAAGTTCATAAAGCAGAATATTAAGAGAAAAAGGAAATGATGATACTTACTTGAACATAGAGGTCAGTTGGATTATATATTGCTGATTCCACCTATTTAAAGAAAATGACAAAGAATATGAAGCTTATTTCATTTTAACTTATTTATATAACTTATCTAACTGTACAATTTGTGAAGGGGGAAAAAACAGGCCCATTTCAAGTATGATTTTCTAACACTTGGAAATAAGATTAAAGAAATGTCATTTAAAACAATAAAATAGTAGTTTTCAACCTATCAGCCCAGCAAAATCAAAGTCTGATGATATCTAATGCTAGTAAGATTGTGGGAAACATTCTTCACACATCATTTTAGGGAGTGTCCAACAGGTTTGCAATATTCATCAAGTTTAAAAATACATATAAGGTGTCAGTGCTATGGCGCAGTAGGTTAATCTGCCTGTGGTGCCGGCATCCCATATGGGTGCCAGTTCTAGTCCCAGCTGCTCCTCTTCTGATCCAGCTCTTTGCTATGGCCTGGGAAAGCAGTAGAAGATTGCCCAGGTACCTGTGTGGGAGGCCTGGAAGAAGCTCCTGGCTCTTGGCTTCTGATCAGTGCAGCTCCAGCTGTTGTGGCCATTTGGGGAGATAACCAAAGGATGGAAGACCTTTCTCTCTGTCTCTCCCTCTCACTGCCTGTAACTCTCTCTCTCAAATAAATAAATACATAAATTCTTTAAAAAAGATACACATAAACACAGACCCACTCAGTTTACTATTTAAAACATACACATACATACTTTAAAACTGTTTGGATATATAAAGATGTTCACTTACAATTTTTTTTCTTTAAAGATTTATTTATTTATTTGAAAGTCAGAGTTACACAGAGACAGAGAGATAGAAAGAGAGAGATATCTTCCATCCACTGGTTCACTCCCCAATTGGCCGCAATAGCCGGAGCTATGCCGATCCGAAGCCAGGAGCCAGGAGCTTCTTCTGGGTCTCCCACAAGGGTGCAGGGGCCAAGGGCTTGGGCCACCTTCCACTGCTTTCCCAGGCCACGGCAGAGAGCTGGATCAGAAGTGGAGCAGCTGGGAATCGAACCGGCTCCCATATGGGATGCTGGCACCGCAAGCAGCGGCTTTACCCGCTATGCCACAGCACCAGCCCCAAGCAATTCTTTTTATAACAGTAAAAAATTGGAAACAGCCCAATAATCCAACAACTGGAGATTAGCCAAATAATATAAACTACTATAGAACCATTAAAAAGAACAATATAGAGTTATATAAGCTGATACGGATAGATGTGTTAAATGAAAAATGCTAGGCATAATACAAGTGATAAACTCTTGTGTAATTAATCTTGGGTATTTCCATCTTGATCTTCGCAACACACCCAAGAGTAATTATGTAACTTAGTATTATATTTATTTGGCTGAATATATAGTAGTAATTTTTCATCTTTGGTATGTCTTCATATACTTTTTTGACAGGTAGAGTTATAGACAGTGAGAGAGAGAGACAGAGAGAAAAGTCTTCCTTCTGTTGGTTCACTGCCCAAATGGCCGCTACGGCCGGTGCTGCGCCGATCCGAAGCCAGGAGCCAGGTGCCTCCGCTTGGTCTCTCATGCGGGTGCAGGGGCCCAAGCACTTGGGCCATCCTCCACTGCTTTCCTGGGCCACAGAGAGCTGGACTGGAAGAGGAGCAACCAGGACTGGAACTCGGCGTCCAGATGGGATGCCGGCACCACAGGCGGAGGATTAACCAAGTGAGCCACAGCGCCGGCCCCTTCATATACTTATTTTTAATGGGCATGAATTTCATGGAATGGCTCTACCTTACCTTACATACCATAATTTACATGTATCTATTATTACATACTTATATTGGTTACAAATCTCTGTGTTGAACATATTCATGTTTGAGTTCTTATATGTTAGTCTTTCTTTAAGATAGATTCCCAGAAAGACAAAACTGGTTAAAGGATACAAACATTCTCTTTGTATATCCTATTCCCTCAAAACAAATAAAAGATATAGCAGCAGGATGACTTTTCCAGCCTTAAAGGACTTTGGGACTCCAAATAATACTTAAGCGAACTAAACTGCTATGTTAGATGGATAGTAATAGAAACTGTATGTATAGTTCTAGAGCAAAGAATACAGTATAGCAGCCCTCAAAAATTCATCACATTAAATAGTTTACAGTATTATAAACAAAAAAAAAAAAGGGACTGAGAACTTCAGAGATAAATTCCTGGAGAGACGGTTGGTTCTTTTGGCCACTTGTGGTCCTGAAAGACTCACCTGCTAGAACAGAGGGTGTTAATCAACTGCTTCTTACATTCTTCCCCATTCAGCTCACCTAGAAATGAAAAATACATTCAGAAATGTTTGATTAAGTGAATAAAGAAAAAAATCACTTAAATTGGAAGAAAATTACCTTTTCCATAAGCCAGATTTTCCTTTTTTGTAGCCAAGGCAGTGAGAATGATGGGTAATAACTCCAAAGATTTTCCAGTCACTAAGGTGCCCTCTTTGACAGCACCAACAAACTCATTGGCCAATTCAACCAATACTGATCCTGGAAAATGGTGAGCCTAAAAGTTCATGGGATAAAGAAAATCTTCAGCAGAAATTCAATGTTTGATACCTCTTTCTAAGAAATAAACATTTACTGAAATAGCTGAATTGATATTGAGACCTAGCAAGAGAATCATGAAATCATCTTGCTCTGGTATATATTTACAATTGTCACAGACTTCAAAATACTACATTAGTTCTCTAATGTTTTCAAATATGCCGAGTATTCAAAGAGATTTATAAGGGTTTTCCAAAAATTTTGTGGAAAATGGAATTAAAAGATTAAAAATTTATTTTCATACCAAAAAGAATTCTGAAATTTAGGGTGGGCACCGTGGTACAGTGAGTTAACCCCACTGCTTGGGACAACCAGATCCCATATTGGAGTTGTTGGTTTGCATGCTGGCACACCACTTCCAATCCATCTCCCTGATAATGTACCTGGGAGTTAGCAGATAGATGGCTCAAGAACTTGACTTCCTGCAACTCACATCAGTGGCCTGCCTTGGCTGTTGCTCAATCATTCTCACCCCTTCCTCCCCATCTCTCTCACTCTGCCTTTCAAATAAACAAATAAATCTTAAAAAAAAAAAAAAAAAAAACCACACGCATAAAAACTGATGGGTTGGCGTTATGGTACAGAGGGTTAAGCTGCAGCTTGTGATGCTAGCATCCCATTGAGTGCTGGTTCAAGTACTGGTTGTTCCACTTCTTATCCAGCTTTCTGATTATGCTCCTGGGAAAGCAGCTGAACTGAAACCCATGTAGGAGACCGAGATGGAGTTCTAGACTCCTGGATTTGGTCTGGCTCAGCCTAAGCTGTTGCAGCCATTTGAGAAGGGAACCAGAGAATGGAAGATTTCTCACTTTCTTTCTATCTCTCCCTAACTTTGCCTTTCAAATCAATCAATCAATCAATCAATCTTAAAAGTACCTCACAAATCTATGCATTTTTTGGCATAATATGTATTTCCCATGAACTTTTTGAAGATCTCTTCTATGTCCATAGTGTAAAATATAATGTAGACATTTAAGGGCTTTATGATCTATTCATTCATTTTTTAGTTTATTTTTTTTTTAAACAAAAACTCTTATTTATAAATAGAAACTATGGGGCCAGCACGGTGGCACAGTAGGTTAAGTCTCTGCCTGCGGTGCTGGAATCCTATATGGGTGCTGGTTCAGTCCCAGCTGCCCCTCTTCCAATCCAGCTCTCTGCTATGGCCTGGGAAAGCAGTGGAAGATGGCCCAAGTCCTTGGGCCCCTGCCCCAGTGTGGGAGACCCGGAAGAAGCACCTGGCTCCTGGCTTCGGATTAGCGCAGTGCCGGCCATTTCAGCCATTTGGGGAGTGAACCAATAGACGGAAGACCTTTCTCTCAGTCTCTCCCTCTCACTGTCTGTAACTCTACCTCTCAAATAAATAAATAAAAATTTTAAAAATAAATAAAATAAATAGGAACTAAGCAAAGTTTGGCACTTAAGGTTTCCTTTCCTCAACAAATTACAAATGGCCCAAAATCTATCCCAAAACAAAGTTTTTATCTTCCATCTTACCTCCAGCATTAGTAATCCTACGATCTCAGATGCTACTTCTTTTGGTAAATCTCCTGATTCCAGCAACTGAATACAGCAGGAGTATACCTTATGTCTCCTAAGGGTGCCAGCTTCCTCAGAGCAGGGAGAACCTTATTGTTTTAAATAGGCAGTAAAAAACAAATAAAGAAAAGGGAAGAAAACTCTTACACGATTGTAGAGAAGATTAGGAAAACCAAACAAGCTTATGGCTTAACATAGAAAAAAAAGCACACTACTGATTACTAAGGTATTTAGAGCACCAATACTTTAGAGGCCTTAAGAGTACCTAATTTAGCCAAAGTAAAGGGACTGAATATCAGTAAGAAGAGCAATTTTTTGGCCTTTTAACATAACATGCCTTCATCCCACTTCCTAGCTCTAGCCCAGTAGTACAGCATAGTGACAGCCAGCGGAGTGCCTGAAGTCCAATTCCAGGTAACAGTCACTATTTGAGCTGTCTGGCTGTTTACTAGAAACTCCCAGGGCCAGCACTGAAGCACAGCAGGCTAAGCTGCTATCTGTGATGCTGGCATCCCGTATGGGGGCCAGCTGGAGTCCTGGCTGCTCCACTTCTGATCTTGCTTCCTACTAATGCTGCTAGAAAGCAGCAGAAGAGGGCCTGAGTGCTTGGGCTCCTGCTACCCATGTGGGAGACCTGGAATAAGCTCCTGGCTTATGAACGATGTTCATAAATTCATAAATGGAAAAATGTGTTAAATCTGTATTATGGAATATTACTCACCAGTAAAAAGAAATGAAGTACTCATTCATGCTACAACATAGATGAACTTTGGTAACATTGTTAAGTGAAAGGAGTCAGCATGAAGGACCACATATAGAATGACCCCCTTACAGAAAATTGCACATGGGGCCGGCGCTGTGGCGTAGTGGGTAAAGCTGCTGCCTGCATACAAGCATCCCATATGGGCAACATTTCGAGTCCAAGCTGCTCCACTTCTGATCTAGCTCTCTGCTATGCCCTGGGAAAGCAGCAGAAGATGGCCCAAGTCCTTGGGCCCCTGCATCTATGTGGGAGACCCAGAAGTTCCTGGCTCCTGGCTTTGGATCAGCACAGCTTCGGCTGTTGTGGCCACCTGGGGAGTAAACCAGTGAATGGAAGACCACTCTCTCTCTCTCTCTCTGCCTCTCTAATAAATAAATAAATCTTTTTTCTTTTAATTTTTATTTATTTTTTGACAGGCAGAGTGGACAGTGAGAGAGAGAGAGAGACAGAGAGAAAGGTCTTCCTTTTGCCGTTGGTTCATCCTCCAATGGCCACTGCGGCTGGTGCGCTGCGGCCAGCGCATCGCGCTTATCCGAAGCCAGGAGCCAGGTGCTTTTCCTGGTCTCCCATGGGGTGCAGGGTCCAAGCACTTGGGCCATCCTTCACTGCACTCCCGGGCCATAGCACAGAGCTGGCCTGGAAGAGGGGCAACCGGGACAGAATCTGGCGCCCCGACCGGGACTAGAACCCAGTGTGCCAGCACCGCAGGCGGAGGATTAGCCTATTGAGCCGCGGCACCGGCCTAAATAAATAAATCTTTAAAAAAAAAGAAAGAAAGAAAATTGCACAGAAAAGGCAAATCTACAGACACACAAAGTAGATTAGTGGTTTCTAGGATGGACTGGTGATCTGAAAAGGTGACAGATAACAGGGGGAGCTTCTTGTAGGGTGATGAAAATGTTTTTAAATTAATTGTGATGGGCCGGCGCCACGGCTCACTAGGCTAATCCTCCGCCTTGTGGCGCCGGCACACCGGGTTCTAGTCCCGGTCGGGGCGCCAGATTCTGTCCCGGTTGCCCCTCTTCCAGGCCAGCTCTCTGCTGTGGCCAGGGAGTGCAGTGGAGGATGGTCCAGGTGCTTGGGCCCTGCACCCCATGGGAGACCAGGAAAAGCACCTGGCTCCTGGCTCCTGCCATCGGATCAGTGCAGTGCGCCGGCCGCAGTGCGCCGGCCGTGGCGGCCATTGGAGGGTGAACCAACGGCAAAGGAAGACCTTTCTCTCTGTCTCTCTCTCTCACTGTCCACTCTGCCTGTCAAAAAAAAAAAAAAAAAAAAAAAAAAATTTAATTGTGATGGTGAATGCACAACTCTGACTATATGAGCATTGAAAAGCCACTGAATCACATTTTCTAAGTAGGTAAACTACTGTGATATGTCAATTATTGCAACTTAAAAAAACAACCAAGAGTCCTTTAAAAGGATGAATTTTTTCAGTATATAAATTGTACCATCATTAAAAATATGTCATCATTAGGGGCTGGCGCCGGGGCTCACTTGGTTAATCCTCCGCCTGCGGCACCGGCATCCCATATGGGTGCTGGGTTCTAGTCCCGGTTGCTCCTCTTCTAGTCCAGCTCTCTGCTGTGGCCCAGGAGGGCAGTGGAGGATGGCTCAGGTGCTTGGGCCCCTGTACCCTCATGGGAGACCAGGAGGAAGTACCTGGCTCCTGGCTTCAGATCGGCGCCGTGCGCCGGCCATGGCAGCCATTTGGGGAGGGTGAACCAACGGAAGGAAAATCTTTCTCTCTGTCTCTCTATCTATATCTCTACTTGTCAAATAAATTAAAAAAAAAAAAAAGTCATCATTGGCCGGTGCCGCGGCTCACTAGGCTAATCCTCCGCCTAGCGGCGCCGGCACACCGGGTTCTAGTCCCGGTCGGGGCGCCGGATTCTGTCCCGGTTGCCCCTCTTCCAGGCCAGCCCTCTGCTGTGGCCAGGGAGTGCAGTGGAGGATGGCCCAGGTGCTTGGGCCCTGCACCCGCATGGGAGACCAGGAAAAGCACCTGGCTCCTGCCATCGGATCAGCGCGGTGCGCCGGCTGCAGCGCGCTGGCCGCGGCGGCCATTGGAGGGTGAACCAACGGCAAAGGAAGACCTTTCTCTCTCTCTCTCTCTCTCACTGTCCACTCTGCCTGTCAAAAAATAAATAAATAAATAAATTTTTAAAAAAAAGTCATCATTAGTTAACTATTAGTCATAGCTAATTTAACAGAACTCGATAGAAGGTAGTATGCACAAATACTTGATAATTTTCTTACTTTTTTTTTTTTTTTTTAAGGCAGAGACACAAAGAGGCAGAAAGAGAGAGACAAAAAAGCAAAAGAGAAAGAGATATTTTCCATCCATCCACTGGTTCACTCCCCAGATGGCCTCAATGGCCAGGGCTGAGCCAGGAGCTTCTTCCGAGTCTCATACATGGGTGCAGGGGCCAAGTACTTTGGGTCATCCTCCACTGCTTTCCCAGGCCATTTACAGATAGCTGGAATGGAAGTGGAGCAGCCAGGACTTGAACTGGTGCTTTACCCCACTGTGCCACAGTGCAAGCTGCCAATTTTTTACTTTTACATCTATGTTTTAAAAATAAGGTTAGTCACAAAAGAGGGAGCCCTGATAATTTGTCCCAGGTTTGTCTGTCCAAGAAGGAAACCACTCTTATTCTTTCTAACTTGTAGTAGATATAGGCAGCAGCTCCTAATTTTCCATTACCTTTTCTTTGATATTTCTACAAAATATTTAGCAAGTTTCCACAAAGGTTGCCTCAACCCATTTTGAGAGTTTTTTCATGAACGGTTAGATGTGTTTTTGTATCCTTGCAGTAGAGACTCAGGCACTTTTAATTTTTGCCTTGCAGGATTTTCTCCTCCCACAATTTATAAGAACACAGTGAGTCACAATCTGCAAAAATGTAGAACCAGCTCTTGTTCAACACAGTGAAACAACAGGAATTAAGATTCTCTGTATAAGGCACCCAAGATATTCCATTTCATTAAATCTCAGCTCCCTAGCCCCTTGTTAAGTACAAATTAAATACTCAACATTGCTGTTCTCTGTCTCACAAGTTTAGAAGCACAAGTAAACCAAAGTAGATTTTATGAAACATGCATCCTTACAAGGCCCCCAAATCAGTAATACAATCTCAGGTGGCCATTTCACCTCCCTGTAGACAAATTATTTAGATCCACTAGACAGAAAATTGCTGCTTTGTTTGATTCTGCAGAATCCCCAAAACACAGAAAATGTTCCAATGGGGGCTTCAAACAGTAAGAAAGTAAGAAAACTAGCAATATGTGCCAAAAATAAACAAATCTACCAATGAATCCAGAGAGAAAGAAGTGACAGTAATTATTATTACCTTTAAAGATGGCTCTCAGAAGTGCTCCAACAGCTCTTCCTTTCACTGCTTGATTCTTGAGATGATTAGTCAACTGCATCAAAGAAAGAAAAAACCACAAGTCTCTAGCAACAGCTCCTCTATCCCAATGACCTAAATACCCAATAAGAACAAACACTCATATGTCGTGGTCAGATCATTCAGAGACTCAAAGTATCACAAACATTATTAATTTTTATTTAGATAGAACAGGGAAAATTTTAACATAATGCTATGCTGTCAAGACTGAAATCTATTCATCCATTCATTCTTTTATTTTTAAAGATTTATTTATTTATTTATTTGAGAGGTAGAGTTACAGAGAGAGAGAGAGAGAGACAGACAGAGAGACAGAGACAGATAGAAAGGTCTTCCATCTCCCGGTTCACTCCAAAAATGGCTGCAACAGCCAGACTGGGCTGATCCAAAGCCAAGAGCCAGGAGCTTCTTCCGGGTCTCTCACGTGGGTACAGGGGCCCAAGCACTTGGGGCCATCTTCTACTGCTTTCCTAGGCCATAGCAGAGAGCTGGATTGGAAGAGGAGCATTCGGGACTTGAACTGGCATCCATATGGGATGCTGGCACTGCAGGCAGTTGGATTTACCCGCTATGCCACAATGCCAGCTCCTCATCCATTCATCCTATGAACATTTACTGAGTACTTAATCAGCATCAGGTACTGTGTGCTATGTTTTCAAGGCATAAATTCATCAATAAATAGTTTCTGAACATGTTCTTTTTCCTAGGCAACTCAAGGATGAATAATGTGGACAAGGCAATTTGACTCAAAGTTTACAAAACAGCTGGAGGGCAAAGGGTGATAAGAAAAAAACCTGAAACAAAAATTTTGTAAACAATTAAGATGCTTAGATAGACAATAAATGGGAAAGGGAGGTAACTTTAGCTAAGGTTGTCAGAGAAAGTGTTTCTGAGAGAGGCAACATTTAAGCAGAAATGGGGAATGAGAAAAGCTGGTTATGCAAATAGTAGAGACAAGGCTATTCCAGAGGTTATCATCGTACACAAAGGCCCTGAGTGAAAAAAGAGCTTGATGTGTTTGCAAACCAGAAATAATACAGACCAATACAGCCAGACAGTAAGAGAATTTGAAGAGATGGGCAAGGACCAGATTGTGAAGGAGCTTGTGGGCCTGGGTAGAAAGTTTAAACTTTGTCTAAGTGCAATATAAATTACTAAAGGGAAGAGAAAGGAGTGATCATTTTTATTTATTTCAAAGGCAGACCAGCAGAGAGAGGAAGACACACTGAGATCATTCCAGTGGCTTGGCCAGGCTATAGTCAGGTCCAGGAACTCCATCTAGGTCTCTCACATGGGTTGCAAGGTCTCAGTACTTGAGCCATCATCTGATGCCTCCCAGGCACTCCAGCAGGAGCTGGATCAGAAATAGAGGTAGAGCCACCACTGTGGTGCAGTGGGTTAAGCCACCTGTGATGCTGGCCTTCCATTTAAGCCCTGGTTTGGGTCCCAGCTGCTCCACTTCCAGTGCAGCTCCCTGCTAATGCACCTGAGAAATCAGCAGAGGATGGCCCAGGGCTTAGGCTCCTGCCACCCATGTAGGAGAACTGGAGGGAGTTCCAGGTTCCTGGTTTCAGTGTGGCCCAGCCCAGAACACTGTGGACTTTTAGAGAGTGAACCAGTGAATGGAAGATTTTTTTTCTCTCCCTCTGCAACCCTGCCTTTCAAATAAATAAATAAATCTTGTAAACACAAAAATCAAACCAAAACCAAAAACAGTCGAGGCAGAGGCAGAACTTGATCCCAGGCACTCTGATATGGAAGTGGGTGTCCCAAGTAGTGGTTTAACCTGTCTGTGTCACAATGCCCATCCATCATATTTTTTGCTTTTGTGGGTTTGTTTGTAATTTGAAAGGTAGAGAGACAGACAGACATCTCCCATCCATTGGTTTATTCCTCAAATGTATGCAACAGTCAGTGCTGTGCCAGATCAAAGCCAGGAACTAGGAACTCAGTCGTGTGGGTATCAGGCACCCAACTTCTTGAAACAACATCTGCTATTTCCCAAGGTGTGCAGTGGTAGGAAGCTGAAGTCAGAAGTGGATTTGGGAGTCAAACCCAGGTGCCATGATATGGATGTGGGCATCCCAAATTGTGTCTTGATCACTGCCTCAAATGCCCACTCTCTCATATGTGGTTTAAAAAAAAAAATGATCCTTGCTCCTTGTATTACAGAATGGGTTGTGGGCGCTTCCTAAGTGAAATAGGGATTCCTGTTAAGCAACTGCTAGCGTATTCAAGTGAGATGAAAGTAACCTAGACCAATGTAATAGCAGAGATGTTATGACTGAACTGTATCCTATCAAAAATTTCATGATGAGGGTCTAACCCCCAGAACCTCAGCATGTGACCTTATATGGAAATTGTGTGGTTACAGATGTAATTACTTAAGCTGACATCATTAGGGTAGCCACTGTGACTAACACCCCTATAAAAAGGGGAAACCTAGACACAAGGATGCCCTGCATACATGCCATGTGAAGACAAATACAAAGATAAGATGCTACATGCTGAAGACCACCAAAAGTTGCCAGCAAACCACTAGAGGCTGGGTGAGAGGCAGAGAGTAGATATGCACAGCTCTCAGAAGGAACCAATGATGCCAACACCTTGTTCTTGAAGTCAAGTCTTCACAACTATGAAAATTGTTATTTGAACCACTGAGTTTGTAGTACTCTGGAAACTGCAATATTTTCATATAGGAAATCAAGAAGAGCAGACAGATTCAAGATATATTTGAGAGCTAGAAACAGAAAATTCTGATTTGAAAGTGAAGAAGGTATAGTACACTTGATCTTAGCCAAAAGCCCAAGAAGCGATGTGAAGGTATAATAATGACAGCACAGATAATCAAGGAGGACTCCTCTAAGTTTCTGACATAAGCAACTAACATGGGAGGATAGCATGGTGGAAATCTGAGAAGAAGCAAACATCTAAATCACTCACTTGTGACTGCTGACTCCACTCACTGTTACTGATTCAGGTCTGCTATAGCTCAGAACCCCTACTCTGAGATCAAACTGGGAATGAAAGGATACACCTAAATAAGCCAAAGTGGAGTTCAGCCAAGAGAGCTCAATGGAAACAGATGAGACTATCCAGGAAGAAAATGTAAAGAGAAGAGAAACACCAACAGTCAGCAAGCAAAGATATCCAAGAAGAGAGGTCAGTAACATAAAAGGTAATTTAGAGAAAGGAGTGTCACAGAAGCCAAGACTAACAAAACAATGAATTTGATTTCCATAATTACATGAGCTTGGTCTTTCTAACTGGAATGCACCTCTCACTTTTTTTTTTAAATAAAATATTTATTTATTTATTTGAAAGGCAGAGTTACAGAAAAGCAGACACACACACACACACACAGAGAGAGAGAGAGAGAGTGTGAAAGTGAGAGAGAGAGAGTCTTCCATCCATTAGTTCACTCCCCCAAATGGCCACAATGGCCACAGCAGGGCTAATCTGAAGCCATGGGCCAGGAGTTTTCTGGGTCTCCCACTCGGGTACAGGGGCCCAAGTGCTTGGGCCACCTTCCATTGCTTTCCTAGGCCATAGCAGAGAACTGGATCAGAAGTGGAGCATCCAGGACTTGAACCGGCGCCCATATGGGATGCTGGCATTGTAGGCAGTGGCCTTACTGGCTACACCATAACAGCAGCCCCATCTCTTCCTTCCTAAGTTAGAGTACTTTCTAAAAGTTTGTGAAAAAAATGAAATTAAAAGTACGAGTTTATTTTAGTGCAAAATACTTTTTTTTTTATTTTTTTATTTTTTTTATTTTTGACAGGCAGAGTGGACAGTGAGAGAGAGAGACAGAGAGAGAAAGGTCTTCCTTTGCCGTTGGTTCACCCTCCAATGGCCGCCGCTGCAGCCGGCGCACCGCGCTGATCCGATGGCAGGAGCCAGGAGCCAGGTGCTTTTCCTGGTCTCCCATGGGGTGCAGGGCCCAAGCACCTGGGCCATCCTCCACTGCACTCCCTGGCCATAGCAGAGAGCTGGCCTGGAAGAGGGGCAACCGGGACAGAATCCAGCGCCCCAACCGGGACTAGAACCCGGTGTGCCGGCGCCGCAAGGTGGAGGATTAGCCTATTGAGCCACGGCGCCGGCTGCAAAATACTCTTGTATTTCACATATTATGAAAAATTTATGGTACCAAAATAAAATCGTATTTTTAATTCCATTTTTACAAAAACTTTTAAAAGTATACTCATAAAAGAAAGTATCCAGGGGCTGGCGCTGTGGTGCAGTGGTTTAAAGCCCCAGCCTGCAACACCGACGTCCCATATGAGCACAGGTTCAAGTCCCGGCTGCTCCACTTTTTATCCAGCTCTCTGCTATAGCCTGGGAAAACAGAAGAAGGTGGCCCAAGTCCTTAGGCTCTTGTATACGCATGGGAGACTAGAAGAAGCTCCTAGCTCCTGGCTTTGGATCAGCTCTGGCTCTGACCATTGTGCTCATCTGGGGAGTGAACCAGCGATAGAAGACCTCTCTCTCTGGCTCTACCTCTCTCTGTAACTCTTTCAAATAAGTAAAATCGTAAAAAAAAAAAAAAAAAAAGGGAGAGAGAGAGAGAGAAAAGAAAAGAAATACATGGCACAAATAAGCGTGCACTCTCTTCTTAAAAAAGAATAAAGAAAGTATCCACAGCTGGCACTATGGCTGAGCCTCCACGTGCAATGTTGGCATCCCATAGGGGCGCTGGTTCCTGGCTGCTCCACTTCCGATCCAGCTCTCTACTAATGCACCTGGGAAAGCAGGGGAGGATGGCTCAAGTACCCGGGTCCTCGCACCCACGTGGGAGACCTGGAAGAAGCTGCTGCCTCCTGGCTTTGGCCTGGCCCAGTAAGGGCCGTTGCGGCTACCAGCGGACAGAAGGTCTGTCTCTGTCTCCCTCCTTCTCTCTGTATCTCTACCTTTCAAATGAATAAATAAATCTTAAAAAAAAAAAAAACTATCTGATTGTTCTTGCCTTAACCCTACAACAAAGTGCTCAGCCTTTGATAGAATCTTTAGAGTAATAATTCTCTCAATCATGTGATTTCTGTCCTACAGCGGATACTAAACCATGTCTGGAGATATTTCTGGTTGTCAGTACTGGAAAGGTGCTCCAGAACCTAATAGGTAGACACCAAAAATGTTATTCAACATCCCACAATGCACAGGACAGCACACCATAACACAGAATTAGCCAGTCCAAAATGTGAACGATGCTATTTTGGACCTCTCTGACTTCCCACAAATGTTGAATTTCAGCAGAAGGTAGTGCGTCAGGAAGAGAAAAAAGAATCTGGATGCAGAACTGAAGCCGTGGGTGTGGCTATGCCATTTACTGGCTCTTTAACCTCAGGAAGTCATTTAACCTATTATGTGTGCACACTTCTCTACATGGGTAGCAGCAATCCAACTACTTCAGCCTCACCTGTCTTCCAGAGTGTGCTTTAGCAGGAGGCTGGAATCAGGTGTGCAGCTGACAGGTGAACCCAGCCACTCTGATATGAACACAGCATCCCAAGTAGTATGTTAACCATACAGAACTGAGATGATGGGCAGAGGACCTTGCACAGAACCAAACGTGAAAGTGCTCTACAAATGCTCATTTTCTTCAATTTCTCTGTCCTCTACCCTCCTTTCTCTCTCCCATTATATGATCTCCAGTTTTCCTTTTTGATCTTCTTTAATCATGCTTTTTACTACATTTAAAATTTACAGAAGTAGATCAAGTATCCCTATTATTTTAAATGTCTTTGCAAGTTTGTTTAATAGGTAGACTGAAACTGCCAAGTTAATAGAACAATTTATAGTTTGTTTGTTTGTTTTTTGACAGGCATTGTGGACAGTGAGAGAGAGAGAGCCAGAGAGAAAGGTCTTCCTTTTCCCTTGGTTCACCCTCCAATGGCCACTGCAGCCGGTGCACTGCGCTGATCCGAAGCCAGGAGCCAGGTGCTTCTCCTGGTCTCCCATGGGGTGCAGGGCCCAAGCACTTGGGCCATCCTCCACTGCACTCCCGGGCCACAGCAGAGAGCTGGCCTGGAAGAGGGACAACCGGGACAGAATCCGGTGCCCCGACTGGGACTAGAACCCGGTGTGCCGGTGCTGCAAGGCAGAGGATTAGCCTAGTGAGCCGCGGCGCCGGCCAGTTTTTTGTTTGTTTGTTTGTGGTGTTTTGTTTTGTTTTTTTTTTTTTTTGTAAGTACAGCATTCCTCATTTTGTGTCTGGTGATTCCTGTGGTTAGAGTGAAGAATGTACTCTCAGCCAAAACGGTTTCATGTCCTCCTCAGACTATCACAACTGATAGTCCCTCGCTGGTGATGATAATTTTGATCACCTAGTCAAGTGTGTTGTCCAATTTTCCCAGGCTCTAATTACTTTCTCCCTTCCTTTGCAACCAGTAAACAAGCAATTTGTAGGGAGTTTTTACTTATTTATTTATTAAGATTTATTTATTGGGGCCGGCACTGTGGCATTGCAGGTAAAGCTGCCACCTGGTTCAAGTCCAAGCTGCTCCACTTCTGATCCAGCTCTCTGCTGTGGCCTGGGAAAGCAGTAAAAGATGGCCCAAGTCCTTGGCCCTCTGCACACACGTGGAAAGACCTGGAGGAAGCTCCTGGCTCCTGTTCTGGGCAGCTCTGGCCGTTGCGGCCAATTGGGGAGTGAACCAGTAGATGAAAGACCACTGTCTGCCTCTCCTTCTCTCTCTAAGTAATTCTTTCAAATAAATAAATCTTAAACGAAAAAAGATTTATTTATATGAAAGGCAGAGCCAGAGAGAAAGAGAGAGAGATGGGTTTTCCATCTGGGGGCTTACTCCCCAAATGACTACAATGGCTAGGCTGTGCCAGGCCAAAGACAAGTGCCAGGAGCTTCTTCTAGATCTCCCACACGGGTACACGGGCCCAAGCACTTGGACCATCTTTCACTGCTTTTCCCAGGCTATTAGCAAAGAGCTGAGTCAGAGTGGAGAAGCTGGGACACAAAACCAGCACTGGGATGGCAGTGTTGTAAACAGTGGCTTTACCCACTACACCACAACGCCAGCCCCAATATCAGGCAAATATCTTGTTCCTCACACAAAGGCCCAGCAGAAACCACTGTTGGCCAGTGCAGCGGCTCAATAGGCTAATCCTCCGCCTGTGGCACCAGCACACCAGGTTCTAGTCCTGGTCGGGGCGCCGGATTCTGTCCCGGTCGCTCCTCTTCCAGTCCAGCTCTCTGCTGTGGCCCGGGAAGGCAGTGGAGGATGGCCCAGGTGCTTGGGCCCTGCACCCCATGGGAGACCAGGAGAAGCACCTGGCTCCTGGCTTCGGATCAGCATGGTGCGCTGGCCGCAGTGCGCCAGCCGCAGTGGCCATTGGGGGGTGAACCAACGGCAAAGGAAGACCTTTCTCTCTCTCTCACTGTCCACTCTGCCTGTCAAAAAAAAAAAAAAAAAAAAAAAGAAAGAAAGAAAGAAAGAAAGAAAAGAAACAAAATGAAACCACTGTTACCAAATATCACAGTCAGTACCACTAGGGATAACGTTGACAACCCAAGCCTAGAGATATAAAGCACTAAGAAGGGCATAGCACCATTTCTACAGTTCTTTTGCCAGGTATATATGACCTGAGTCCAATCATGAGTTGACACCAAACAGGCCTTAAGTGAGAGACTAAGTGAAACAACCAATCAATTCTCTTTGGGGCTTTCAGAATAAGAAACCAGGAAAGACAAAAATGTTGCAGATTGCAAAACATCAGAGGAAAAGGACAATTAAGTGTAATGTAGGACCTGGGAACCTACAAAAAATGTGTAAATAGAAAAACTGCTGGGAAGGGGTCGGCACTGTGGCATAGCAGGTGGAGCCGCCGCCTGCAGTGCTGGCATCCCATGTGGGTGCCGATTTGGGTCCCAGCTGCTCCACTTCCAATCCAGTTTTCTGTTGTGGCCTGGGAACCTGAGTGAGGGACCTAGAAGAAGCTCCTGGCTCCTGATCGGCACAGCTCCGGCAGCTGAAGGCATCTAAGGAGTGAACCAGCAGATAGAAGACCTCTCTCTCTGCCTCTGCCTCTGTAGCTCTGCCTTTCAAATAAATAAATCTTTTTTAAAAAGAAAACTGCTTGGGAAGACCTTTGAATAAGTTCTTTAGTATCATTAATGGTACTGTACTAATGTTCTTAAAATTTTACTGTTATGTAAGATGCTAACTTTGGAGGAGAGATACACAGAAACTGTATTTTTGCAACTTTTCTAAAAATAGTTCAAGATAAAACTTAAGGGGCAGGCATAGCTCTGTAGTGGGTTAAGACACAGTTTGGGACACATGCATACCGCATTGGAATGCTAGCTGGAGTCCTGGCTACTCTGTTTCCGATATAGTTGCTTTTAAAAATATTTATTTGAAAGGCAGAGAGACAGAAAGAGATAGAGAGACAAAGACATTCCACCCACTGGTTCATTCCCCACTTGCCCATCATTGCTGGGCCTGGGAGAGTCTGAAGACAGGAACCCCAGCCAGGTCTCCAGGTGAGTGGCAGGGACTCAAGCACTTGGAACATCATCATCTGCTGCCTTCCCAGGGACACTCGCAGAAAGCTAGAGTGGAAGCAGAATCTAGAGTTTAGAACAGGTACCCCAATATGGGAGGTGGGAGACCAAAACAGTAGCTTAAACTGCTGTGCCACGATGCCTGCCACAGCATACAGCTAATCATTGCAAATGATTGCCCAAGTACTTAGATCCCTGACATTCATGCAGCAGATCCACATGGAGCTCCAGGTTCCTGGCTTCAGCCTGGCCCAGCACCAGCTATTGCAGACACTGGAAGAGTGAACCAGAAGAGGGAAAACTGTGTCTCTCCCTCAGTCACTCTGCCTATCAAAAAAGGTTAAAAATTCCTCTGGATTTAGCATCCTGATACTTCTTGACTGACTCATCTTTTCAAAGAGTACATAAGACAATTTTCCAACTCTAGCACTATAAACCCCATTTGTTTGTGTATTTATCAAGTAGTATGGATTCATGAACCTCTGTATTTTTCAATGGTTTATAACTGAACTTAATTTTGATGCTCATAAACCCAGATTTGGCCAACAGGAACCCCTTCATGCTAGCTTCCTGTGTCCTTGTGGACATGCCCCTGTTGTTTTTCTTGAGCACTTCCCTACTTCTGGTATAGGAAGATATTCCAGATTTATCATGTATCCATCCTGCCCACCCACAAGATTAGTCATTTTCTGAAGAGCCCTGGCTCCCTTGAGCAGGAAATAATTAAAGATGAAAGATGCAGATGAGGGGTATGCTTGTTGATACTGCAGTATCTTTGCTTCTTAATTCTTTTGATGGAAACAGCTAGGAAATATATGCACATATAAACTCACATATACAAATATACTTGTGCAAAGATAAGCATACATATACACATATTTGAGAAATTATACATTCGCAACAATACTTACATTGGAAAAAAATTTTTATTTATAATTAAATTTATTTGAAGGAGAGAAAGAGAACTCCCATTTGCTGGTTTATTCCCCAAATGCCTGCAACAGCTAAGGCTGGGCTGGACCACACCCAGGTTTCTCTTGTGGGTGGCAGGGATTCAACTACTAGTTATCATTTGCAATCTTCTCGGATGCACACTAACAAGAAGCAGAACTGGGACTTGAACCCAGGCATTCCTGTATCGACATCTTAATCACTAGGCCAAATGCCCACTCTCCATACCTCCATTTCTAATCTATCTCCACAGGGATCTTTTTTGCCTTCTTATGTGTCATATTTACATGTCCTTTCCATCATTCCAAGAACTCTGATGCCCAATATCAGCACATTCACACATTTGCTGAATCCTGTAATACTGCCAAAATAGCTTCAAAATTGCTTTACTTATACCACTACAATAAACAATTCTATGAAAAAAGCTCAAAGTTTATTTGTACTTTTCCCTACCACCTCCTGCCCAAAACTGGGGATACCAGGGTACTTCAAAAAGTCCATGGAAAATCTAACTAAAATTTATTTTATTTTGGTGCAAAAATGTTTTGAATTCAAGCATACTTTTTTCATAATGTGCACTTTTATGGGAACTTTTTGAGGATATACTGAATGGTTTTCAATTTTTCTTGCACTAAAATAAACTTACTTTCTAACTACGTCTTCCATTAACTTCTAAAAAAAATGTGAATGTCAGAGTGACAGGTCTTCTATCCACTGGTTCACCCCCATATGGCCACAAGAGTCAGGGATAAGCCAGGCTGAAACCAGGAGCCCAAAACTCTATCCAGGTCTCCATCCAGGGTAGCAAGAACTCAAGCTATCATCTGCTGTTTCCCAGGTATATTAGCCAGGACCTGGATCAGAAGTGGAGCAGCAAGGCTGGCACTGTGGGGTAGTGGGTAAAGCTACCACCTGTGGCAATGGCATCCCATATAGGTGCCAGTGTGAGACCCAGCTGCTCCACTTCTGATCCTGCTCCCTGCTAATGCACTTGGAAAAGCGGTGGAGGATGGCCCAAGTGCTTGGGCCCCTGCACCCATTTGGGAGACCCAGAAGAAGCTCCTGGCTCCTGGCTTTGGACCAGCCCAGCTCTGGCCATTGTGGCCATTTTGCAAGTGAACCAGTGGATGGTTCACTTTTCTCTTTCTCTCTGTAATTCTGCCTTTCAAGTAAAGAAATAAATCTTAAAAAAAAAAAAAAACACCAAGTGGAGTAGCCAGGACTCAAACTGATACTCCAATTCAGTTAGTAGGTATCTCAAGCATCAGCTTTATCTGTTGAACCATGATACTTGTCCCTTTCATTAACTTTTTTTTTTTTTTAATTTATTTGAAAGTCAGAGTTACACAGAGAGGAGAGGCAGAGAGAGAAAGAGAGAGAGAGAAAGTCAGTCTTCCATCTGCTGGTTCACTCCCCAATTGGCCACAATGACCGGAGCTGTGCTGATCCAAAGCCAGGAGCCAGGAGCTTCCTCCGGGTCTTCCCATGTGGGTACAGGGGCCTAAGGACTTGGGCCATCTTCTACTGCTTTCCCAGGCCATAGAAGAGTTGGAATGGAAGTAGAGTAGCCGGGGCTCAAACCAACGCCCATACGGGATGCTGGCACTGCAGGCGGTGGCTTTACTCGCTATGCCACAGAGCCAGCCCCCATTAACTTTTTTAAGTACCCTCCTGATCAAATATAGATGCTCCTTGAGTTAAAATGAGGTTAAGTTCCCATAAACTCATCATAAGCTGAAACTGTAAGTCAAAAACGCATTTAATACAATTAATCTAATGAATATCATAACTCGGCAACCCAGTAGAAAACTGGTTGTTTACCCTCATTATTGCATGGCTGACTGGGAATTGTGGATTGCTGCCACTGTCCAGCATCGAGACAGTATCACAATATATATATAGGAAAAGATCAAATATCAAAATTTGAAGTCTAGTTTCAACTGAATTCCCATCACTTTTACACCATCATACAGCCACAAAAAAAAAAATCATTAAGCTGAACCATCTTAAGTTGGGGATCACCTACACTGAGTTAGCTCTTTCTCCCTCACCACCATCTTCAGTTGAGTAGCGGTATTCTTTCTTATGTATACTTTTTTCCCTTCTTTCTTGTATAAAAGTTAGCACATGATATACATTCTACATTTTAGGTTTTTTCCATTAGTAACTCCTGGAAATCACTATCAGCTTTTAGAAATTTATTCATAGTTAGAAAGCCTTTTCTTAAGCCGGCGCCGTGGCTCAATAGGCTAATCCTCCGCCTTGCGGCACTGGCACACCGGGTTCTAGTCCCGGTTGGGGCGCCGGATTCTGTCCTGGTTGCCCCTCTTCCAGGCCAGCTCTCTGCTGTGGCCCGGGAGTGCAGTGGAGGATGGCCCAAGTGCTTGGGCCTTGCACCTGCATGGGAGACCAGGATAAGCACCTGCCTCCTGCCTTCGGATCAGTGCGGTGTGCCGGCCGCGGTGTGCCGGCCATAGCGGCCACTGGAGGGTGAACCAACGGCAAAGGAAGACCTTTCTCTCTGTCTCTCTCTCACTGTCCATTCTGCCTGTCAAAAAAAAAAAAAAAAAAAGCCTTTTCTTGTACTGAGGCTATTCAGCCATATTTTTTTCTAGTATTTATGTAGATTATTTTCTACATTTAGACCTTTGATTCATTTACTCTTGAGTATTGCTGAGGAATAAGTCTCATTTTATCTATCTTCTTCCCAAAGGCCTATGCACTTGTCCCAGATTGAAAAAAACAAATGAGCTCCCATCTGCTGGTTCACTCCCCAAATGCCCACTATAGCTGGTACCTGGTCTGGGCCAAGCAGTTGGGTGGCAGGAACCCAATTACTTAACCCATCACTGCTACCTCCCAGAGTCTGCATTGATGGGAAGCTAGAGTCAGGAGCCAGAGACAGCAACTGAACCCAACAACTCCAAGGCAGAACTCCAATGTAGGCTAACCACACACTCTTGATTTTTTAATAGATGAAAATAACCTGGGCCGGCACTGTGGTGCAGCAGGTTAATAGATGAAAATAACCTTATATATAAAATAATTTTATATTATTGAAGATATATCCTTAGGGCAAATTTCTAGAAATAGAACCACTGAGTTGAGGGAAATATGTATGTGGTTTTGTTAGATGTTACCATGTTTTCACAAGTCATCCCATTTTGCATTCCTACCAGCAATGTGAAGTGCCTGTTTATCCATAGCCCTGCAAAGAGTAGTTCAATTTTTATAATCTGACAAGTAAGAAATGTTTTATCTTAATTTATAAGTCTTATATTATAAGATTGAACACATTTTTTTAATAAGTAGGGCCATCTTTATATATCTTTTTGTGATTATTCCCTTTAGGCTTTCGCTATAGGATTTTTATCTTCTCTCAATTATTATAGTTATTTATGATGTAAGAAAACTACTTACCTGAGATATGTTTTAAATATTCTCTCCTAGTTCTCCTTTGTTTTTTGATTTTGCATATGGGTATTTTTTTTGTCATGTAAACTTTTTTTTTTTTTTTAAACCAGGCAGAGTTAGACAGTAAGAGAGAGACAGAAAGAAAGGTCCTCCCTCCATTGGTTCACTCCCCTAATGGCCGCCACGGCTGGCGCTATGCCGATCCGAAGCCAGGAGCTGGGTACTTCCTCCCATGCGGGTGCAGGGGCCCAAGCACTTGGGCCATCCTCCACTGCCTTCCCGGGCCACAGCAGAGAGCTGGAGTGGAATAGGAGCAACCGGGACAGAATCCGGCGCCCCAGCTGGGACTAGAACCTGGGGTGCTGGCGTCACAGGCCGAGGATTAGCCTAGTGAGCCGCGGCACCAGCCAATAATATCACATTCTTAATTAAGGAGGCTTTTGTAGTACTTAATATCTGGTAAGTCACTCCTCCCTGAGTTCTTTTTCAGTGTCTCCCTTACTATTCCTGGGCTTTTTCTCTATATGAATTTTACCACAGGCCAATCTAGTTCCACAAAATAATTCACTGGAATTCTTACTGGTATTGCATTGAATTAAAAATTAATTCAGGGAGAACAGACATCTTGATATGTTGAAATTCCCTAATCAAAAACAAGGGATAATTTTCCAGTTGCGTACTTAAAAAAAAAAAAAAAGATTTATTTATATATTTGAAAGGCAGAGTTACACAGAGATCTTTCATCTATTGGTTCACTCCCTAAATGGCTGCAATGGCCAGGGCTAAGCCAGGCCAAAGCCAGAGCCTGGAACTCCATCCAGGTCTCCCACATGGGTGACAGGGACTCAAGTACTTGGGCCATCTTCTGCTGCTTTCCCACATATATTAGCAGGGTGCTGGATCCAAAGTGCAGCAGCCAGAACCCAAACCAGTGCACATATGGGATGCTGGTGACACACACAGAGGCTTAACTCACTTTCATATCTTTTAGAAGTGCTTCATAGTTTTATTCATACAAGCTTCTTAAGTTTATTCCTATTTTAACTTTTTTGTTTCTATTGTAAATGGGGCTTTCTCATTCATTATATCTTCTAATTAGCTAGTACATGATATGAACACTACTGATTTTTGCATATTAACTTTTTTATTATGTTTCTTTGATGAATTCTTGCTTATAGATGATTTTATCCCTGATTAACCCTATCCCTGATAACGGTTTCCCAGGTACACAATTATGCCATCTGCAAAGAGAGATTATTTTAGATTATCCCTGGCTGCAACTGCCAGGGATAAGCCAAGCTGAAGCCAGGAGCCAGCAACTCCACCCAGATCTCCCTCCTAGGCAGCAGGATTTCAAGCACTTGAGCCACCTTCGGTTGCATTCCCAGGCACATTAACAGGGAACTGGATGAGAAGCAGAGCAGCCAGGATTTGAGCTAGCATTTATATGGAATGCCAGGAATGTAAGCAGTGGCTTAATTCACTATACCACAACACCCTTCTCCCCTCCCCACACCGTTTACTAAAATCTTAAACAATTTTAAGTAAACATTTTTCAGATTTAGGAAGTTTTTTTTTTTTCTAATTTACCAAAAATATTTTAGAAGTCATATGTAGGGGGCCAGCATTGTGGCATGGCAGGCAAAGCCACTATCTGCAATGCCAGCTTACCATATGGGTGCTAGTTTGTGCCCCAGCTGCTCCACTTCCAATCCAGCTCCCTGCTAATGGCCTGGGAAAAGCAGCAGCAGATGGCTGAAGTGCTTTAGCCCCTACCACCCATGGGGAAGAAACAGATGAAGCTCCTGGTTCCTGGCACCTGCCTGGCCCAGTGCTGATTGTTGCGACTATGGATCTCTCTCACTGTCTCTACCTTTTTCTGTAACTCTTTGTTTTTTATTTTTTAAAAGATGTTTATTTATTTATTTTGGCTGGCACCACGGCTCAATAGGCTAATCCTCCGCCTAGCGGCGCCGGCACACCAGGTTCTAGTCCCGGTCGGGGTGCCAGATTCTGTCCCGGTTGCCCCTCTTCCAGGCCAGCTCTCTGCTGTGGCCAGGGAGTGCAGTGGAGGATGGCCCAAGTGCTTGGGTCCTGCACCCCATGGGAGACCAGGATAAGCACCTGCCTCCTGCCTTCGGATCAGCACGGTGTGCCGGCCACGGCAGCCATTGGAGGGTGAACCAACAGCAAAGGAAGAAGGAAGACCTTTCTCTCTGTCTCTCTCTCACTGTCCACTCTGCCTGTTAAAAAAAAAAAAGATGTTTATTTCTTTATTTTGAGAGGAAGTTACAGACAGAGAAATGGACAGACACATAGAAACATCTTCCAACTGCTGGCTTATTCCCCAAATGGCAGCAATTGCTGGAGCTGGGCTGATCTGAAGCCAGGAGCCAGGAGCTTCTTCCGGGTCTCCCACACAAGTGTAGGGGCTCAAGCACCTGGACCATCTTCTACTGTTTTCCCAGGCCATAGCAGAGTGTTGGAAGTGAAGCAGTTGGGTGGAGCAGGTGGAGGCTTAGCCCACTATGCCACAGAGCCACCCTCTGTAACTCTGATTTTCAAAATAAATAAATAAAATCTTTTTTTAAAAAGTCATATATTGATACTACATTTTATCAAATGTTCTTTTGGCATCTACTGAATGCTTACATGCATTTTACCTTAAATATTTTTATACGATAAAATATATTTATAGATTTTCTGATATTCTTTTATATCTGGGATATATCTTGATCATTGTGTCTTGCCTTTTTTTTTTTTTTATTTTTTAACAGGCAGAGTTAGACAGTGAAAGAGAGTCAGAGAGAGAGTTATAGACAGTGAGAGAGAGACAGAGAGAAAGGTCCTCCCTCCGTTGGTTCACTCCCCTAATGGCCGCTACCGCCAGTGCTGCGCCAATCTGAAGCCAGGTGTTTCCTCCCCCGTCTCCCATGTGGGTGCAGGGACCCAAGCACTTGGGCCATCCTCCACTGCACTCCCGGGCCACAGCAGAGAGCTGGACTGGAAGAGGAGCAACCGGGACTAGTACCCGGCACCCCAACCGAGACTAGAACCCAGGGTGTTGGTGCCGCAGACGGAGGATTAGCCAAGTGAGCCACGGCGCCAGCCGTGTCTTGCCTTTTTTTTAAACTCTGAATTTAGTTTCATCATATTTTGCTAGTTTTTTTTTTTTAAAGATTTATTCATTTATTTGAAAGGCAGAGTTAGAGAGAGAGAGAGAAAGGGAGAGACAGAGATCTTCCATTCACTGGTTCACTACCCAAATGGCTGTAACAGCTGGGGCTGGGTTGGGTCAAAGCCAGAAGCCTGGAACTCTAACCGAGTCTCCCACATGGGTGGCAGGGGCCTAACTACTTGGGTCATCTTCTACTGTCTTCCCAGGTGCATCAGTAGGGAACTGGATCTGAAGTGGAGCAGCCGGACACCAACAGGCACTCATATGGAATACCGGTGTTGCAGGCTATGGCTTAACCTACTGTGCCACAACACTACCTCCTTCAATGTTATCTTTATCAGATTTAGGATATCAATGTTGTATTTGTTTCACTGAAAAAATTAGAAGGTTTTCCTTCCTTATATATGCTTTGAAACTATTTATTTACTTATTTTTAAAGATTTATTTATTTATTTGAAAGTGAGAGTTACAGAGAGAGAGGAGAGGCAGAGAGACAGAGAAGTCTTCCATCTGCTGGTTCACTCTCGAATTGGCTGCAACAACCAGAGCCGTGCAGATCTGAAGCCAAGAGCCAGGAGCTTCTTCCAGGTATCCTACACGGGTGCAGGGGCCCAAGGACTTGGGCCATCTGCTATTGCTTTCCCAGGCCATAGCAGAGAGCTGGATCAGAAGTGCAGCAGCCGGGTCTCAAACCGGTGTCCATTTGGGATGCCAACGCATCATGCCAGGGCATTAACCCGCTGCACCACAGCACTGGTCCCTTGAAATAATTTATGTAACATTGGAGTACCTATCTAATCTCCAAATTTGTTAGAAGTTGTCTGTGCAACTATCAGAGTCTGGTGTTTCTGTGTGAAATAGTCTGCTGATAGCTTTCTCTTTTCCTTCCAAGGAAATCTGTCTGGTTAAGCTTTCCATCTCAAATTGGTCAATTTTATTATACGTATGAGTACCTAAGAAACTATTTCATCTAGGTTTTTTTTTTTTAAGATTTATTTATTTGAAAGGCAAGAGTTATAGCCGGGGAGAAGGAGAAAACAGAGAAAGAGAGGGGGAAGAAGTAGATAGAGGTCTTCCATCCACTGGTTTCCCTAAATGACCATTAACAACCAGGGCTGGCCAGGCCAAAGTCAGGAGCCAAGATCCTCATCTGGGTTTCCCACACGGTGCAGCGGCCCAAGCACTTGGGCCTTCCTCCGCTGCTTTCCCAGGCACATTAGCAGGGAGCTGGACAGGAAATAGAGCAGCCAGGACTCAAACCGGCACCCATATGAGATGCTGGCGCTGCAGACAACAGCTTAATTTGCTGTGCCACAGCACTAGTCCCCAGCCTCCAGGTTTTCCAATCTATCTGCACAGATACATACAAAGTAGTCCCTAAAGTTTTCGAGATTTTTCTCTGTAGTTATAGCTATTTTTCCCGTGTTACTTCTCATTTTGTACTACATTACTCCACTGTCTTGATTAATGATTTATGTTTTCAAAAAACCAGGATTTTGGGGCTGGCACTGTGGTGTAGTGGGCAAAGCTGCCACCTGCAGTTACCAGCATCCCATATGGGTTTGAGTCCTGGCTGCTCCAATTCCAATCCAGCTCTCTGCAATGGCTTGGGAAAGCAGCGGAAGATGGCCCAAGTCCTTGAGCCCCTGCACCCACGTGGGAGATCCAGAAGAGTCTCCTGGCTCCTGGCTTCAGATTGGCACGGCTCCAGCCGTTGTGGCCATCCAGGAGAGTGAACCAGCAGATGGAAGACCTCTCTCTTTCTCTCTCCCTGCCTCTGCCTCTTTGTAACTTTGCCTTTCAAATAAATGAATAAATCTTAAGGGAAAAAAAAAAAAAACAGGAATTTTATTTTCTTTCAAGAGTTGTTTAGGAGGCCAGCATTGTGAAGCAGTGTGTTAAGCTGCCACTTGCAATGCTGGCATCCTATATGAGCTCTGGCTCAAGTCCCAGTTGCACCACTCCTGATCCAGCTCCCTGCTAATTATAACCTAAGCAGAAGAAGGTCTTAGTACTTGGGACCCTGCCAACCCACATGGGAGACCAGATGGAATTCCAGGGTCCTGGCTTTAGCATGGCCCAGCCCTGCCATTGTGGCCATTTGGGGAGTAAACCAATGGATGGAAGATCCATTCTTTTCTCTATCTCTACCTCTTTTTAATTTAACTCTGACTTTAAAAAAATAATCTTATTGTACATATCCTTGTTGACTAACCCTTGTTGAATGCAAGTCACTCAAACCATCGGATGTGAAACCATGGATGAAGAAGGACTATTGTGTTACTCCGCTCTAGTGACAGAATACATCTGAAGTCCTATCTTCAGTTTGACGTATAAAACTTTTTTTCTTTTCTTTTCTTCCATTGGTTCACCCCCAAAATGGCCGCCACGGCCAGTGCACTGCACCAATCTGAAGCCAGGAGCCAGGTGCTTCCTCCTGGTCTCCCATGCGGGTGCAGGGCCCAAGCACTTGGGCCATCCTCCACTGCCTTCCCGGGCCACAGCAGAGCTGGACTGGAAGAGGAGCAACCGGGACAGAATCTGGCGCCCCAACTGGGACTAGAACCTGGGGTACCGGCGACGCAGGCGGAGGATTAGCCTAGTGAGCTGCGGCACTGGTCAAAGTATAAAACTTTTAAGGGAAATGTTGACAAAATAAAGTGTTCAGGTGGGTGGGAGTGTGGCACAGTGGTTAAGTTCCCATTTGCGATGCCCATTTCTCACATTAGGAGTGCCTGGTTCAAGTCTTGGTCACTTTGCTTCCAATCCAGTTTCCACTAAAGGGTATCTGGGAGGCACCAGATGACAGCTTAAGTACTTGGTCTCTACCATCCATGTATTGACCTGGATTGAGTTCAGACTCCCAGCTTTGACCTGGCCCAACTCTGGCTGTATGGGCATTGGGAAGAACCAGCAGATGGAAGATCTCTCTCCATCTGTCCCTCTGCCTTGCAAATAAAATGAAAATAAACTTAAACAAACAAAAAAAAAAGTGTTTGGGGCAGGGCTTTGGCACAGCAGTCAATATGCCTACATCCCCTATTAGGGTGCCTAGGTTTGTATCTTGGCTCCACTTCCAATTCCAGCTTTCTGATAATGCATACCATGAGACGCAGAATAAGTGATAGCTCAAGTACTTGAGTCTGTGATTAGGTTCCAGGCTCTGGCTTAGGCCTTGCTCAGTCCCAGCTACTATGGGCATTTGGGGAATGAAGCAGTAGATGGATGATCTCTTTCTTTCTCTCTCTCTCTCTGCCTTTCAAATCCAATGAAAAAACAAATGGGGCTGTGTCACAGCACAGCATAAGCCACGACTTGAGATGTCCACATCCAATACTGGAGTGCTGGTACTTGAGTCCCACCTCCATTTCCAATCTGGTTTCATGCTGGGAGGCAGCAGGCAATGGTTCAAGTAGTTGGGTCCTGGATGGAATTCCAGGTTCCAAGCTTTGGCCTGGCCCAGCCCTGGCCAATGTAGCCATTTGAGGAGTGAATAAGTGGGTGGAAGATCCTTCTGCCACTCTGCCTTTCAAAGAAATAAAACACACACACACATACAAAATAAATAAATAAATAGAGTCCCTGCCACCCGCATATAGCAGACTGTGATGGAGTTCTGGGCTACTGGCTTTGGACTGGCCCAATCCCTGCTGCTGCAAGCATTTTGGGAGAGAATCAGCAACTGGAAGATCTCTATCACTCTGCCTTTCAAACAGATGAAAAAAATGAAAGCAGACTTAAGAATCTTTTTTTCAGTGTTCAGAAGACTGTTAACATGTTGATGAAGGGACTCAAACCAGGAGGAAGCTTTCTGCATGTATTCAGTGCCTATCACAAGTCTTATATACATGATCTCATTTCATCCTCACAAAACCAAGACAGGGATTCTCTTTATGACGTGTATAATCAGAGAAATGATGTAATTACTGGTGTTAAAGATTGTGTTTTTTTTATTAAATGTAACACTAAAGCAGCTTCAAATTCCCACTGGGAGCAGTAAAATATAAATTCTAAATAAACAATTTAAATGCTGCTTTTTAAAGCAAATCTTGACTACAGAATGATTCAAGTTGCTTCTCGTACAATGGGTTGTCAAAAAACTGCTGCAGGGGGCCGGTGCCGCGGCTCACTAGGCTAATCCTCCGCCTAACACGGCGCCGGCACACCGGGTTCTAGTCCCGGTCGGGGCGCCGGATTCTGTCCCGGTTGCTCCTCTTCCAGTCCAGCTCTCTGCTGTGGCCCGGGAGTGCAGTGGAGGATGGCCCAAGTGCTTGGGCCCTGCACCCCATGGGAGACCAGGAGGAAGCACCTGGCTCCTGGCTTCAGATCGGCGCAGCACGCTGGCCGCAGCGACCATTTGGAGGGATGAACCAATGGAAAAGGAAGGCCTTTCTCTCTGTCTCTAACTCTGCCTGTCAAAAAAATAAATAAATAAGGCCGGCGCCGCGGCTCACTAGGCTAATCCTCCGCCTAGCGGCGCCGGCACACCGGGTTCTAGTCCCGGTCGGGGCACCGGATTCTGTCCCGGTTGCCCCTCTTCCAGGCCAGCCCTCTGCTGTGGCCAGGGAGTGCAGTGGAGGATGGCCCAGGTGCTTGGGCCCTGCACCCCATGGGAGACCAGGAAAAGCACCTGGCTCCTGGCTCCTGCCATTGGATCAGCGCGGTGTGCCGGCCGCAGCGCGCCGGCCGCGGCGGCCATTGGAGGGTGAACCAACGGCAAAGGAAGACCTTTCTCTCTGTCTCTCTCTCTCACTGTCCACTCTGCCTGTCAAAAAAAAAAAATAAATAAATAAAAAATAAATAAATAAATAAATAAATAAAAATTTTAAAAAATAAAAAAAAAAAAAAACCTGCTGCAGGGTCTGGTCTAGTGGAATACAACACCAGCATCCCATACGGGCCCTGGTTTGTGTCACACCTGTTCCACTTCCAAACCAACTCCCTACTAATAGCCTGGAAAAAGCAGTGGAAGATGGCCCAAGTGTGTGGGCTGCTGCCACCCATGTGGATGACCTGGATGAAGCTCCTGGCTTTGGCCTAGCCCAGTGCTGACCATTAAAGTCATCCAGGGAGTGAACCAGTAGATGGAAGATCTTTCTCTCTGTCCCTCGTTCTCTCTCAGTAACTCTCACTTTCAAATAAATAAAGAAGTATTAAAAAAAAAAAAAAAGGTGCAATCCTGGAAAATTTCAAAGAAAAAACAAACAAGGAGGCTGGCCTAGAGCACAGTGGGTTAAGCTGCCACTTACCTGAGCTGCTGGTTGGAGTCTCAGCTGCTGTGCTTCTGATGGAGCTCCCTGGCTAACATGTGTGGGAAAGCAGTGGAAGATGGCTCAAGTATTTGGGCCCTTGCCACTCACATGGGAGACATGGACGGAGTTCTAGGCTCTTGGCTTTTGGAGAATAAATCAGCCATTGGAGAATAAATCAACAGATGGAAGATTTCTGTGTCTCTCCCTTTCTCTGACACTCTGCCTTTTTCTCTTTCTTTTTTTAAAGATTTATTTATTTATTTGAAAGGCAGAGTAACAGAGAGGCAGAGGCAGAGAGAGCAGGAGGTCTTCCATCCACTGGTTCACTCCCCAGATGGTCACAATGGCTGCAGCTGTGCTGATCTGAAGCTGGGAGCTTCTTCTGGTCTCCCACATGGCTGCATCTTCCACTGCTTTCCCAGGCCATAGCAGAGAGCTGGATCAGAACAGGAGCAGCTGGGACATGAACTGGTGCCCATATGGGATGCCAGCACTGCAGGCAGTGTCTCTACCCACTACTCCACAGTGCCGGCCCAAAATGGCCCATTTTATAATCATATACTAAGTGAGAAGATAAGTACTGGTTTTCTCTTATTAAACATTAATATTTTTCTGCTTATGAATTTAAGGAAAAATATAAATAAGCATCAATAAGCAAAACTAATCTCTCATATCAATAACTATAGTCTGGATATTCAAATAAGATTGTTTTAATGATCATAAAAGTATATTAATTTGTTCACATGTATACAATAGAAGTATTCTATTTTTAGGCTATTTCAGATTTAAATTTGGTCACATATGCCCTTAAGTTATCCAGGCTCCAGATTGGCACAGCTCCGGCCACTGTGGCCATGTGGAAAGTGAACCAGCGGATGGAGGACCTCTCTCTCTGCCTCTGCCTCTGCCTCTCTGTAACTCTTCCTTTCAAATAAATAATCTTTAAAATAATAATAATAATAATAACAACAACAACAACATGTTTCCTAATACTCACATCATCTTCCTTTAGAGTTTGAAGAAATTCCTGTAGTTTGTTGGCTGTTCTTTCTGCTGCGAGAGATAAAATTTTCTGTTCCATTTTTGCTCTCATCAAGGAACTGCAAGGGAAAAATGTCAGAGGTAGATGAAGCTTTCAGAAGTAAATAGCTTGATTTTTATCTCCTTCCTTACTTATTAACTGAGTATGTCATACCTAATTTAGACAACACGTAATCAACAGATTAAGGGTACTAACTAGTATGAGTGGATGCTTCTTATCCTAACTAAAAATAATCTTCTGGAACTTCCCTATTAGGATTCTACATTCTAATCAAGTGACTTTATGATTTTTGTAAACATTTTAATCATCTACTCAGCATACTCCCTAGAACAAAATGATCAAATATTTAACAGTACAGTTGGTCCTCCATTACCTGTAGATTCTGTATCCAGGGATTCAACCAACCTAGGAAGGAAAATATATGAAGAAAAAATTGTATCTGTAATGAATATGTACACTTTCCCTTATTTTCTAAGTAATATAGTATAACATTATATTAGGGTAATGAGTATTGTAAGTAATCTGGAGATGACTTAATACAAGAGGATGTGCATGAGTTATATGCAAATACTTTAACTTTTTACATACAGGACTGATTTAGGTATTCACAGGTCATAGAACCAATCCCCTAGGGACAGCAAGGGCTGACTATATATCAAGAGTACAAGAACAGTTCAAAAAGCTTGTGAATACGGCCCACACCTACGGCGCCAGCATCCCATATAGGCACCACTTTGTGTCCTAGCTGCTCCTCTTCCAATCCAGCTCTTTGCTATGGCCTGCGAAGGCAGTAGAAGACCACCCAAATGCTTAGGCCCCTGCAGCCATATGGGAGACCCGGGAAAGCTCCTGGTTTTGGATCAGTCCAGCTCTGGCCATCATGGCCATTTAGGGAGTGAACCAGTAGAGAGAAGACCTTTCTTTTTCTTTCTCTCTCTCTCTCCCCCTCTGTCTGTAACTCTCTCAAATAAATAAAAATAAAATCCTTTTTTAAAAAAGTTTGTAAAAAAATGGAATTTAAAAATCATAAAATGGAGCTGGTGTGGCATAGCAGGTTAAGCTGCCACCTGTGATGCCAGCATCTGATATGGGGGCCAGTTTAAATCCCAGCTGCTCTACTTTTTTTTTTTTTTTTTTTTTGACAGGTAGAGTTATACAGTGAAAGAGACAGAAAGGTCTTCCTTTTCCGTTGGTTCACCCCCCAGATGGCTGCTACGACCGGCGGTGCGCCGATCTGAAGCCAGGAGCCAGGTGCTTCCTCCTGGTCTCCCATGGGGTGCAGGGCCCAAGCACTTGGGCCATCCTCCACTGCCTTCCCAGGCCACAGCAGAGAGCTGGACTGGAAGAGGAGCAACCAGGACTAGAACCCGGCGCCCATGTGGGATGCCGGTGCCGCAGGCGGAGGATTAACCAAGTGAGCCACAGCGCCAGCCCCTCCACTTCCAATCTAGCTCCCTGCTAATATGCTTGGGTCCCTGTCACCCACGTGAGAGACCCAGAGGAAGCTCCTGGCTCCTAGCTTCAGACCGGCCCAGCTCCAGCTGTTAACAGCCACTTGGAAGCAGCAGAAGATGGCCAAGTGTTTGGGCCCCTGCTCCCACGTGGGAGACCAGGATGAAGATCCTGGTTTCTGGTTTCAGCCTGGCCAAGCCCCGGACATTGTGGCCATTTGGGCAGTGAACCACCAGATGAAAATCTCTCTTTGAATCCCCACCCTCTCTTTCTACAAGTCTTTCAAAACGAATAAATAAATCTTTAAAAAAAAAGGCATTGCTTTTAAAAAATAATAAATCAATAGCACCATAAATGCTAAATGTCACTTAAATAGTATAAAAACAAGTGAAGGGGCAGGCAGTTAGCCAAGCAGTTAAGACACCAATTAAGATGCTCACATACTATATCAGTGTACCTGGGTTCAATTCCCAGCTCTGTCTCCTATCGCCAACTTCCTGCTAACATAGTCCCTGGTAGGTAGCAGTAATGGCTCAAGTAATTGGGCTCCTGCTACCCATATGGGAGACCTGGACCGAGTTCCTTGCCTCAAGCTGGCCCAGCACCTGCTACTGCAGACACCTGGGGAGTGAATGAGTAGATGGGTACTCACTGTCCCTGTCTACCTGTCAGTCTCTGTTCTCTCTCAAAGTGCAAAAATACACACACGCAAACAACTGACACATTAACAAGGCTAAAGATATAATTACGGGCTAAAACATCAAGAAAGCTTCCTATAGAAGACAAGTTAAACTGTAACTTAGAAAACTTAGGTAGTTAAGACAACCAAATGGTAACTATTATACATTATTTGAAAGGAGGGTGGTCATGAACAAAAGCATTTATATAAGGACTGAAAAACCTATTTGGAGAAAATGAGTAAGTGGCTGAAGTAGGAGAGTAGTGAAAAGAAAGGCTGGAACAAGTTGAGAATAAACTGTGCAAGACCCTAAATGCCAGGTTAAGGAACTTAAGAGTATACTCTGTGAATATCAAGAACCACCACAGTTTTTTGAACAAAAGAGGATCTGACAAGACAAACAGTTTGAAGAAAGTGAACCCAGCTTCACCACGCTGATTAAAGGGAGAGGAGTAAGAACAGAGTGGAGGCTAAAAGACCACTTGGGGGCTATTTTGATGGTAGTGAAAAGGCTCACTGTAGGCTGTTACTGTGGCACTGTGGGTTAAACCACCACTTGTGATACCAGCATCCCATATCAGAGTGCCCGTTCAAGGCCAAATGCTCTGCTTCAGATCCAGCTCCCTGCTGATCCATCTGAAAAGCAACGCCAGATGGCCCAAGTATTTGGATCCCTGCCACATATGTGGGAGCTCTGAATGGAGTTCTGGGCTTCTGGTTTTGGCCTGGCCCAGCCCGTCACTGAAGCCATTTGGGGAGTGAAGCAGCACATGGAAGATCTCAAATAAGCAAAGCACTTTTAAAAAGGCTCATTGTGGGGCCAGCCCCAGTGCTGGCATCCCTTATGGGTGCCAGTTTGAGTCCCAGCTGCTTCACTTCTGATCCAGCTCCCCGCTAGTGCACCTGGGAAAGCAGCAAATGGCCCAAGTCCTTGAACCCCTGCACCCACGTGGAAGACCCGAAAGAACGTCCTGGCTCCTGACTTCAGCCTTGCCCAGCCCCGGCTGTTGTAGACATTTTGGGGAATGAACCAGTGAATGGAAGATCTCTTTCTCTCTCTGTAACTCTGCCTTTCAAATAAATAAAATCTTTTTTTTTAAAGGCTCATAATAGGGTGATGATTCTGGAGAACAGAAAGGGATGAGGTGAGGACACATTAGGCAGGCAGGATTTAGTAAGTAGCTATGGAAGTGGAAGGGGAAAATCTCTGGGTGAAAGAGTATCTACTCCTCTTAGTCTTCCTTCCTTAAATGGTACCATTATCCACTCAGCTGCTCAAAAACCAGAAATCTCAGAGGCAGGTGCTGTGGTGCAGGGGGTTAAGCCACTACTTGGGACAACAACATCCCATATCTGAGTGCTTGGAATGGAGTTTCACATCCACTTCTGATCCAGCTTCCTGCTAATGTAGGAGATCACGGCCCAAGTTCTTGGGTTCCTGCCACTTACATGGGAGACCAGACAGAATTCCTGGCTCTTGGCTTTGGACCAGTCCAGCCCCAGCTCTTGCATGCATTTGCAGAGTGAACCAGAAGACTGAAGACCTCTCTTTGTCACTCTGCCTTTTAAATAAAACCTGGGCGACATTCTTGACAACATACCTCACCCACTAATGAGATCTGGCAATGGTACTTGCTAAACATCTCTCAAATCTATTTACTTCTCCCCATCTCCACTGCTAAGTAACTCCAAAGTTACCAACATCTTTTACCTGACTACTAGTTTCCTAACTTGTCCCCCTCTACACAACTAAAGTGAGGTTTCTGAAACACAAATCAGATTTTATGATTTATCCTCCTTCCACCCCATCCTCATCATAAAACTCTTCAGTGGCTTTACAATGTTTTCATATCAGCCCCAAATGCTGATTAAAAAAAAAAAATTGCAGGTCTAGCCCATGCCTAACTCCCTTCATCACTCTACTCTAGCCACAGTGAACTGCTTTCAGTTCTTTAAACCCCCAATTTCCTCTTGCCACAATCCCTTACACATGATTTCTTTCTGGAACTCAAACACTCCTCCTTGCACCTCCTGCCCTCTAATCCTTTATTTGTTAATCCTACAAATCCTTCAGATCTCAGCTCATTCCACACTTCCTCAGAAGCTCAGTCTAGGTTAAATGCTCCCTGATTATATCTTCTTAAGGCAACAGTAAACTTTCTCACATACTGTCACCAACATTTTATGTGTACATGTAAAAACAGAATTAAAAGACAAGTTTGTTTCAGTGCAAGCAATTTTTAAAATTCACATAGTGTCTTCCCAGTATTCATTTTCCATGTTTTTTTTTTTTTTTTGAAGTCCCCTCATATATAAAGATCAAGAGATCAATTGAACAAGATGATATCACAATGGCAAATGCACCCATTTTTTTACCTGTTTATTGAGTGACAGCCAGAGTGAGAGCACCTACTTACTGGTTCATTCTCTGAACGCCTACAGTTAGGGGTGGGGTGCAAAGAGACTGGAATTCATAAACAAAAAGCTGAAATCAGGAGATGGAGCCAGGTATTCAACTCTGGCACACAGTTGCTGTCCTAACTGGTGGTTCGGCTGCTAGCTAGGCCAAACACCCACCCATGGAACACCAATTTTATAAAGCAAACATTATTAGATCTAAAGGGAATGATAGGCTCCATTATAACAATAACTGAGGACTTTAAGATCCCACTTTCTTCAATGGACAGATCATCCAGGCAAAAGAATCAACAAAGAAACATCACAGGTAAACTGTGGAACAAACAGACTTGACCTAACACATTTATGGAAAATCTCATCCAACAGCTGCAAAGTATACACTGTTCTCATCAGCTCATGGAATTTTCTTTGGATAGACCATATGTTAAATCACAAATCAAGTCTTAAATTTATTGAATATCTTCTCTGACCACATGAAATAAAACTAGAAATCTGTAACAGAAGAAACTTTAAAAATTGTTTGATTACATAGAAACTGGGACCTGTGTTGTGGCACAGTGGGGTAAGCCTTCACTTGTGATGTGGGCATCCCATACTACAGTGCCAGTTCTGATCCAGCTCCCTGCTAATTTGCTTGGGAAAGCAACAGATGGCCCAAGTATTTGGGTCCCTCAACCATTTGGAAGACCCACATGGAGTTCCTGGCTCCTGCACCATGCCTGTACAGCCATTTGGGGAGTGAGCCTACACAACAAGCTACTGAATGATGGATGGGACAGTGAAGAAATCAAAAGATTAACTAAAAAATTTCCTAAAAACAAATGAAAATGGAAATACAATTTTCTAAAATTTATGGAGCACAGCAAAATCAGTACTAGGAGGGAAGTTTATAGAATAAGCACAAACAACTAAAAATTTAAAAATTTCAAATAATCTAGCAACACATGAACAAACCAAATAACAAAGATCAGAGCAGAAACAAATGAAAATAGAGACTTAAAAAGAAAAAATTGGGGGCCAGCTAGCACTGTGGTGTAGTAGGCTAAGCCTCTGCCTGTGGCACTGGTTCAAGATCCGGCTGCTCTACTTCTGATCCAGCTCCCTGCTAATGCCCTGGGAAAGCAGCAAAAGACGGCCCAAGTGCTTAGGTTCTTGCACCCACATGGGAGATCCTGAAGAAGCTTCTGGCTCCCAGCTTTGGGGTTGGCCCAGCTCTGGCCATTGCAACCATTTTGGGAATGAATCAGCAGATGGAAGACCCTCTCTCTCTGTAACTCTGCCTCTCAAATAAATAAATCTTTAAAGAAAAAAAATGGGGGACAGCATTGTGGCATAGCAGTTAAGCTGCCAGGCAACTAAGTATCCCATATGGGCTGGTTCATGTCCTGGCTGTTCTACTTCCAATCAGCTCCCAGCTGGAAAGCAGCAGAAGATGGCTCAAGTGTTTGGACCTCTGCACCCACATAGGCGACCCAGAAGAAGCTCCTGGCTTCGGCACGGCCTAACCCCCAGCTACTGCAGCCATTTGGGGAGTGAACCACCAGGTAGAAGATCTCTTTGTAACTCTACCAAAAAAAATAAATTTATTTTTTTTAAAAAGAAAAAGATCAATGAAATGAAGAGTTGGTTTGTTGAAAACAAACAATTGACAAGCCTTTAGCTAGACTAACAAAGAACAATACTCAAAATCAGAGATTAAAAAGGAGACAATACAACAGATGCCACAGAAATACAAAGGATCACTAGATATCATGAACAACTAACTACATGTCATCAGGTTGGAAAATGTCTAGAAGAAATAGATAAATTTCAGAACACAAATAACCTACCAGAAGTGAACCATACATACAGAAAACTTCAACAGACTAAAAATGAGTAAGGAGATTCAGTAATAAAGTCTCCCAACAAAGAAAAGCCCAGGACTAGATGGTTTCACTGCTGACTTCTACCAAATCTTTCTTTATTTTTTAAAAAGATTTATTTATTCATCTGAAAGGCAGAGTTACAGAGAAAGATACAGAGACAGACAGAGACAGAGGTCTTCCATCCACTGGTTCACTCCCCAAATGGCCACAACAGATCGGGCTGGCAGGCTGAAGCCAGACATGAATTTCTTTCCTTTTTTTTTTTTTTTGACAGGCAGAGTGGACAGAGAGAGACAGAGAGAAAGGTCTTCCTTTTGCCGTTGGTTCACCCTCCAATGGCCTCCGTAGCCGGTGCACCGCGCCAATCCGAAGCCAGGAGCCAGGTGCTTCTCCTGGTCTCCCATGGGGTGCAGGGCCCAAGCACTTGGGCCATCCTCCACTGCACTCCCTGGCCACAGCAAAGAGCCGGCCTGGAAGAGGGGCAACCGGGACAGAATCCGGTGCCCCAACCACTGCAAGGCGGAGGATTAGCCTAGTGAGCCACGGCGCCGGCCTTTTTTTTTTCTTTTAAGATTTATTTTTATTTATTTGAAAAACAGAGTTACAGAGAGAGGTAGAAACAGAGAGAAAGAGAGGTCTTCCAACCACTGGTTCACACCGCAGATGGCCACAACGGCTGGAGCTGCGCTGATCTGAAGCCAGGAGTCATGAGCTTCTTTCGGGTCTCCCACGTGGGTAAGGGGGCCCAAGGACTTGGGCTATCTTATACTGCTTTCCCAGGCCATAGCAGAGAGCTGGATCAGAAGAGGACCAGCCAGGACTAGAACTGGTGCCCTTATGGGATGCTGGCTCTTCAGGCCAGGGATTTAACCTGCTGAGCCACAGCACCGGCCCCCAAGAATTTCATCTGTCTCCCACATATTTGCGCCCATTTTCTGCTGCATTCCCAGGTGCATTAGCAGGGAGCTGGACTGGAAGTGGAGCAGCTGGGCCTCAAACTGGTGCTCATATGGGATGCTAACATTGCATATGATGGTTTAACCCACTGTGCCACAATGCTGGCTCCTTTACCAAAATTTTAAACAGTATCAATTCTCAAACTATCCCAAAAAACTGAAAGGAAGGGGACTCTTCCAAACTCAATCTATGAGGCCAGCATAACTCTATATCAAGATCAGACAAGCACACAACAAAAAAACTATACACCTTTGTCCCCAGTAAACACAGATGCAAAATAACATACTACAAAAGGAACCCAACGACACATCAAAAAGATCATTCACCATGATCAAGTGAGATTTATCCCAGGGGTGCAATGACATCAACTTCTGAAAACTATTATTTATTTATTTATTTGACAGGCAGAGTTACAGAGAGCTATGGAGAGACAGAAAACAAAAGGAAATCTCCCACCCACTGGTTCACTCCTCCAAATAGCTGCAATGGCCAGGACAAAGCCAGGAGTCAGAATCTTCATCAGGGTCTTCCACATGGGTGGCAAGGACCCAAGCACTTGGGCCATCTTCTGCGGCTTTCTCAGGCGCATGAGCAGAGAGCTGGATCAGAAGTGGAGCAGCCAGGACTTGAATTGGCACTCACATAGAATGCTGAACCTGTTATACCACAATGCCCCTCAATTTTTTTTTTAAATGTTTATTTTCTACTAGAAAGGAAGACGGAGACAGAGTGATTTTTCATTCACTGGTCCATTCTCTAAACGCCCACAACAGCCAGGGCTGGGCCAGGCCAAAGCCAGGAACTCCATCCAGTCTCCCACTGCTGGTGGCAAGCACTCTAGCATTTGGGTCTTCCAGTGCTTTCTCAGGCACATTAGCAGGAAGCTGGGTAGAAGCAGAGTAGCCAGGTTGGGCTTAACTCGCTGTGCCACAACGCCCGATGTCACCAATTTTTAATACTATGTTTGTAATTGTAAGATGATTGACTATGACTAGTTTTGCTGATCAGTTTTATCTCCTGCACCTAGCACAGTATCCAGCTCATGCTAGTACAAGTATTTGTTAAACAAATCACTGAACCTCTTTACAACGGGCAAGATACTGTACACAGCACAATACGATCCTCACAATAATCCCGTGAGGTAGCTGTTAGATGAACAACTTTCGGGATTCGGAGACTAAGGAACCTCCCCAAGGTTCAAAGGCTAAGTGGCAGGCAGAACTGAAACCCAAGTCTGTCCAGATCCAGAGCCCACGAAGGCAGGCCTTCCGTTCCCAGGTTAAGAGAGGATGCAAACAGGGCACACCGACCGAAGGAGAGACGTGGACCGGAAGGAACATTCCAGAGGGTGCTGTCGGAAAGACGGAAAGTTGCCCGAAGCCCAGAGGTACCCCGCAGCTGGCTGTGACGTCCCTAGGAGCACAGACGAGCTCCAGAAAGCGCCAGAAACACGTATTTCAAAAAGTCAGTGGAAAACTGAACTGAAAGCGAAGTCTATTTTGGTGCAAAAGTACCAAGCGAAGGCGTGAGGGCCCTGACGTGAAACGCCGTGCTCTGCCCCCCAGGGCTCTGCACAGAGCAAGACGTGCACACCAATACACACGGTCTACCCGTACGAAGCAGCTGCCACGGGCACTGCGACCGAGCTACGCACGCGAAACCGGGCCAGGAGAGCGTAGAAGCCGAAGAGTCTCGAAGCGGGTGGGGGTGGGAACTTCACAGCAGGGACTCAGTCCGCCGCGCGCCCCGGGGCAAGCAACTACGACAGCCAAGGCTCGCGGCAGGGCCCTCCCGGCCACACGACGTGCCACAGCGTCCCGACAGAACGGGGCCCTCTAGTCCACACAGGCCCGATGCCTCCCAGAAGCCCAAGCCCACCGCCCCAGGCAAACGGGAGCCCAGCCGCCCAGTTACCTCCGCCTCGCCGCGTCACAGATTTCCGAAAAGCCCGCTAAACCTAATGACGCCGAACTTCCGTCACCCGGAGCAACAGGTCCCGCCCCCCCAGATAACTTCCGCCCTGCGGGCCCCACGGGCGGAGTATACCATTAAGGCTGAGCGAGTAGGGGAGGGCTCGGCTGTTCCATTCACAGACAGGGAGACACCGCCTGTTCTAACTCGCGGCCTGGGCTGCGGTTCGGACCCAGTTTATCTTCCTTTAAGTCCCGTTGTCAAAGTAGTCCTTGAGGGAGGGAAGTAGGCAAGTGCAGACCCGCAGGTCTTCGCGTTGGAAGCGCCGGGAAGGCGGAGGCGGGCTTCATACTGCTACCCTTGCTAGGGGTCAGTAACCCCTAGGATTTTGGCGCCTTGTGGTTAGCGGGCTTTTTACAACAATCTCTCCTTATGTAACTTGTTTAAAGCAGTGCGTGCTCAGCAAATATTTGTTAAATGAATAACTAACAGGAGAGCCAAAAGCAATGGAGGGGTTGCTGAGAGCCACTTTTAGGCCACGGGGACAGCTTGTGCAAAGGGCCTGAGAGCGTTGGGCCGGCGAGCCCTGGGCCGCTGAGAAGGTGAAGGTTCCTGGGAGTGGGAGTGGGAAGCCAGAGGTCTGGAAGTCCTTTTTTTTTTTTTTTTTTTTTTTACAGGCAGAGTGGACAGTGAGAGAGAGAGACAGAAAGGTCTTCCTTTGCTGTTGGTTCACCCTCCAATGGCCGCCGCGACCGGCGCACCACACTGACCCTATGGCAGGAGCCAGGTGCTTATCCTGGTCTCCCATGGGTCCAAATACTTGGGCCATCCTCCATTGCACTCCCTGGCCACAGCAGAGAGCTGGCCTGGAAGAGGGGCAACCGGGACAGAACCCGGTGTGCTGGCGCCGCAAGGCGGAGGATTAGCCTAGTGAGCCGCGGTGCCGGCCCAAGTTATTGCCTCTCAGTGTCAACTTCACTCCTGTAGATTGCCTTGTAGGTGCTCTATTAGTTATGAGTCAGAGAAAGCATATGATATTTGTTCTTCGGTGACTGGTTTATTTCAGTAAGGATGATGTTTTCCAGATTCATCCATTTTGTTGCAAATGACCAAATTTTGTTTTTTTTAATCACTGTGTAGTATTCATGGTATACGTATCCCATAATTTCTTCATCCAGTCTTCAGTTGACAGGCATTCGAGTGGATTCCATATCTTAGCAGGGCACATGATGCTCCCACCCAATCTGAGTGCTCCAGTTGCCCGAGTGTAAGGGCAGCACTACTTGGGAGAATAATCAGGGTAACATACAAAAAGCCACACTTAGAGGGTCTCAAGAGTCAGTTTCCTCCAGCAATCCCACTCCTGGGTTTAGAACCAAAACAACTGAAAGCAGGGTCTGGAAGAGATTATTGTATGTCAGTGTTCATGGCAGTATTATCACAGTAGCCAAAAGGTGGAGACAATCCAAATGCCCTTCGATGCATGGATGGGTGGATAAAATGTGGTAATTGGTGCCAATACACAATCCCAAGTGCCATAATCCTGTATGTTGAAATCCCAAGAGATCAAAATCCCTAACACCTAAAATCCCCCAAATCACAGTCCTAAAAAACTAAGATCCTGAATGTTGAAATCCTGAAAGCCCAGATCCTGAAAACTACAATTCCCAGGACAAAAGCAAACAAACAACAACAAGAAAACCCAGCTGTTTAAGAGGTGTAGAAAGGGAAATTCTGGGGAAGAAATTGACCACGCAATATAGCAATCATGAACACTTCAGGTTCAAAAATGCCTCCTTTGTCTGCATGGGCATTCTTTTTAGCTGATGAATTTCCAGGAGCATTTAATGAATTAAGCCACAAGTGCCTGAAGAAGCCAGCAAAATAACCGATCGATTGGATAAGAAGACACTCAACGGCATTGTTATTCAGTCACTGGTACTGTTTGCACCAAATCTGTGTTCCGTATATGAGTGAACAAGGAATGCAGTTCCACGTACCCAAAACAACAGAACCGTAGCACAGCGCCCCCTGCTTCCTCCTGGGAGCCCCCTCTCCTGGTTTCCCGTCTGTGCCTCCGGTAGACTGTATACAGCGAGGGCACTCTGTCTTATTTCTTTTTTTAAAAAAAAGTCTGTTTCTCAGAACCTGGCCCAGATTTCAGTTTCATTATATTGAAATGGAAGTTTGCAGAATATCAGAAATGCGTTGAAATCATGCATATTTTTTTCATACTACACCTTTTGTGTGAACTTTTGGAAGGCTCATCATATGCATGGATTTCAGATTTTTGCAACAAAATAAACACGTTTTAATTCCATTTTCCATGAAGTTTGTGAGTACCTTTGTGTAGCAGCTTAGGGCCTAAATGATCTGGCCACTGCCTTGTTCGCTCATCCTTACCCAAACCCGAGGCCCCAGCCTTGCTTGTTGGGGCAGTTCTCCAAGCAGGCTGTGCCCCCACTCCTCCAGATCTTCTGAAAGGTTCTGCTTCCTGGCTGGGAGCCCTTTCCAGAGCCACCTGCATACCTCATCCTGAGACTCGTGTTCTTTGAAGATTCGGCTGGATTCTGCCCTTCTCAGGGAAGCCCTCTTTAGCTCCCCCTAGCAGAGCTGTCTCTTCTCCCCCTGTGCCCCTATTGGATCCGTCCCTTAGACAACAACTATCAATCATAATGCTTCCTGGTCATGTCTGGACAAGCAGTAGTTCATGAATATTAGTAGATGAAAGGGTTGCACTGTCGCGTGAATTTGGGAAAGGTTAGGTTAAACCAGCTTGTAGATTTCCTTGTTGCAGGACTTCTCAGAGCCTTCATTTATTGCTTACATTCATGGATAATTCCAAGAGGGAAATACAGTTTGTAGCATTTCTCAAACTTAATTAACCAAAGGATAACCCCCCCCCATTTTGTGGAGCACTTTGGGGGCACTGTCACATGGCTTATTTTAGAGTTCCTGTCTTTTTTTTTTTTTTTTTTTTTTTTTTTTTTTTGACAGGCAGAGTGGATAGTGAGAGACAGAAAGAAAGGTCTTCCTTTGCTGTTGGTTCACCCTCCAATGGCCGCCGCGGCCGGCGCGCTGCGACTGGTGCACCGTGCCTATCTGAAGGCAGGAGCCAGGTGCTTAGCCTGGTCTCCCATGGGGTGCAGGGCCCAAGCACTTGGGCCATCCTCCACTGTACTCCCTGGCCACAGCAGAGAGCTGGCCTGGAAGAGGGGCAACCGGGAAAGAATCCGGTGCCCCGACCGGGACTAGAACCCGGTGTGCCGGCGCCGCAAGGCAAAGGATTAGCCTACTGAGCCGCGGCGCCGGCCTAGAGTTCCTGTCTGAATATATTTGCCCTATAGTTTTATAATATTTTGCTTGTGTCTCCCTGCTCTAACCCATGAGCTGCTTAAGCAGAGATGGTATTTTATTCATCTGTGGATTCTCGTGCCTTACGCATGGTCACTGATCAATAAATGTTGGTTGAGGCAATGTGGGGGAAGAAAAAATATATTAAAAAAAAAAAAAACACCAAAAAGCAAAGCAATAACAAAAGAAAAAAGAATGGGGGGAAGGAGGGTAAGAGAGGGAGGACCAGAGTGGTGAACTAGGAGAAAAGAGGGTTCTTCCCCAGGGATTAATGGGAAACAAAGTTGACAAGATTGGGGGCCAGCTCTGTGGTGCAGTGGGCTAAGCCTCCACCTGCAGCACCAGCGTCCCATATGGGCACCCAGTTGTGTCCTGGCTGCTCCTCTTCTGATCCAGCTCTCTGCCATGGCCTGGGGAAGCAGTGGAAGATGGCCCAAGTCCTTGGGCCCCTGCACCAGTGTGGGAGACCTGGAGGAGGCTCCTGGCTCCTGGCTTTGGATGGGTGCAGCTCCAGCAGTTAAAGCCATTTGGGTAGTGAAACAGAGGATGGAAGACCTCTCTCTCTGTAACACTGCCTCTCAACTAAATAAATAAAACCTTAAAAAAAAAAAAGTTGACAAGATTTTTACATCAAACATCAAATAGCCCAAATACCCATTCCTCAGGTTCCACCAGAAATATTTTACTCTCCTGCTTCATCAAGTGTCTATCTACCTAGCCATCCCTTCAATCAACTGTGATCCACCATGTAAATCTTTTTTTTTTTTTAACTTTATTTTAGCTTATGTTTGCAAGCTTGTTTTTCCTGGGCTTGGTAACTCAACTTAATTCTAAAACCCTTTTTTTTTTTTAACTTAAGAAGCTTCATAAGGCTTCTTAAGACTTTTTTTTTAAAGATTTATTTATTTATTTGAAAGTCAGAGTTACACAGAGAGAGAGGAGAGGCAGAGAGAGAGAGAGAGAGAGAGAGAGAGAAACAGAGAAAGGTCTTTTATCCGATGGTTCACTCCCCAATTGCCTTCAACAGCCGGAGCTGCACAGATCCAAAGCCAGGAGCTTCCTCCAGGTCTCCCACGTGGGTGCAGGGGCCCAAGAACTTGGGCCATCTTCTACTGCTGTCCCAGACCATAGCAGAGAGCTGGATCGGAAGTAGAGCAACCAGGTCTCGAACCAGTGCCCATACAGGATGCCGGCACCACAGGCGACAGCTTTACCTGCTGCGCTACAGCACCAGCCCTCTAAAACCATCTTTGAGCAAGCATATTGGTGTGCTTCATTGCTCTGCTACTCATTGCTTCCTTCCCCAGCACCGGCCTCCGGCTCCTGCAATGCCGAGGGGCAGACCCCTGTTTGAACAATGAGTATGCCTCCTGCGGCAGTCAGAGCTTTGTAGAGTGTTGAGGCCACCGGCACTGGGGGCCAGAGGCTCTGTCGCTGTGGTTTTAAGGAGAGTTCAGAATGTTCCTGGACCAGGGTTTTCCCATCAGGTCGTCGCTCACCCAGGAGAATGATTACTGTCAAAGAGGGGGTTGCAGCGACCAGATTCTTGTCCTGGGGCTGCCTCCAGGAAGAGTGAAGGGATGCACTGCCCCAGGGGCACAGGTGTGACTTCCCTGGCAGTCCCGCCAGGGCAGCCTTGTGTGTTGAATGACGAAAAGGATTTGGAATGACCTGGACTTCACTCTGAGCCACCGGAGTGGCTTTGGACAGGTCCCTGGCTCTGACTCTCAGCCACTTCTTCTGTTAAAAACGGATTGCACTCCCTATCTCACATCTGGAAGGATCGAGTGAAATAACGCTGGTAAGGCACCTGCCACAGTGCAGACTGGGGATACAGCCCTTGTGAGCCCACCCCCTCTCTGCCGCCAGCTGGGTAGAAACAGGCAGGCCGGGGAGCCCAGGGTTGTCTGCCAGTGTGACCAGCACAAGTGTCTGGGCCAGTGAGGGCCGTGTCTCCTCCCACACAGTGGCACTATTGTTCTGGCCACAATGGTTGCGTGTGAATATGACCCTTGGGGTGGGAGGCGGGCAGAGGAGAGGCAAGAGAAGGACTGTGAGCAGCAGGTAGCCTTGCAGAAAGCTCTTCTCTCCGCCGTGGCCCCGGGGCCTGCTAGCATCCTAAATAGCTGTGCTGCCCAGTCCTGGTGGAGCTGTGCCGTTCGCTCCGAAGTGAGCTTGGTGCACAGGTGTGTTCTCCTTCATGCGAGGGTCCATCTCAGCACTGACAGAGCCTCTTCTTTCCCACAGAGCAGCCCAGGCTCATCCTGTTACTTTCCAGGAGCCTCAAACCCTAGGAAGCACCTGGGAGCAAATCGTCATCCCCTCTGTAATAGTTCTCCAGGGTTACCAGGGCAGAGTCCCATAGACAGAAATTCCTGTTCCTGCAGTTCTGGGAGGTGCACATCTGGCATCAGGGTTGCTTTCCTCTGTGGCCCCTCTGGCTTGTAGATGACCACCCTGTGTGCAAAAATGTCCTTTTTCTGCAAGGACACCAGCCACGTAGGTCAGGGCCCACCTAATGGTTCCATTGTAGCTTAGATGGGGGGGGGGTGCTCTAAAGGCCCTCTCTCCAAATACAGTCATGGTCTAGGGGTTAGGACTTCAGTATATGAATTTAGGGTGGGGGGAGGCAATACAGCCATGATGCCATATTGCAGGTGAAGCAACTGAGGTCTAATAGGGCCAAGGGCTTGTAGTAGGTAGGTCCAGGCCTGGAATTGGCAAGAGACTCTGCCTATCCACAGCCTGAGTATTTCTGTCTCTGTCTACAGCTTGGCCACCACTGACCTCCCTGTCCCAAAGCAGCATGGTGTGCAATGGCAGTCCTGGGTCTGTTTCCTCCATGCTGGTGGGAAGGAAGAAGCCAGGCAAAGACTGTACTAGGCCCAGGCAGGATCAGCGGGAAGGGCAGAATCCCTCTAGGGCAGGGCTTTTCAAACTTGTATATACGTGGGAATCACATAGAGACCTTATGAAAATTAAGTGATTTGTTTTAAAAAGTTTATTTCTTTTAAAGATTTGTGTATTTGAAAGTCAGCGTTCTACAGAGAGAGGCAGAGACAAAGAGAGATCTTCCATCTGCTGGTTCACACCCCAGAAGGCGGCAACAGCTGGGGCTGGGCTACCTGAAGCCAGGAGATAGGAGCTGCATTCAGGTCTCCCATGTAAATGGCAGGAGCCCAGACACTTGGGCCATCTTCCGCTGCTTCTCCCAGGCCATTATCAGAGAGCCGGATTGGAAGTGGAGCAGCTGGGACATGAGCAGGTGGTGCCCATATGGGATGCCGGTGTCCCAGGCAGCAGCTTTACCCACTCTACCACAACACCAGTTCCAGGATTAGTTCTTAAATTAACATTATGCAAAATTAAAAGTTCAGTTCTAGGGTCAAACTTTCTGCATTTCAAGTGCTGAAAAGTTGCGTGTGGCCAGTGGCCACTGTGTAGGACAAACAGGATGAGGGGGAATGACTGAAAGGAAGGGGTCCTTATTTCCAGAGAGCACTTGGGAAGGAAACAGCCAACAGTCCCAACGGTCACACGGCAGCCAGAGCAGGAGCCCAGCGAGGGAGCTGTTGGCAGCAAAGTGCCCCAGGGTCTCAGGGGCACGTCAGGATCTAAGCACCAGACATTGCAGCCTGCTCTAGAGGAAGGGATCCAGCCAGGCAAGTGAGAGGCAGGTGTTGGTCCCAGGACACTCTCCTTCAGGGTCACTCTCATAGCCCTAGGCTGTCTGGAGAGGGCACAGGGGGATGAGGAAGTCCCAGAGCTGTCCAAGTAGGAAAGGGTAGAAAAGCAAGACCTGAATCTGGGGGAAAATCAAAAAGCATTTCTGGGACTGAATTCTGGAGAACGGGCTGCGCACGGGGACTCGCCTCTGCCCCGGACAGCTCTGGGAGGCAAAACCAGGCATGATAGGACAGTGCTTGGGGTTGGACCCAGGATGAGTTTTTAAACAAGGTTGCAGCCAGTGGTGGAAACAGGGAGCTTCCCACCCTTGGAACCCTGACCAGAGGATGTTCTAATAAACTCCTACCCCCATCTCAGTGGAACATCAAAGGTGAGGCTAGGGAGGCGGCTGCAGGGGGGTTTCTTGCCGTGCAGAGGCATGGATCACACTTGTGAGTTCCTCCAGCCGGTGCCTATTTCTTCTGTATTTGCAGAACACTGACCACATTCACAGAGTTCTTCCCCAGTGTCAGGCAGCCAGGTACCTGGGCTGAGCACTTCACTGCTATTTCATCCCATTAACGGCAGGAGCCTGGTCCTCAAGTTATCCCCACTTCTCAGAGGAGAAAACAGAATCACAGAGTGATGAACAACTTTCCACAGCCGGAAGGGGCTGGAGCTGGGGTCTGACCACTGCACCATACTACCTGGACAGTGGGTGGACCTGCCTTGTCCTCTCCCTCTCAGCCTTCACCAGCTACCCTGCCCAATGACCACATTCACTCTTGAACTGAGAACTGGGGCAGCAGCACTGCTGGCTGGGGAGAGGGTGGGTAACAGGCCAGGAGTGGCTGGAGCAGCCATCAAGTCGGCCACCAGGTTTGCATTCCCTTTCACCTCTTGGCGTATCTTGTCCTGGGGGTAGGGGGTGCTCGCTCAGACTCTGCTGGGGTTTGGAGGAGAAAGAGGGCAGGGAAGAGGGAGTGGGGGCTGGCCCAGCTCCCAGCCCCACGGCCCCGGCTTCCACACGGCTGAACAGGAACTCCAGGGCAGGAGCGCACACAAAGGAAGGCTTTGATGCGTTTCCTGCCGGGCCCAGACCTCGGCTCTCTCCCCCCTAGAGCTTTGCTCGCCCTGCTCTGGGCCTCCTGTGAACCTGATTTAACAAGAGGCTGGGGGCAATGAGAAGTTCCTTGTGACACTCTAATCCCGACCGGCTGACTGGACCACACCCCCAGCGGAGGCAACCTCCAGAGTCCCGGACGATTCAGGGACTGGGTGGCCCCAAGGAGGAGCTGCTGACCTGGCAGGTGAGTCAGTACCGGTGAGAACCCAAGCCCGGGGTGAGGAGTCAGGGGGAGGTGGGGAGGAGACCCCAGCCCAGGCCGTCAGTAAAACTGAAAACCACCGGCCCCTCTCCAGGTTGGCCCAGACCAAGCTTACAGCCGGTTTAACAAAAGCAAATACAGGACACCCCCAAAAATGTTAATTTCAGGTGAACAACAAATACTTCTTGAGTATAATAAGCATGTCCCAAATATGGTATGAGACATGCTTATATATTGAATACATTTGTTGTTCATACGTAATTGGGCGTCCTGCGGTTCTTTGGACAACCTTAGATGGCAGAGAACAGCATATACATGGTGTGAGGGGTAAGTGGTTTTTCATTGTATATAGCTCATAAATTAGTGTTTGAGAAAAAAAATCAAGGTTAACAGCTTAGGCATGTTTAGAAATCAATTGTTGTACTGACTGTAGCCCTGTGTTTTTAAGATCTGGGATCTTGTCCTGATGTCTGCTTAACAGCCAAGGGTGTCCTGCACTATCCCTCCTGCCTGAGCTCCTCAGGGCACTTCTATCAGAATCTCTAGTCCTGTTCGAGAGAGAGAGAGAGACAGAGAGAGAGAGAGAGATGGCACAACCACGTTTCAGTCTGCTGGTCTCTGCATCCATGCATCCTCATGCCCAACAGCCAGAGACGTGGCTCAGCTTTTGTTCCTGTGGGTGAATTACAGCCCCCGGAGCTTCCCTGCCCTTGATGGGGCTGAGCAGAGGGAAGGGTGGGAGATGGGAGGCCCTCAGATGTTCCCTGGGGTCCTCCAGGTCTCTCTGTAGAGTCAGACTGACGATCAGTGTGTTGCTAGCAAAGGGAAGGGAGCTATGTTCTCCAGTAAGACACTGTGCCAGGCACATTACAATTCTTCTTTGTAGATACTGTTATTATCCTTCGTTTGCTGAAGCCCCAGAAGGTTAAATAATTTGCCTAAGGTCAAACAGCTGGTGAATGACAAGGCCTAATTCAAACCCAGGTCCCTCTGACCTTCAAGGTTCAGCTCTCAGGGAGTTTGCTTGGAGACGTGTTGGTTCGAGGTGTCAGGCTTGGTGGGGTGGGTGTTTGGTGCAGTGGTGAAGACTCCGCGTGGAACACCTGCACCCATTTCAGAGTGGGTTCAAGTTTTGGCTTCACCCCTGATTCCAGCTGCCTGGGAGACAGCAGTGACGGCCCAGGTGCTTGGGTCCCTGCCACTGATGTAGAAGACGCAGATGGAGTCCCAGGTTCCTGGCTATTGCAGGCATTTGGAGGAGTGGATAGAGATCCTCTGTCTTCTTGCCTTCCAAATAAAAACAAGTATTATGATTAATTTAAAAAAAGATGCAATGTCAGGCAGACATAGGTTCAAGTCCCAGCATTGCCACTTACTAACTGGCCAGAGGACCAAACTGACCAACAGGACCTGGTCAGAGGCAGAAGCAGAATGGCAAAAAAATTCCGGAAGGTCCTGGGAACATTTTGGCAGGACATTTCTACAACCTGGAAGTAGAAGAGCTCTCTCCACAACCAACCACTGGGTGAACAGGGTATCACTGCAGGCCGTGGATGAGATTTGTTCTGGTAGCTGAGTATTGCTTATATGGACAATATTTAATTGTGTGTCATAACATTTAAAAAAATATATTTATTTGTTGGAAAGGCAAAGTGACAGAGAGAGAGGGACACACACACACACACAATCTTTATTCCCCAAATGGCCACAACTTCCAGGTCTGGGCCAGCCTGAAGCCAGGAGCCAGGCACTCTACCTGGGTCTCCCATGTGGGTGGCAGGGGCCCAAGCGCTTGAGCCATCTTCCACTGCTTTCCAAGGTGCATTAGCAGGGAGCTGGATGGGAAGTGGAGCGGCTGGAACTGGGATGCCAGCAATGCCAGTAGCAGCTTAACCCGCTGTGCCGCGATTCTGGCCCCACATCTTATACTCTTTCCACCCTATTTTATAGGAGACTCCGGTGAGAACACAAAGCCTGCAAGCGGAAGTGGAACCCAGGTCTGACTTTGCGCTGTTCCTACTGCCCCTTGGTGCTGACAGGAAGTCACAACTTGGGTTTGAGTCTTGATCCTTGGCTGCTGCTTGGGCTGTGCTGCCCTGGACAAGCCACTTCGTCTCCTGGCCCTCTTTCCTCTTACGTAAAATGGTGCCAAGCCCGGTTCTGAGATAATGGGTTTGAAAATACCCAGTGCACCACAAAGTGTAGCACACACCCACAGTGTCATGATTATGTAATGGTCACCAGCACGCCTGGGAATGAGTGCACTGGGGAAAGGGCCATCTGCTATGCTGGGACGCCTCTGACGTCCCCTTGGAGCAGGGGCCACAGGGCCGCAGAAGGGAGGAGGGATTGACTCCTGGGGTGGTTACGTAACTGGGCGTGGAGTCCAGCTCCGGGTTTTCCCTGGCTGAGCCAGCTCATCTTAACAGCTGAGGTTTGAGGAACGTGTGCACATGTGCCTTCTTGAAGCAGGTTTGCACAGTGTAACCCAAGAGCCATCCCCTCCAGAGTTACCCGGGGAGGGGGCACTTTAATCTGAAGTTCCCTGGGTGCTCGTCCTGACCTCCAGAGTCAGAATCGCGAGGCGGGTGGGGTGGGAGGCAGACACCCGCATTTCGAACACGTGCCCCCAGTGCTTCTGATGCACTCGAGACTTGAGCTCTGGTGCGCCGAGACAGTGCCGGAACGGGCTCTCTAATACCACTGCAGCCTTGACTGCCTGTCCCAGGGAAGGCCTGCGGGAGACGCCAGCACAGAGGAAGCACAGCCCTTCTGCCCAGGACTTGGAGGCTCCCGGACGCAGCATGTCAGAGGGGGTAAGTACCCCTCCATTCCTTTTCTTCCTCCCCGCTTCTCCGCGGTGTAGGGGCTGAGCCAGCCGCTTGCCAGGCTCATTCGGGCTGCTGGGGGACAGCGACTGTTCTCACTTCTCCCTGACCCCTTTCTGCCCAGGTGGGCACGTTCCGCATGGTCCCTGAAGAGGAGCAGGAGCTCCGGGCCCAACTGGAGCAGCTCACAACCAAGGACCATGGGCCTGTCTTTGGTCCATGCAGCCAGCTGCCCCGTCACACCTTGCAGAAGGTGAGGGTGGCCAGAGATGTGGGGAGGGACTAGGGAGGCGACACAGGAGGTTTGGGAGGACTGTGACAAAGTACTCTCTCCTGTATCCCAGCCCCTGCTCTCTGGATCATCCTGGACTTCATAGGTTAGCCTGTTCATCTTGGCCATCCTGTGAGTCAGGGCTATGGCAGCAGCTGGGCTGATCCCAGAGTACCAGACTAGGGGTCATCATGGAGTCAGATATGGAGAACACTGGTTTCTTTTTTTTTTTTTTTTTGACAGGCAGAGTGGACAGTGAGAGAGAGAGACAGAGAGAGAGAAAGGTCTTCCTTTGCCGTTGGCTCACCCTCCAATGGCCGCCGCGGCTGGTGCGCTGTGGCTGGCGCACCGCGCTGATCCGATGGCAGGAGCCAGGAGCCAGGTGCTTTTCCTGGTCTTCCATGGGGTGCAGGGTCCAAGCACCTGGGCCATCCTCCACTGCACTCCCTGGCCACAGCAGAGGGCTGGCCTGGAAGAGGGGCAACCGGGACAGAATCCGGCACCCCGACCGGGACTAGAACCCGGTGTGCCGGCGCCACTAGGCGGAGGATTAGCCTAGTGAGCTGCGGCGCCGGCCCGAGAACACTGGTTTCAAAGTGGCCCTGGGGAACAGAGATCCAACTGCTGCCTCACTGGACAGGCAAAAGGCCCAAGTTCTAAATTGCTATGTAGCCTCAAACAAATAGGGTTTTGTCTTTTGTATCTAGGAATATGGTTGTTGAACTAGCTCGGAGACACCCCGACTGTTTTCTGTGGAGGCTGCTTTTTGGAGGAGGGGTTGGACAAGAGATGGCTAAGCTGGGTTCCTGGCTTCCATCTCTGCTTCCATGGGCACCCCAAGGGAAAGAGGCTAAGCTAGGCCATTCCAGTTCAGTTCCAGTTAGCCGTGGACTCTGGGCCACATGCTGCAAACACCCCCAGGATGAGTAGTTGCCCTAACTTTCTACAAACACAGCAACCTGCTGTGCTGGCCAGTGCAGGTGGCCCCCTAGCAGGCAGGAGAGCGGGGTCTCCAGCCGCGGTCACTGTGGCGCTCAGCGGGTGTGGCTCTGGTGGGAGCCTCAACCCAGGTCCCGTGTCTACACCCCACCCTGTTCCAGGCCAAGGATGAGTTGAACGAGAAGGAGGAGACTCGGGAGGAGGCAGTGCGAGAGCTGCAGGAGCTGGTGCAGGCGCAGGCGGCCTCTGGCGAGGAGCTGGCCCTGGCCGTGGCCGACAGGGTGCGGAGCCGCGACAGCGCCTTCCTCCTGCGCTTCATCCGTGCGCGAAAGTTCAACGTGGGCCGCGCCTATGAGCTGCTCAAAGGTGAGGGCCGCGGGAGGGAGGCGCTGCTCCGGGCAGGTAGCAAGGGGACCCCATTCCGTGACATGGGCAAGTCCCGCTGTGTCGGCCTCTAAGCCTTACCGTAAAACGGTGCCTGTGAACAAAAGGCTCCAAGACCCTTTTCAGCTCCGGCAGCGAATGAATGAATGAATGAATGAGTCTGACACCACCTGACTTGTAGAGCTCCCGCTCCTGTCTTGGCTCCCAGTCTTGGGAGAGCAGAACTGGGGTGCTCATTTGGATGAGCTTCGGAGGCAGAGCCCAGGCCGCTCTGAACTCTGCAGGCAGCCGTGTGAGCGCCCGGCTCACCACAGGTTGGAGAGCCCCAGCCCCTAGGGACAGAACTGCCCCCGTCCTGCTGGCTGGTGGAAGACAAGTTTCCTGGAGGAATTGTCTTGGTGCTGGCGCAGCCCGTTGATTTTTTTCCCCCTTCTTCCTTCCTTCCCTAAATGCTAATTCCCTGCTGTGCTTTGCCAGCCACTGTCCTAGGCCAGTGCAGAACAAAATGCTAGAGTCCTCTGCCCTCGTGGGACTTGTAGTCTCGCAGTGGAGATAATATGAGTAAAGCAAACAGAGAAAATAAAAAAAAAATGGAGTGGTACCTGGTGATGAGGGGTAAGGAGAAAAATGGAGGAGGTGGATGTCAAAGACCAAGGAGCTGCCACTTTAGGTAAAGTGCTCAGGAAAGCGGCATAGTGCAGAGGGAATCCTTTTCTTGGGGAGGAGGGGCATTGGGAGAAAAACCCTAAGGACACCATGAGGGGCACAGCAGGGGAAAGGTGAGACAGTGAGGGTGGGGTCTGCCTGGGAAGGGGTCACGTGGTTTTCCCTTGGCACACGCCCAAGAACACCTCCTCTGGGCCCAGGCCCTCCAGCAGCTCAAGTCTGTTCAGGATGGGGAGGCCTGGGGTTTGTGGCTGGAGCAGGGGTGGTGCACAGTCAGGAAGGGCCTCTGTCCTGCTTGGGGTTTGGATCTGATATCAGGGACTTCTTCTCAGCCCTGCCCATACCCTCTCTGTCCCCAGATTTGAAAACAAACAAACAAACAAAAACAAACAACCGAAAGCCAAAACCCTGTGCCTTGTCCCTGTGGGGAAGAAAACAAGTAGCAATCACCCTGGTGCTTGGGACTGGACCTCGTGCTTGCACAGTTCACAATGATGTTGATACCTTGGGTCTTGTTTGTTTGCCACACAGTTTGGTGACATGGGCCAGTGTCGTCATCCCAAGTCCCTGGAGAGGGAACGTGGGGCTCAGATAGGGTCAGACACACACAGAAACACGTGGAGGAGCCAGGCAGGAGCCCAGGTCTCTGAGTCCCACCATGTGGCATCTCAGAAGGTAGTAGGGGGAAGTAAGCAGGGCACAGCTCCCTAGGGGGCTCCTCATCTCTCCCACCTCCAGGTTACGTGAACTTCCGGCTGCAGTATCCTGAGCTCTTCGAGAGCCTGTCCCTGGATGCTGTGCGCTGTACCATTGAGGCTGGCTACCCCGGGGTCCTCTCTCGTCGGGACAAGTATGGCCGAGTAGTCATGCTCTTCAACATTGAGAACTGGCACTGTGAAGAGATCACCTTCGATGAGGTCAGTGGGGGCCTGCCTGGCTGCCTCCCTCTCTCTCCCTGCCTGGCCGTTCCTGGACCCACAGGCAGGGCTCCCTAGGGGATGATGTCAGTAGGGGGGGAAGGCAGGCACCTGCCACTAGGCCCTTTCATGCAGGGAGAGAATTTCTAGGAGGTGCTGGGGCAGCTGGGAAAGCTTTGCAGGTAAGACTGGCCTGCCCATCATCTGTGGGCTGTCCTTGGGGTCACCATCAGGTGCCAAGCGGGGACAACGGCTGTGGGCCATGAGCCGGGGGCGGTCCTGTCAAATGCGGAAAACTGAGTGACAGAGAGAACGAGGATTAGTGTGCTGTGGGTTGGGAGAGATCTGGAAAGCACTGGCTCCAACCCGCTAAGCAGCCTGAGCTCTTTGTGCTTGGCGCTTAGGTATTGGATTTTGCTTGTGAGAGCTCTTGAGAAGGCTGCCCAAGTAGGGGAATTAGGGTTTGTCTTTGGAGAGCTGCAGCTTGTGCCATGAGCCTTATTTTTTTTAAACAAGCAAACAAAAAAATACAGACACATTTTGGAAAATGTTATCTAGTTGCCCTAGTATTATTTTTTTTTAAAATTTATTGATTTAGTTATAAGGCAAAATTAGAGAGAGAAAGGGAGAAACAGAGAGATCTTCCATCCTCTGGTTCACTCCCTAAATGGCTGTGATGGCTGGAGCTGGGCTGATCCAAAGCCAGGAGCCAGGAGCCTCTTCTGGGTCTCCCACATGGATGCATGGGCCCAAGGACTTGGGCCATCTTCTACTGCTTTCCCAGGGAGCTGGATCAGAAGTGGAACAGCCAGGATTCAAACTGGCACCTATTTGGGATGCTGGTGCCACAAGCTATGCCACAGTACCAGCCTCTCATTTATTAAAATGTGCGTCTTTTTTTGTTGTTGTTGTTGACAGGCAGAGTTAGACAGTAAGAGAGAGATGGAGAGAAAGGTCTTCCTTTTTCCATTGGTTCACCCCCAAAGTGGCCGCTACGGCCGGTGCATTGTGGCCAGCATGCTGTGCCAATCCGAAGCCAGGAGCCAGGTGCTTCCTCCTAGTCTCCCATGCGGGTGCAGGGCCCAAGGACCTGGGCCATCCTCCACTGCCCTCCTGGGCCACAGCAGAGAGCTGGACTGGAAGAGGAGCAACCGGGACAGAATCCGGTGCTCCAACCAGGACTAGAACCCGGGTGCCAGTGCCACAGGCGGAGGATTAGCCTAGTGAGCCGCAGCACCAGACTAAAATGTGCATCTTTTCCCAATGACTTGAGATGCCATCGTCATCATATTCTATATGAGAGTCTTTAAGAAATTTGTGGAAAATGCCTATTATGTTAAAACTATGCATGGATTTCAAAATTTTACACAATAGATTTATCTTTTATTATATTTATTTATTTAGTTTATTTGAGAAGCTGAGAGATGGAGACAGAGAGGGAGAGACAGACAGAGCTTTCACCCTGAGATGGTAGCAGGTGGAGGGAGGCTGGGCTAGGTGGAATCTGGGAGCAGGGAATTCCATCCAGGGCTGCCATGTGGGTGGCAGGGACTACTTGAGCCATCACCTGTTATCTTCCAGGGTCTGCATCGACAGGAGGCTGGAACTGGGAGCAGGATCTGGGAGGGGAGTTGAACCTGGACACTGCAATGTGGGATGTGGGCATCTTAACCGGCATCCTAACTGCTAGGAAAATGCTTACTCTTAAGCTTATCTTTTTTTAATTTTTAATTTTTATTTATTTATTTGACAGATAGAGTTAGACAGTGAGAGAGAGAGAGAGAGAGAGAGAGAAAGGTCTTCCTTCCGTTGGTTCACTCCCCAAATGGCTGCCACGGCCGGCGCGCTGCGCAGATCCGAAGCCAGGAGCCAGGTGCTTCTCCTGGTCTCCCATGGGGTGCAGGGCCCAAGCACTTGGGCCATCCTCCACTGCCCTCCCAGGCCACAGCAGAGAGCTGGACTGGAAGAGGAACAACCGGGACTAGAACCCAGCACCCATATGGGATGCCGGCGCCGCAGGCGGAGGATCAACCAAGTGAGCCACGGTGCCGGCCCAAGTTTATCTTTTAATTCCATTTTCCATGAACATTTTGAAACCCTTTTATTTTCAAATGTGCTTGGGACTATTTCTGGACTTTCTGTTCTGTTCCATTGGTCCCTTTGCCTATTCATGGTCCATATCACTTTGTTCTTTTTTTTTTTTTAAAGATTTATTTATTTATTTGAAAGTCAGAGTTACACAGAGAGAGAGGTCTTCCATTTGCTGGTTCATTCCCCAAATGGCCGCAACAGCTGGATTGGGTCGATCTCAAGCCAGGAGCCAGGAGCTTCTTCTGGGTCTCCCACAAAGGTGCAAGTGTCCAAGCACTTGGGACATCTCCCAGGTGCTTTAGCAGGAAGCTGGATTGAAAGTGGAGCAGCTGGGACTTGAACTGACATCTATATGGGATGCCAGCGCCACAGATTGAGGTTTAACCTACTATGCCACAGCATCAGCCCCCAAAATCACGAATTTAAAATCACCCACAATCCTACTACCCAGAGATTTCTACCAGTGATACCATTCTAATCTGTATCTTTTTTAAAAAAATTAATTTTGGCCAGCGCCATAGCTCACTTTGCTAATCCTCCACTTGCAGCGCCGGTACCCCAGGTTCTAGTCCCAGTTGGGGCGCCAGATTCTGTCCCGGTTGCTCCTCTTCCAGTCCAGCTCTCTGCTGTGGCCTGGGAAGGCAGTGGAGGATGGCCCAAGTGCTTGGGCCCTGCACCCGCATGGGAGACCAGGAGGAAACACCTGGCTCCTGGCTTCAGATCGGTGCAGCGCGCTGGCCGTGGCGGCCATTTGGGGGGTGAACCAATGGAAGAAGGATCTTTCTCTTTGTCTCTGTCTCTCTCTGTCTGTCTGTCTCTCTCTCTCTGTCTAACTCTGCCTGTCAAAAACATTAATTTTATTATTTATTTGGAAAGTAGAGTGACAGAGAGAGAATGAGGGGGAGGGAGTGAGTGGGGTGGGGGCGGAGAAAGAGAGAGAGAGAGAGAGAGAGAGAGAGAGAGAGAAGAGATATTCTATCTGCTGGTTCTCTCCTCAAATGGCCACAACAGCCAGGGCTGGGCCAGGCCAAGCCAAAGCCAGGAGCCAAGAAGTCCGTCTGGGTCTCCCACATGGGTGCAGGGGCCCAAGGACTTGGTTCATTTGCAAGAAGCAGAACAGCAGAACAGCTGGGACCTGAATTGGCACTCTGTTACAGATGATGGTGTCAAGGTGGTGGCTTAACCCACTGTGCTGCAATGCCAGTCCCTAATCGATATTTCCTGCAACATATACACACGATAATTATCTCACTAAAATGGGACCATACCTGTATGATTAGTTTTCTGTTTCATTAAAAAAAACTATAGAGGTTGGCATTTGACCTAGTGCTTAAGACACCAGTGTCCATGTCAGAGTATCTGGGTTCAATTCTTGGCTGTGACCTGACTCCTGCTTCCTGCTAATATTCTCTGAGAGACAGCGACAACAGCTCATGGGATTGGTCTCTGCCACCCCCATCAGAGACCTGGATTGAGTTCCTGGTTCCTGGCTTTGGCCTAGACCAACCCTAGCTGTTGTGGGCATTTTGAGAGTGAACCAGGGTTAAGCCATTGCTTGTCATACCGTCATCCCATATCAGAGTGTGGGTTTGAATCTCAGATAGTCCACTTCAGATCCAGCTCCCTGCTATTGTGCCTGGAAAGGCAGTGGAAGGTGGCCCAGGTGGTTGGGCTCCTGCACCCACATGGGAGACCAGTATCGAGTTCCTGGCTCCTGGGTTCAGCCTGACCCAGACCTGACTGTTGCTGCCATTTGAGGAGTGAACCAGCGAGTAGAGGATCTCTCTGTTTCTCCGTCTCTGTCACGCTGCCTTTTTAAAAATATTTATTTATTTATTTATTTGGAGGGCAGAATGACAGAGAGGCAGAAGCAGAGAGAGAGAGAGAGAGAAGTCTTCTATCTGCTGGTTCACTCCCCAAATGGCCACAAAGGCCAGAGCTGGGCTGATCTGAAGCTGGGAGCCAGGAGCTTCTTCCAGGTCTCCCATTTGGGTGCAGGGGCCCAAGCACTTAGGTCATCTTCTACTGCTTTCCCAGGCCATAGCAGAGAGCTGGATTGGAAGAGGTGCATTTGGGACTTGAACTGGCACCCATATGGGATGCTGGCACTGCAGGTAGTGGCTTTACCCACTACATCACATAAGTAAATCGTTACAATTATTTTAAAGGTTAAATACATAATCCTGGAACAACATTCTGCCACCTAACCACGGGTGTGATCTTCAAGGTCAGTTTCTTGGTCTGCTTTCACAAAGGCAGAACATCCCAGATGGAAGCCTTTGGCGAATGAAACCCCAGTAAACAGTGTGCCGATTATCTCTCCCTTCAAGACCTGGGACTTCATAAATCTCTTTTTGGGTTGGGGCTTACAGCCTGTTGACTCTGTGCTCAAGATCTTGCAGGCATATTGTTTCATCCTGGAGAAGCTACTGGAGAACGAGGAAACCCAAATTAATGGGTTCTGCATCATTGAGAACTTCAAGGGCTTTACCATGCAGCAGGCTGCGGGGCTCCGGGCTGCAGATCTCAGGAAGATGGTGGACATGCTGCAGGTTAGGCCCCAGAACCTGTCCCGTGAGAACCTCTCAGAGGAGGGGACCCTGGGAGGCAGGCCCAGTTTCCCAGTTTCATGGTTCTGGCAAGGACCTGAGAAGTGACCACTTAGTGCCACAAAGACACAGAGACAACCACAGCCCCAGCCGCAGACACTTGCAGGTGATCACCCCTTTGGCGACTCTGACTCCTTGGAAGATTCTCTCCACGCTGTCCTGTTTCATGTACAAACCTGGGAACTGAGGTGACAGGGAGTTAAGTGAATCGCAAGGCCACACAGTGATAAAGGCAGGGGACAGCCTTGGACCTACATGTTCTGATCTAGACTCCTATGTTGTCTGTCCGTATATACCATGTTGCTTTTCTGAACATGACTTTACCCTGACAAAGGGGTATCACCACCTCCCTGACAGCGCCCTCCTTGTAAGAAATCTTCAGAAACTTCCCAGAGGGGGTGGCCTTTGGTTTGCTGCTTCAGCTGCCTGCATCCCATTCTGGAGAGCAGGGGTTTGAGTCCCAGCTCTGACTCCTGCTTCCTGCTTCCTGCTAATGCTTCTGGGAAGGCAGTGAATGGTGTCCCAAGTCCTTGGGCCCCTGCCACCCATGTGGGAGACCTGGATGGAGTTCCTGGCTTCTGGCTTTGGCCTGGTCTAGGCCTGGCTATTGCAGTCTTTTGGGGAAGTGAACTAGCAGACACAAGATCTCTCTCCCTCTTTCCTTTTCTGTCACTCTACCTTTCCAATAAATAAAAAAAATAAATATTTTTAAAAAGTTCATGGAAAATGAATATTGTGAAAAAAATAAAAACTATGTATGGAGAGGAAAGGCAGAGAGAGAGAGAGAGAGAGAGAGAGAAAGAGAGAGAAAAGTCTTCCACCTGCTGGTTCACTCTCCAATTAGCTGCAATGGCTGGAGCTGTGCTGATCTGAAGCCAGGAGCTTCTTCCGGGTCTCCCATGTGGGTGCAAGGGACCAAGGACTTGGGCCATCTTCCACTGCTTTCCCAGGCCATAAGCAGAGAGCTGGATCAGAAGTGGAGCGACCGGGACTTGAATCGGCACCCATAGGGGATGCCAGCCCTGAAGGCGGTGGATTTACCTGCTATGCCACAGCGCCGGCCCCTAAACTTGTCTTTTAATTCTATTTTCCGTGTACTTTTTAAAGTGCACTTGTATGTACTGATATGTCAGGAGTTCTTCCTTAGCTCTGCTCCCTGTACATCAGGCAAGGGTGGGGTGGGGGCGGGGTCCTGGGAGGGGCTGCCAGTAGTGCCCTCTGGTCTAAGTAGCTGTTCGCAGTCCACTCCCCAGGCATGTGGGTTCAGGAGCGCTCAGTCACCGAAAAATCAAGCAAGGCTGCTATTTCGCTTCCTCACCTAATTCCAGGGCTTTTCGCCTCAGCGGGGGACAGGGTGGAGGGTTGAGCAGCGGCACTTCTGGGGCTTCCTCCTGGCAGCTTGGAGCCAGGGTTCCCTGGTGGGGTCTGTGGGGAGAGGCCACGGGGAGCAAGTGGGAGCCGCCGAGGCCACTGGGCTGCCCGCGATGGGGGGCGTCTCTTCTCCACTGCAGGACTCCTTCCCAGCCCGGTTCAAAGCCATCCACTTCATCCACCAGCCGTGGTACTTCACCACCACCTACAACGTGGTCAAGCCCTTCCTGAAGAGCAAGCTGCTCCAGAGGGTGAGTGCAGGGCCTGCCAGGGAGGGCAGTGACCCAGGTGGGGCTGGAGCACGAGGCGGTGGGAGGAGTGCTCTGCACCCTCTGTGCCCCGGTCCTGAACTGAGCGGCTGCCCCCCTGCCCGACAGCACAGCCCAGAGGGCCCTGGAGAAGGACCTCACCTGGTGGCTTTGTCCCCCTGCCTTATGGGGAGGCCCCTCCTGCTCAGCTGTCCCCCTTTGCTTCCCTGCAGGTCTATGTGCACGGAGATGACCTGTCTGGCTTCTTCCAGGAGATCGACGAGAACATCCTGCCCGCCGACTTCGGGGGCACCCTGCCCAAGTATGATGGCAAGGCTGTGGCGGAGCAGCTCTTCGGCCCCCGGGCCCCACCTGAGCACACAGCCTTGTGAGAATGTCTCGGCCATGTCTGAGCTGTAGTTAGCATCCCTGAGCCTTCTCCTCAGCTGTCCTGGGCCCAAGGCTGGGAAGAGAGCTGCTTGAGGTGACTGCCAGACCTCCCTAAGCTAGGCTGAGCCCAGGGGTCGCCTTCCTCCCATGCTGGGGGAGGGGCAATAAAGCAGAATCCCCTGGCTGGAAGAAGAATCCGGGGTAGTTGTAGCTCCGTCTGTCTCTGCAGCTGTAGGACAGTGACAGGCGTATGCTTGAATTTCAAAGACCAATTAGGCTTCTGAGTAACAGATTTTTGCTATGTAGGGGCTGTGATAATAGGCAGGGAGGCCGGGTTAAAGCCCCACCCCAACGCAATAAAAAAGAAATACAAGAGGGGGATATAAGTTCCAACAATTCGATTCGGCAGACACAGTAATGCCGGCAGCCTGCAGGCACACCCAGGGGTTTTCCACATAGAATTCCTGTCGCGTGGCCTGCTCCGGTTGGGCACCTACAGTCTCCTGCATGCGGTGATGGTCAGGAGCTTAGCCCTTTCCCCAGGGCAGCCGTCGTGTCCCCTCCTGTCTGTCGGGGGAGTTTCTCGGCCAAAGCTCTCTGCTCTGCACCCCTTGCCTCGATGGGTGGCTTTGTTCATTGGCAGGTGATGTCTTCTCAGAGCACCTCTGGTCCTCCAGCTATACAGTTAAAGCTCTTTGTTTCCAGGCTCAGGTCACTGATAATGATGAACTTGCACTTTTCCAGATCTGCATATTGTTGACAAATACAAATGCTTTCCTTCTGTGGAGTTGGCTTTCCTTGCGTGCGTGCTCATGTTTGAAGGTCCGACGGCCCGTGTGGAGCCTCTGCTGGCCGAGTTGCTGGCGTCCTCTGGGCACGAGGCCCCCAGGCGTTGACAGGTGCTTCTCTGGGAGGCTATAAGTACTTTCCCACCTGGAATCAGATACTCAATCCTGTGGTTCCTACTAGTGGTGCTGAGTGAGGGATGACTGGCTTGGCTATTCCCACCCAGGTATCCAAGTGAGTCAGCCCATGACTCCTGTCTGTGGGATCACCTCCCTCCTGTGGGCATGAAGTAGCCTTGGTGCTGCACCCAGATTTCCAACCATTTCCTGGACTGTCGGTTCAATCCAGTCCCATCTGTTTGCACACTTTCAGAAGTTTCTCTGACACACTGAGAGTTCTCTTTTTCATTTTCCAGTGAGGACATATGTAAGTGCACGTACCAGGGTACTTAAACATATTCTTGGAGGGCTGGCAGGAAGCTGGAGTCAGGTTGCAGCCAGGATTCCAATCCAAACACTCCTGATATGGGACACGGGCATCTTAAGTACAAGGCCAAATACCTGACCCTTAAATTAATTTTTAAAAATTATACAGAAGACTTAACTTATACAGAAAAATTAAAAGGTTTACTTTAGTGCAAACATTTTTTTGAAATCCATGCATACAAGGCATATTCAAAAGGTTTGTAGAAAATGCATACTGTGAAAAAATTGCATAGACACAATTTTTTTTTTTTGCACCAAGGTTAAGTTCCCTCTTTTGAGAGAGAGAAAGAGAGAGAGAGAGGGAGAGAGACTTATCTTTCTTCTTCTGGTTCACTCACCAAATGCCTACAATGACCAAGGCTGGGCCAGGCTAAAGCCTGGAGCTGGAAACTCAATTCACATCTCCCATGTAGGTGGCAGGGACCCAACACTACTTGAGACATCACCTGCTGCTTCCCAGGATCTGCAACTGCTGGAAGCTGGAATGGGGAGCTGGAGCCAGGAATCTAACCTAGGCGCTCTGGTGTGGGATGTGGGTGTCTACTGCCAGGCCAAACACCTGCCCCTGAGTTAAATAATTTAAAGCCATATATAAAAATAAATGTTCATTTGAAAGTGTTACAGAGAGAGGAAAGACAGAGAGATCTTCTATCCAATGGTTCACTCCCCAAATGGACACAATGGCTGGAACTGGGCTGGTTGGAAGCTAGGAGCTAGGAACTTCTGGATCTCCCATGTGGCTGACAGGGGCCTAAGGACTTGGGTCATTCTCTGATGCTTTCTCAGAATTAGCATGAGCTGGATCAAAAGTGGAACAACCGAGACTCGAACCAGTACCAAATGGGATGTCGGCACTGTAGGCGGTGGTTTAACTGGCCCCAAGCAGTATATGTGATTGTACTCATCTATTTGAAAGGCAGAGTTATAGAGAAGGGGAGACAGAGAAATCTTCCATCCGCTGCTTCACTTCCCAAATGGCCACAGTAGCTAGGACTGGGCCAGGCTGAAACCAAGAGCTAGGAACCCAATCCAGGTCTCTCATGGGATGCAGGGGCCCAAAGACTTGGGCCATTTTTTGCTGCTTTTCCAGTCACATTAACAGGGAGCTGAATCAGAAGTGGAGTAGCCAGGTCCTTGAACTGGCACCCATAAAGGAAGCTGGTGTCACAGGCTAAACCCATGGCACAATGCCAGCCCCCATATTTTTATACTGAAGATATTCCTCTAATTATAGTTTTCTAAGAACCGTGTCCCAAATCTGAGGGAATTGTTGTTTGGTCCCTGATGGTTCACTCCCTTCTTTTTAGAACCTAATCTGCGGGGAGCCATCTGGCCTGTGACAGCCCTACGTTTATAAATGACGTCAGGATGTGGAGAAAGCTGCAGGCGAATGCTGGCCAGTAGGCAGCCTTGGCTCCCCGTTAGACCGGAATGGGATGCTGCGGTCCCCTTAAAGTCAGCCGGGCTGGAGTCAGCCCAGGGACCTGGATTTCCTGAGGAAGAAGCCAAAGGGTTAGGCCCCAGTGTTTCTCAGTATGGGCTTGAAACGCCCCCTGCTGGCCTTGGCCTGGCACTGCTCTTCCAGGCACACGCCGGGCTGAAGGCGATTGGGAAGACTGGGCCTTTGGGATAATCGGTGGGAAGACTGTGAATGTTAAAAATTGATGTGCTTAAAAAAAAAAAAAAAATCGATGTGCTCAGCTTCACAAAGTCCCAGATGCCTGTGCGTGATTCCTACAGCTGCCCTCCCCCCCCCCCCCCCCCGCCCAGTTCAGGAGATGGGCGGGTGCTAAAGTGCTCTCAGAAGCCATTTGGGGTGGGGAGGGGACAACAAAGCGGGGAATTCACGACCATTTGATGCCCATAAACAGCTTCCCTTCCGGGGACACTGGGATGAAGCCGGGATTCTGCTGAGAAACAGGAATTTGGACAGAGTTGGGGGGATACAGCGATGCATTTCTGCTTAGATGTGGCCCTCAGATGTGGCCCTTGAGAGGTGGTTTATTGCAGTTTGGGTGGTGGCCCCAGCAGGGAAAGAGGCTGCCAGTTTCAGTGAGACTGGCCGTGGCTCAGAGCCTCGAGTTTACCCAAGGATGCTGGAGGAGGCTAATGGTGTCTGGCAACTTGGCAAAAGCTTCCTGGGAGGGGACGTGTCTTTTTTTTTTTTTTTTGGACCCAGGCCAGCCAGGAGAAGAGGTAGAGTCACCCCAGGGGTGAATTGGGCCATCTCTGATCCCAGTGCTGGGGGGGACACAGCTCCGGTGTGGTGGAAACGCAGCAGGTGTTGGGTCTGGACGCTCCCAGGATCCCCGCGAGCCTCAGTGCCCGCAGGGCAGTCCGTGGAGGGCAGCCTCGTCGGCGAGGCGCTCTCTAGCAGTGCGGCATCTGGGCTCCACGTCAGACGTGCTGAAGTGGAACTTACCTTTTTTAAAGGTCTCCGCAGGAATGCACATGAAAGAGCCGATCAAAGCTTCCAGGGCAATGATGTGCAAGCTCCTGCAGACTGGAAAACTTCTGCGGCCCTGTCCTCCCCTTCCCCCCAGCCCCCGCCCTGAGACTCGAGGTACTTTATTTTTATTTTTTGACAGGCAGAGCGGACAGTGAGAGAGAGAGACAGAGAGAAAGGTCTTCCTTTGCTGTTAGTTCACCCTCCAATGGCCGCCGCAGCCGGCACACCGCGCTGATCTGATGGCAGGAGCCAGGTGCTTCTCCTGGTCTCCCATGGGGTGCAGGGCCCAAGCACTTGGGCCATCCTCCACTGCACTCCCAGGCCACAGCAGAGAGCTGGCCTGGAAGAGGGGCAACCGGGACAGAATCCGGCGCCCCGACCGGGACTAGAACCCGGTGTGCTGGCGCTGCAAGGCGGAGGATTAGCCTAGTGAGACATGGCGCCGGCCTAGGATTCCAATTCTAAACATGAAATTCATTCGTTTCATATACATCTTACACACATAGCCTGAAGGTAATTTTATACAAGATTTTAAATAACTGTGCATGAGGCCAAGTTTTTTGAACTATCAAAAAAAAAAAGTCACTATTTCCACTGCTGATGTGGACATGCTGATGCCATGGTTGCTTGGCATCACTAGCATTCCTGACTGAATTTTTTTATAAAAATATTTTATTTACTTATTTCAGAGGTAGAGTTACAGACAGTGAGAGGCAGAGCCAGAGAGAAAGGTATTTCTTCCACTGGTTCACTCCCCAAATGTCCACAATGGCTGGAGCTGCACCGATTCAATGCCAGGAGCCAGGAGTTTCTTCCGGGTTTTCCACGTGGGTGCAGGGGCCCAAGGATTTGGGCCATTTTCTACTGCTTTCCCAGGCCATTGCAGAGAGCTGGATCGAAAGTGGAGCAGCCGGGACTAGAAACCGGCACCCATATGGGATGCTGGTGCCACAGGTGGAGGGTCAATCTACTGTGCCACAGTGCTGGCCTCTCCTGACTGAATTTCCACGCTATCCATAAGCAATCATGTTTTTTTGTTTTTTTTTTTGTTTTTTTTTTTTTTGTTTTTTTTTGACAGGCAGAGTGGACAGTGAGAGAGAGAGAGAGAGAGAGGTCTTCCTTTTGCTGTTGGTTCACCCTCCAATGGCCGGCACACCGCGTTGATCTGAAGGCAGGAGCCAGGTGCTTCTCCTGGTCTCCCATGGGGTGCAGGGCCCAAGGACTTGGGCCATCCTCCACTGCACTCCCTGGCCACAGCAGAGAGCTGGACTGGAAGAGGGGCAACCGGGACAGAATCCGGCGCCCCAACTGGGATTAGAACCCAGTATGCCAGTGCCGCAGGTGGAGGATTAGCCTGTTGAGCCGTGGCGCCGGCCAGCAATCATATTCTTTAAAGCATTTTTATTTATTTGAAAGGCAGAGAGAGAGAGAATCTTCTATCTGTTGGTTCACTCCCCAAAGGGTCACAATGACCAGGGCTTGGTCAGGATAAAACCAGGAGCCTAGAACTCCATGGTCTCCCATGTAGGAGACAGGGGGCCCAAGCACTTGGAGCATTGTCTGCTGTTCTCTCAGGTGCATTAGCAGGGAGCTGGTTTAGAAGCAGGGCAACCAGGACGTGAATTGGTGCTCTGATATGGGAGGATGCTGTTCCAAGTGGTGGCTTAACCAGCTGCACCACAACACTAGCATTTATACTTAGTATTATATATATATATATATTTTTGACAGGCAGAGTGGACAGTGAGAGAGAGAGATAGAAAGGTCTTCCTTTGCCGTTGGTTCACCCTCCAATGGCCGCCGCGGCCGGCGCGCTGCGGCCGGCGCACCGCGCTGATCCGATGGCAGGAGCCAGGAGCCAGGTGCTTTTCCTGGTCTCCCATGGGGTGCAGGGCCCAAGCACTTGGGCCATCCTCCACTGCACTCCCTGGCCACAGCGGAGAGCTGGCCTGGAAGAGGGGCAACCGGGACAGAATCCGGCGCCCCGACCGGGACTAGAACCCGGTGTGCCGGTGCCGCTAGGCGGAGGATTAGCCTAGTGAGCCGCGGCGCCGGCCTATACTTAGTATTTTGACTGTGATCTCTCATATGAGACTAGGTGTAGAATTTTCCACTTGTGGAGTCATGGTGGAACAAAAAATTTCAGTTTTGGGAGCATCTTGGATTTTCAGATTAGGGATATACAACTTATATTTGAGCCACTTGATTTCCTGAGGTGACATCTTTATTGCAATTATTACCATTTTGCTGGTTAAAAAATTTAAAATCTGAGGTTAAATTTTGCTTAGAGGCTCACAGAGCTAGGAATTGGCTAGAACTGGTCCCTTAACCCAGCAACCCTGGCTCACACCCCTTTGGCTCTGTTCCTCTGCATGCTTTATCTCAAACGTCCATCTTATTTATTTCTGTGGGCTGGGGAAGTGCGGGTAGAAGAGGGAAAGAATAATATTAAACCTTATTTATTCCAAGTTCATTTCTCTAACCATCATCAGATAAAGGAAGAAATAACTTTAAGAGGGAGCCTGTTCATTAGAGGTCTGATACCAATATTAGCTCTACTGGCGCAGCGAGTGAGGTCTGTGTCACAGCACACACGTCGGCGGGCTGCCTCAGGAGCCGTGCGGCAAATGACCATGTTGGCAAGCCACTGGCACTGGCCTACCTAACTCCCTGGGCCTGAAACGTCTTCCACATAGCTGTTTTCCGAGGTGGTAGTCTACTTTTACCAGAGGTAAAAGTAGGGGAGGCTTGCGTCTTGAAATATGATGTTGGGCGTTCTCAGGGATTATTAGTGCACACCTTCCAAAGCCAGCACACCCCACTCTGCCTAGTAAAAGGTTTTGTGTGGCAAGAGGGGAGAAAAGCTCTGACTGCAAGGTTCTTGGCTAAGCCAATGCTTGCTCCTAGGAGACGCTTAGCTTGGGTTTGGACAGATCCAGAGAAGATGAATTAAAAAACAAATACATGAATTGATTGATTTATTTAATGTCTTTGAAAGGCAGAGAGGGAGCGCGAGCTTTCTCTCCTGTGCTGGATCGCACCCCCCAACCCCCGGCCCCAAAGAGCCGGGGCTGAGCTATGCTGAAGCCCTGAGCTGGGAACTCCATCTGGGACTCCCACATGGGTGGCAGGGAGCCAAGGTCTTGAGCCATCACCTGTTGGGTCCCAGGATGTATGCTGGCAGGGAGCTAGAGTCAGGAGCACAACACATCCCAGGTGCTCTGATACGGGATGTGGGTGTCCCACTGTAGCATCTTTTTTTTTTTTTTTTTTAAAGATTTTTATTTATTTATTTGAGAGGTAGAGTTAGAGAGAGAGAGAGAGAGAGAGAGAGAAAGGTCTTTCATCCACTGGTTGGTTCACTCACAAATGGCTGCAATGGCTGGAGCTGGGCTGATCCAATGCCAGGAGCCAGCTTCTTCTGTGTGCAGGGGCCCAAGGACTCGGGCCTTCTACTGCTTTCCCAGAGTGGAAGTGGAGCGGCTGGGACTAGAACCAGTGCCCACATGGGACGCTGGTGTTGCAGGTGGAAGATTAACCTACTGCACCATAGCGCCGGCCCCAACCACCATAGCGTCTTAACTGCTATGCCAAACCCTTGTGCCCCAGTATGGTTTTGATTCAGATAATGTTCTCGTCATTTCAGATATCCTCACTGGAAGCATATGAATCATGCATGGCAAATTCCACTTACATCTCGCCTTTTATTTTGTCTTCACGGTTCAGTTTTAGAAATGACTAAAATAGCCCTCCCTAGACAAAGGACACACAGCCACACCGCATTTTTAGTCTTTATTACTTTTTTTAAGTAAAGAAATTCCATTGAATCAAAGATAACAAAATTACAGTTTTCGTTTGTAATGATCTTTGTTTACCACCACACAGAATCAAAGTGGAATCAAAAGTAACAGGAGAACATAATATGACCAAGGACACCGCCGTTTAGTATAACTTCTTAATAAAGGTAAATATCCTCATATTTAGAAAAAATTGCATTGCTAGTTGCGAATCTTAAATGCCTCAGTGCTAAAGGATCCTGTATTTCCCTCAAAGATCCAGCTGCACCAAGGCTCTCAGAACACAAATGCAAAAATACAGTATTTTCAGGGTAGCATTTTGAAGTTTTGGGAAACCCAAACGAAACACAACAGAACAAACCAGGATTAGGAATGTGAAAGTGATGGTTCTCAAAAATCAATCAGGAAGCAGATCAGAAGCATGTGGCTGCACGGAGTCTAACCAGGACAAGGAGCGATGCAACCTTGCTCCCCCTGCCCCCTCCCGCCCCCGGCGTCACTAAGGCAGCTGCAGTGGCAGACGTCAGAAGATCCGGTACAGTGAAGGTCTTCCTGAGGCAGTGGGGGAGACCCAGACCACGGGGAACCGGTGCGGAGAGGTAACGGGGTCTACACGGATTTGTGCTTTCAGAGAACTCAAGTGAGGCCAAACGGAAAAGCAAATCAAACTGCACTCCTGCACCCAGAAATGTGTCCACTCCCATGAGCGGCCTGGGCAAGAAGTGGTTGGCGCGGGGATCAAGGGGATGGGCAATTATTCCAGGCGACTGCTGGCTGCTCGGTGTGGGTGGTCTGGGGGAGAATGCTCGTGGAGACGAAAGGTCTCTCTGCAGGTGGACTGTCCCCAGCTTATGGCGATAGTGGCTTTCTTGGCTAATGGGGACCAGAAGTGGGGAGAAGGCAGATTGTGGGTTTCACTGATTGACAGAAATCTAGTTAAAACGCTGAGCACTTACGTCATGGAACTCAGGATGTAGGGCTTCATCTACCAGTTAGAAACTGACTTCAGCTTTTCTACTAAAGACACAGGAAAGCTTTACCCACACACACGCTAGGGGAAACAGCTCAGAAAACGTGGGAGACTGGCACTTCCACAGGGCCAGCTGCCGACTTGCCGGGAGTCTGGGGATGACCGGGGAGCTGAACTCTGAGGGAGGGAGACTGGGCCCCGGCATCCAGAGGTGGCAGCAGCAGTGATGCAGGCAAGAGCAAGTAGCTTCTGCTTCGGAAGGCGTTCCAGTTCTTTCTGCCCGCAGGAGCCAGTTCCCCTTTCCTTAGCTTCAAATACAGTTTGGCAAAAGCAACCCTAACACAGGAAGAGGAGAGGGGGTCCTTTGCTCTGCCCAGAAAACAGAGGTACAGGAGTTCCTTTTGCTTCATTGTGTGGCTTCTGAACGCCACAGGCAGGCCACTTTCCACGGTTTTCTGAAGCAGCCAAGTGATCCAAAGTGGCTTTGAACCACAGAGTAGGGCCAAGAGATGACAGGAAGGGGCCAACGCCGCAGCGTTTCGGCTGGTTCTGGCTCGCTCGTACTGTGGAGGGGTGAGGTGAGGGGTGTGCTGATGAAACAAGGAGCCTGCAGGCCACATGAGGGAGTTCGTGGGGTTTGCTGTGGCTTTTCTCTAAACTTCCACAGCAGAAGACTCTGAATTCCGATGCCACAATAGTGCTGCAACATCAGGGAATTTTCTGGAGGCAAGTTAAGGCTTTCTAGGCAAAGAAAACAATTCCTGATGCCACTGCGACAGAAGGCCGCAGCGAAACGCTTCTTAATAGCTCCGCTGGCTGTGACTTCCTTCAGCCCAGCGTGGCGTTTCAGCGAGCTTTAACTGTAGCCCTAAGTCAGAATCAATGCCACTGGAGAAGAAAAGCCTCTCACATCTCAGACAGCTGCTTGCCTGGCAAACACAAACAAGAACGCACAGCTTCCTGGGAGCTGGCCAAACAGCCTCAAGTCGTGCAGGCACAAAGAGGGCTCTCACTCAGGGGCTTGGGCACACGAGCACGGCTCCCCAGAAAGCTCAGCTTTCATGCACGCTGCGGTGGCGGGGCCGCGAGCTGGAGCAGGAAGGATTTTTGCCCTGGGAATCCTCGATGCCCTCCCGCCTGAGCGGCATGAAGGCTGGAGACAGTTTCCTCATTGTGGCGCTCAGCACCTGCCGCAGGCACAAGACCGCCCTCAGAAGAGCCAGGATGTTGTGGCGACAGCGGAGGCTCTGAAGAGAGGCCAAAGACACAGGGCTCTGGACAGCATCCAGCTCCTCGCCAGGAAAGGCCTAACACAGAACCTCCCGCTTGCCACGTCCCCTCGAGGCCAGCCTGGAGCCTCTGGACAGCTACTCCTACCTGCAAGCCGAGTTCAGGCAAATGATGTGCAAACAGATGATGGGGGCTTAGAGACAGTGGAAGATGAGGTTACAGGCTCCGAGAGGCGAAGGGACGTGCCCATGATCCACTGTGACCCAGAGACAGGACGAGGACCCAGGGACCCTGCTTCCATGGCACTAGCTCAAGATCAAGAAGGGAACACTCCTTCTGGGTATCTTTGGGCCACAGGTTCCCTGCACATGTAAACCGCCACAGAGAGTTTAGATGAATATTCTAACAACACACAACATCCTGTCTTCATTCGGCTCTGGAATCACTGGGTGCAACACACGGCAAGAAGAGAAAGGGTTTGCTTCAAGTCTGTTAGACTCCCTGCGACCATGAATACGTCAAGGAGAACTGACGCCAGTTTTTAAAGCCAGGAATTCCTGATGTGACTGGGATCAGTGACTCCCGGGAGTCTGCAGACTGTTTAGGGGAACTGTGGGTGTCTTCCCTCCCTTTGTGTTAAACAGGTCATTTCTACAACAGGATTGTCTCGACTGTGCAATTTATATCCTTAATTTGTTTTAAAATATAATTTCCAAACACTCCTTAAAAATTGTGTTGTAGTCCAACTCGGAGCAAATAGCAAGAAGAGCATTCACAGAACGATTCTGGGGCAGAGTGGGGGGAAGCAAGGAAGTGGAGGAAGGAAAAGATGACCCTCACATAAAGTGCTGCTCCCTCGTTTATCAGCCAAGTTTGCATCCCTGCATTCAATGTCTCCACGCTTTCATTCAGGGACAAACGAGAAGCTCCCTGAAAGACAGCCACAGTCACATTCTCCTTTCCAGCCCTGAGAGCCTGAAGCTTGAACAAAGGGCTTCAGTTGATTTCATGTGAGCCAAAATGGAATGTAAGTGCCTTTCAGAGCCACACACTAAAGATTTCAGCTGGGACACGGCCCCACAGTCCCGGGGGATAAATGATGGCTGTGTGGAAGCAAAGGCTATGCCCCCAGCCCCGCTTCCCCTGCGTGGGGGTCATCAGGGCGATGACGCAGACCAGGACCTAAGGACTCCCAGTTCCCCTCTATGCATGCGTGTGAAAACAGGACTGTTTTTCCTCTTCCGGAATGTAGGTACCCGGGCCACTACTGTCAGAATAGTTCAAGACATGTGGCCTCAGGCAAACGAAAAGAAGTTTCTCACTTCCTGGCACGGTGATTCAATTCTGCTAAGTTATTGCTTGGTTCAACTATTTGCACAAATGCTGAGGAATGAAGGTAACAGCAGGAAATGCGACCACGAACCTTCTGGATTACAGATGTGATTGGGTGGAGGGAAAAGTGACAGAGAAGGGGGGCTAGCTTCCAAATCAAGGGGTAAGTGATAAAGTGCCAATCTGTGCTAAAAGAACAGGAAAAGGAAATGCATTAGGGAAACAGCAACTTGGGTGAAAATCATAGTGACACAATTCGGCGGGTGTGAGAAATTACATACCCAAACAAAGTTGAGATGACAGAAATCACAATCTTTTGAGAAAAATGGCTGTTTCTGATGTTATTAGGATGATCTGGTGATTGTCAGAAAACACCTTCTTCAGATTGCTGTCAGCCCCTTGGAACAATGCCCAGACTGTATCCACCCATTCGGGCACTCAGGTAGATCCTTTTATCCTTTACCCATCCACATAAACCCACTGTTTATATTCCAGTCTGTCCTGGAGCCAGAGGAGATGAAGTAGGGAAAATACATACATACATATATATATTTTTAAAGTATCCAGGCAATTTCACTTGTAGGTCTATTCAGTTCCAGATAGCAATTGTGGATTTTGCAGAGTAGGGTTTTTAGACAGTTAAGTACCACAGGATTGGAGGAGAGGAGTACTTGGAACCCAGAGTGGCACTTTCTCATGAGAAGACATACTTTGGACTGATCTACCTAATACACTACAAATATAGACTATTAGAAATCTGGTTTCAAAAATCGTATCTTTTGATTGCAAGTGTTTTTGTGCAACCTCAAATCCAACTGACGAATGTAGTGTAGACACTGTGCAGACTTGAGTTGCAAAACTAACATTACAATTGAGTGGGGAAAAAAAAATAACCCAAAAACCTCTTTATATGAAATGAGGGACAAAGGAAAAAAGGCAAGTGATGTCATCCACATGCTTAGCCTGGGAGAACAGCTCCCGGGCTCCCCTGGAGTGATGTTCTCTCAAACCTCAGTACACTGAGTTTGTCATTGAACTTTAGAACTAGCAGTTGTCTCGGCAGTCTACCTGGTCCAAGTCCCTCATTTTATAGGTGAGAGAATCGAAATCCAAAAGGACTTTCCCAGGGTCATATAGCCGGGCAGAGGCAGAGCCAGGGCTCAACCCCAACGCTCATTCACACCCAGGGTCTGTTCAGAGACACCACCCTCTGACCACACAAGGGCAGCTACATGCGAGCCTGGCTACTCTGGAGGTCCCTGGGAGCCAAGGGGCACCTCTAACCATGACTTTCCCTAGATGTTTCGAAGGTAGAAGTGCTGTACAACAGTGCGTCCAAAAATTCACCTGGTGATGACAGTCACCTGGGGCACTTATCAAAAACTGAAATCCCAGGACCCCTTCCCAGACCCCACTGCCCCAGCTTCTCCAAGGGGAGGGACCTGGGAGGCTGAGTTTTTAACAAGTGCCCCATGAGACTGTCAGCAGCAGCAAGGAGGGGGGTAAAACGTGGCTTGTGACTTGCAGGAATTTCCTTTGCCATTTAAGAGGCCTGGGAGAACCAGGCCCTCAGACTCCCGGGTTGAGTGTGCCTTCAGCGCTAGCCTAGAATGATCTCCGAGTCTACCTAAAGACATGTACAACCACCACGAAATAGCACACGTGAAGACTGCTCTCAGGGAAAGGCCCTTTCACTGGCAAAGCAAAATTGCTGTTCAGACACAGTTTTAATAGGGAAACTAGATGTAATTGGCTTAAAAGCAATCAGATGCTGAAACTGGACAGGAGGGCTGAGAACCTGTCACTTGTCACCATGGCTAACAATGCAACACAGAAAACCAGTAACTAAGCACAAAAATAGCCTGGAGCTCCCAGGGAGAGCCGCCTATTCGAGACACGTGTACGTGGTGGGTGGCCCCCCGCTGAGGGTGAGGTCAGATCCAGGTCGTGGAGGGAGATGGGAGACCTGAAACAGCGGGTGAGGGGACGCGGGTTCCAGAGCAGGGCCGCTGGAGTGCGCAAGAGTCCGAGGCCTCACTCCAGGTCGGCCTCCATTGGCTCCGTATCAGAGCACTGCGACTTGTTCCGTTCCCACTGGCAAATGGCATTGGCGTACTCTACCACCAGCTTATCCATCCACGTCAGAGGCTCAGGGAACAGCACGGAGCCCTCGAAGAAGCCCAGGTGGCCCCCATGCAGAGGCAGCACGAACATGACGTTCTCCCGTTTCTCTGCGGGGCAGAAGCAGCGGAGTGAGCTCCCTGTTGTTTCCTGGCAGCTCCAGGGCGGGAAGTGTGAAAGTGGGCTGGCCAGGGCGGCCTAGGCCTGTCCCACAGGCAACAGCCACCTACGTGGCTATCCAACCTGTAACCACTCTTCCTTGCTTCCCCAAATCAGACAGCGCTTTGGAGGGGCAGGCAAACAGGGACAAACAGTTGCTAACACACACACACACACACAGAGATCCCACATTCCACCTGAGGTTCAGTCCCTAAACTTCCCTAACAGCCAGGGCTGGGCCAGGCTGAGCAGAAGCCAGGAGCCAGGAGCCAGGAGCCAGGAACTCAGTCCAGGTCTCCCACACAGGTGGCAGGAATTCTACTATTTAAGCCATCACCTGTTGTCTCTCAGGGTCTGCATTAACAGGAAGTTGTGGTCAGGAGCTGCAACCAGGTATCAAACCCACGAGAGTTTCACGAGAGTTTCAACCACTAGGCTAAATGCCTGCCCTGATTAGTAGGTTTTGGAACAGCAGCTTGTCTTTGGGGCAAGATGGGCATCAGCTTAAGAAATCCTTAGAATTCTAAGTGGTTCTCAAACTTGGCTGAGTATTAGCATCACCTGGGGAGTTGAAAGGTGCCTAATTAAGTCAAACTTCCTGTGGGGAGGTGGGGGAGGCAGCCAGGCACTGTACTGCTAAAGCCCAGCTTTGATGGGGGACCCACGTCACCTGGGGTATTCTTGTTAACGTGCAGATTCCGATTTACTAAACCTGAGGGAGAAGCTGATGTTCTGTATGGTTTTTTTTTTTTTTTTAAACAGGCAGAGTTAGACAGAGACAAAGGTCTTCCTTCCCTGTATGTGTTTCTAACAAATTCCTAGGGATGGCATGCGGTGGGGCCCGGCTCTGAGTAGGGATTCAGCACACTAGCAGTATTCTTTGCTGAATATTTAGTGAGCAAGGAGAATTTAGTGGAGCTACTGGTTTTTCATTATAGACATTTATCTTCACAATGGAGACTTAAAGCTGCAACTTGTGTCTAAAGATGCCCAAGCTCTCAAGGCCAGGTGCTAAGTGGCCATCCCCAGAATTTGTAACTTGAGCTTTATAAATCCCCTATTATGTTAGTCCCACATGGGCTGGTAAAGCTATTACTGAAGAGGTGTGTAAGACAGGCAGCCAGCTGCAGCAGGAAGCCGCCACCTCCCGGGGACCTGGTTGACAGGGTCCTTGCTGGCTCTGCAGGGTTCCTTTCCTCTCCCGGTTCAGTTGCTACTTTATAGATTTCTGCCTTGTGGATGTTACTGCAGATGCACAGAAGGAAACAGGCACTGCTCTCTCACTCGTGCCACACACGTGACCCAGGGGCTGCTTCTGTGCAGGGAGCTGATGGGGGAGCGGGATGGAGAGCTTTTTTCTTTTTTTCTTTTGACAGGCAGAGCGGACAGAGAGAGAGAGAGACAGAAAGAAAGGTCTTCCTTTGCCGTTGGTTCACCCTCCAATGGCCGCTGATCCGATGGCAGGAGCCAGGTGCTTCTCCTGGTCTCCCATGGGGTGCAGGGCCCAAGCACTTGGACATCTTCCACTACACTCCCTGGCCACAGCAGAGAGCTGGCCTGGAAGAGGGGCAACCGGGACAGAATCCGGCGCCCCGACCGGGACTAGAACCCGGTGTGCCGGCGCCGCAAGGCGGAGGATTAGCCTAGTGAGCCGCGGCGCCGGCGGATGGATAGCTTTTAACACCTAACAGGTCTCCAGCACACACAGCCCTCATCCTGAGCAGTATGGCAGCTGCCGCTGTATTATCTACTGTCCTAGTTCTAGTGTGTGTGTGTGTGGGGGGCCAACAGGACCACAGGTGTACTGCTTGCTTCCTTCTAGATACGATATTGCAAGGGTAGCCATAATCACAGAGGACTGTGGAGGGTGGAAGGCTACGTCCTAGGGATCTGAAATGACAATGCAGAGGCCTTGACTCCCCAGGTTTGCCCTGCCACCCTCTCGAGCTCTCTTCAGCTCTTTCTCTGCGCATGGAGTGAGACTGTGCTGTCTTGAAGCATAGGCACACTCCCAGGAGCAGTGATCTCTGCCATTTTGGTTGCTCACAGGAGGGGTCTTCAGAAAGTCGGACAATGTGTATAATGAAAAAAAAAAAAAAAAACCATAGACGGATTTCAATTTTTTTTTGGTCCCAAAATGAACTTGTCTTTTAATTCCATTTTCCCCACTAACTTTCTGAAGCACATCCTTATTTTTATCCTGCAAGCAGATGGAGAGGCTATCGCAAGAGGGAACAGAACAGGCTCTTCTGTTTTGCTTTTCAGGTCAAATTTGAAGTCTGACTATCTCTTTAAGTTACACTCTCGAACTTAACGGAATCATAATCCCAAGACACTAGTTTTGCAGAACTTGGCTGTGGATATGAATGGGGATCCTGTGGAACACCAGAAGGTTCTGCCCAGGCCCCATCACAGCCACAGGACTATCGGGCCAGCACAGTGAAGGCGGCGGACTGCTGTGGTAATTTGCTGAGTGGCTGGGGGAGCAGGGGAAAGAAACACTTACCCGAGAGAGATTTCGGAATGGTTAGAAGACTTTCATGCACTAAGGGGTCATCGGCTGCATTAACCAGCATGAGAGGCACATAAATCTGCAACAAGAAAAACAAGCAGCATTGAATTACTGGTTTCCCTTTCCGGTCTCTTTGATTTGAGGCTCAAGTTCACCGCTGGACATGTCTTTGAAGCACAGGGAAGAGGGTCACAGCTCCTGTATTCACCAGGATGAGTCACTAGTGTCTCTGTGATCACCACTCTGGTTGCAGGTGTGTACAGGACCCAGTGACCCAGGGGACCCCTGTACTCTGGTGGACAGAGGGACAAGCTCCACGGCACCGAACATTTCTAATGATCTTCACAATGTTTTAGATTAGCCATGTCATTCAGAATAAAGACTTTACAGAGTCTTTTATAAACTAATTCAGTTTATATTGGGGGTAGAAAAAAATGAAGTACATTCTGCCCCAAAGGAGGCTTTCTAGAAGAATCTAAAGGTTGAAAGTAGGAGGACAGTCTTGGCAAGGCTGCATTCAATCTCCGACTTAGTACAATAGCCAAGGGTCTCCTGTGTTCCATTTTAGTGGAGAGGGTACTGAAGGGGGACTCGTGTTACTGAACAGCCACACTGAGGCAATGGTGGCTGTGCTATCCGGGAGCTCCTTGTGGCCCTACACAGCTCCCTGTCTCTATAAAAGCTCAAATGAAGACAGCAAAAGTTTCGGTGATGGTGCCAAACCGGGAGGGATGGCCGATGTGACAGATGACACAACTACCATTCCCAATTATGTGCTTCAGCTGGGGGCACAGCGAGCTGAATCAAAAGGTGTACATGGACAGGGATAAGTGGGAAGTTGTATGTGTAAAAAGAGCATTTGTGCTCATTTTAGACAGAATGGGAGAAACTTGGTGGTGGCTCAGATAAAAAACATGAGGAGGGGTCAGTGTTGTGGTGTAGTGGGTGGGGCCGCCGCCTACAGTGCCGGCATCCCATATGGGCACCGGTTAGTGTCCTGGCTGCTCCACTTCCGAACCAGCTCTCTGCTATGGCCTGGGAAAGCAGTAGAAGATGGCCCAAGTCCTTGGGCCCCTGCACCCGCATGGGAGACCGGGAGGAAACTCCTGGCTCCTGGCTTCGGATCGGCTCAGCTTCAGCCATTGCAGCCAATTTGGGAGTGAACCAGTGGATGGAAGACCTCTCTCTCTCTCTCTCTCTGCCTCTCCTTCTCTCTGTGTAACTCTGACTTTCAAGTAAATAAATAAATTAAAAAAAAAAAACATATGAAGATTGTGGTTTGCTGTAAACGTAATAAAAAAGTCAACTGAGGCTGCTAGTGACTGTATTAATACAGACCCGTTGATACCCACAGACGTGCTCCTCATCACTTTGACTTGGACACACATCTGTAAACTCTGTGCTTGCCAGATCGTGGCAGGAACAGAGTTCAGTCTTCAGCAGGCCCCATGCTAACAAGATACACCAGGACCCCAAGGAAAGGGTCCAGGAAAGCAGGAAATCTAGGTGGATCTCCCATGAGGTCCATGGCAGAAACCAGGCAGGATTATGCTGTCAAAGGGAGATTAGGAGAAAATTGGGTGCTGCGGCGATTTTAACGGTTTTCATACAGACATGGGAGCAGCCTGGGCTAAGGGCAGCTCTGGGATTAGTGTACTGGTGGGCACTGAGGGATACAGCCTGGGTCAATAATAAATCCAGGTAACACATTCAAGTGGTTCAAGTCAGATCTGGCTGAGCTTCCACCAGGAAGGAATGTTTGTACTATGTAAGGAATACTGTACAGAGTTGGATGGAGCGAGACTAACTCTGAGCTGGTGCTGGCCACTCACCCTGTGCAGGTACCTCATGCAGCTTTCTTCCTCATAATATTCCTTCAGGGAGGTATAGCCATGGAACTTCCTGGAACACACACATACACACACGAAAAGGACAAAACAACATCTGTTAAAAGACCACAGTGCTAAGCCAATTATCATCCAGTTCCTGCACTAACACACTGCATTAGTAGAGGATACGAAAGTCTCTCTAAAAGTTCATGGAAAATGTATTATGAAAAGCTACTCATGGATTTCACATATTTTGCAGCCAAATAAACTTATTTTTCAGTACCATTTTTTGTTGAGCTTTTGGAAGTACCTTGTGTACAGCAGAGTTAGGTCTGAACGCTGCACTGATTTTATTTATTACTGCTCTACTCCTGCAGTAACTCATGTCTACAGAATACACGTGGGCAGCGCAGTTAGGGGTCAAGATGTAAACGTTGGCTCCATCACTTACTGCCTATGTGACTTGAGGCAAATGGTTGAACTTTTCTGAACTGTGGCTTCTCCTCTGTGAAACAGGTCTAAAGCCAGGAGCATTCCTAATGGTGCTGGGTTAGAGTGTCCACCAGCATGGTGACTGGGCAGCGTAATGATTCAGTGTTATCTACTGCACTTATTTGTTGTTGTTGTATCTTTTGATGCAGCATAAAGCCAGATATCACTATGGACACACAGACAACCGAAATTCAAAGACGTTTACTAGAACTTTCTTTTCAGCAGAGTTCTTCCTGGTGGAGTGATTGGATCACTGTGAACTGGAATGCAATGTATATATAAAATGGGAAATAAAAATGAGACAGGGGTTCAATGTTACCAATTCTGTCCACCCATCAGCTGACATTTAACAAAATCTCAGTGCTCCAGCATGCAAGTTCGCTGTGCTCTGTGCCGAGGGGTGAGCGTCAACCTGCAGTGCTGATACTGGCTGGCCCGAGTCAACCCCAGGCCAAAGGATCTCTGAAAACCTCACTGTTTTCTGACACAGGGCCTCTGAATGGCGATCTTTTCTGTTTGACTGGGGTCCTTAAGATATCCTGTCTCCCCTGGAGCCGTGGCTCTTCTCCTGCATCAGCTGCCTTAGACACCTCTGCCTGGGAGTGACCTGCCAAGTTAGTCCTTGTGAGATCAGTCCCTCTGCAGTCTGCGTGGGGCAAGTGGTCCAGGCCTTCAGTATTGCTGGTGATGAACGAGGAGGAAACTGCCACTGTCCATCACTGTTAAAGAGGAAGGGGTAGGCATCTGGCCTAGCAGAAGAGGTGCTGGTGGGGATGACTGCATCTCACATCAGCGTCCCCGATGTGAGTCTTGGCTCTGCTCCTCTGCTCCTTCCAACTTCCTGCTAACTGCACACCCTGGAAGGCAGCAGGTGACGGCTCATGTAGTTGGGTCCTTGCCATCCATGTGAGAGACCTGGATTGGATTCCCAGCTCCTGGCTGTTAGGCATTTGGGGAAATGAACCTCTGGATGAGAGCTCTCTGTCTCTCAAAGAAACAATTCAAATATTTTTTTAAAAGAGGAAGAATTTTAGGAAGAGTTGGGGAATATTTTCTTCAGGGATTAAAAAAAATAGAGAAGACAAACAGGATATTTAAATTAAATTTTTTTCCCTCTCATTCAACAACATCAAAATAAAGTCATATAACCCTTAAGTGGCGATGAGTAAAACTCATTCTCATCTTCTAAACCAGCAATTTCCTAGTTTCTATTTCATTCGAGAAACAACTGGCATACTTGAAGTTACTCAGTATAAGAAGTCTACTAAAAATCTCTTAAGGATGGTAAGCAGGGATCCCAGACTCCGCATAGCCATGGAGCGCACACTCATTTTAGATCATGACTAACAGGATTGAAATGACCATTTAACAAGAAGCATGAGTTTTTCAAGGAGAACGACAACAGAGGCCAACCTGACCTTTTCCAGCTCAGGCTAACCTCAGCTGGAAACCCCCGTGACAGCAAAGGGGCCGCCGTCACGCTTGTGACTCCAGTTGCCTGGAAGGGCCCGGCAGGTACAGAGGCAATGAGGGGGCGGAGCTGTGTCTTATAACAGAGAGGAGTCCTTCACATCCTCCAAGAAAGCAGATCTTCCATTCTGCTTGACACCCACAGTCCTCTTGGCCTGTACTTTGCTTTTCTACTTTTGACAGAGACATAGACGGAAGACATAGTTCCTTTTCTTCCATTGCAGAAACGCACACGCATGTGGCACCTGGTCCTTGCCCTGATGCTGAGGCAGGGCACCTGGGCTGTGCACCCCAGCCTCAGCTCATGCTGACCCTGCAGTGTCACTGGCCAGATCCTCTGTCTGTCTTCTAAGAGCAACGAGGAATTTGGATTTTTCCGTGGAATCCTTTGTTTTGAAATGCCGGACACTTAGGTAAAGAAGGAAAATGGTCCTTCACTAAAGAGGGCAGAGCAAAGCCCTCGTGCTGGGCATGGCTGGCCCCCTGGCCCACCGGGCATCTCTCCCACCCGCCCACGGGGACACACCTCATCACGTTGTCATCAATCTGCATCAGGGACGTTGCTGTGTAGAGCCGGCTCAAGTCCGTGTCCTCCAGGCTCTGGGGTTTCTTAACATGGTCTCCAAAAAGGGCTTGCCTAGGAGGAGGCAGAAAACAAACAGAATTACAAGTGGGGGACAGAGCAGCACAGCAGAGCAGCTTCCTGCCCAGAGGCTAAGCCAGGAGAGGCGGGAGGAAGTCAGGAACACTGAGAACTGTCTGGCCTGTAGAATGTCCCAGGGGATGAGCCTGCACTGTTGACTCTTGGATAATTGGAGAGACAGGAACTTCAAAACCTTGTTTCCTTTCTCAGGGGCACCGAGACAAACAAAAGGCTGGGTCTGAAACTAGTAAATAGTACAAAAACCTGCAGTGCAGCAGGGAAGGGGACTCAGCATGGGCCTCTTTCTCACACCAGTACTGGCAGGACCCCTGCCCTCTATGAGCTGTTTATGTTGCACAACCAGGAAGGTAATGGTTAGCCCATTTAGCATTTGGGTAAATCAATAGCTCTCCAACACATTAACAAAAATATAGACACCTGGGGTTGGCACTGTGGCATAGCAGGTATACCCACTGCCTGCAGTGCCAGCATCCCTTATGGGCACTGGTTCATGTCCTGGCTTTTCCACTTCTGATCCAGCTCTCTGCTATGGCCTGGGGAAGCAGTGAAAGATGGCCCAAGTCCTTGGGCCCCTGCACCCGCGTGGGAGATCTGGAAGAAGCTCCTGGCTCCTGGCTTCGGATCAGCCGAGCTCTGGCCATTTGGGGAGTAAACTAGCAGATGGAAGACCTTTCTCTCTGTCTCTCCCTTTCTGTCTATAACTCTACCTCTCAAATAAGTAAATTAATCTTTTTTTTTTTTTTTTTTTTTGACAGGCAGAGTGGACAGTGTGAGAGAGAGACAGAGAGAAAGGTCTTCCTTTTGCCATTGGTTCACCCTCCAATGGCCGCCACGGCTGGCACGCTGCGGCCGGCGCACCGCGCTGATCCGATGGCAGGAGCCAGGTACTTATTGGTCTCCCATGGGGTGCAGGGAAGTAAATCAATCTTTAAAAATATACATAGCCACTTGTCCCTTCCCCATTCCCCCACCTGGGGGGGGGGACCAAAATCCACAGTTATTCAGATCTTTCATATAAAATGACATAGTATTTGCATATAATCTAGGCATATCCTCCTGTACACCTTAAATCATCTTTAGATTTTAATAACTAATATAGTATAAATGCCATGTAAATAGTTACACTATATCATTTATAGAAAAATGACCCCCAAAATTCTGTATGTGTTCAGTACAGATGCAACATCTGTAGGCCTAAAATCCCATTTTCAACTGGCTACTGGCTGAAAGGGGCAGATGTGGAACCTGCGGGTACAAAGGGCCAGTAATCATTAAGAAGAGCTACCTTGAGAGGATGGCTACATGGCAGGGGTCAGAGGGTACACGCCAGGCCTCCCTTCCCAGCAAGGACTCTGGACCACACTGTGGAAGGACTGAGTTTGTGTTTAGGTTTGGCCTCATTGAGGGAACAATCGATTACAGAAACTCAATGTTCTGGTTTCTATTTGTAACCTCTCCAAAGGAAGAGGAACACATTTCTTTAGCAATTTTTTTTCCTCTAAAAGATTATCAGGAAGATTCTATTATATATCTATGGGATAGAATTCATAGCTTCAAGTTCCCCTAAAGTGCCTACGTGCTTGACTTTCTGTAATTTCAGAAACATAACCACCCTCCGTGCACCTAAAGGACACCCCCAATTTGTAAAGAATTATGCGATGGACCTGCTGAACTAACTAGTGGCAAGATGGAGCCTTTGACCAAAATAAATGTTTTCAAGGAGACACTGGGCTGAGGCTGAAGTTGGGACCAGGAACTCAATTCAGGTTTCCCAGATGAATAGCAGAGACCCTGTTACTTAAGGCATCACCACTGCCTCCCAGAGTGTGCATTAGCAGGAAGCTGGAGTCAGGAGTGGAACTGGAAGTCAAACCCAGGCATTCCAATGTGGGACATGGGCATCTTAACCGGTTTCCTAAATGCTAGGTTAATCGCCAACCCAGGAGTCTCTTTTGATTCCAGTGAAGCAGACAGGTGGACACAGAACTTGGATTCCGGGGTCTAGCTTCACTCCTCTGGTACAAAATCTCAGCAAATCCCCAGACCCCTCTCTGCCTCAGCTGAGCCACACTCTGCCCAATGCCCAGCACACAGCTGCTGCTCAAACAAGAGCCACACGGAAATAGTTGGCTGTCCAAGCACAGGGGACACAAGTCCATCTGCCTGTTTTGAGGCCCCATGGATGAGCCTGGCCAGCACCATGAACCCCACCCTAGGAAGTCCCATCTGGGCTGTGCAGCCAGGACAGGCAGAAACACATTTTTTAACAATGGGGGGGGGGGTGCAGAAAGAGTAAGAATAAGAAACTGATCATTTATTAGACTGCTTTTCCTAAGGTGGTGCCCAAATCCCCTAAACTGTATTTTTTGAGTGCCCATGATAAGCCAAGCTCTGTGAGAAATAAAAATATGCCCAAGCCCTCCCGTGCTTCCCAGTGTAGCTCAAGGCACAAGATTCACACTGGGGACGCCACAGGAGGACAATCTGTGGGTGCAGGAGTGAGTTTTGCAGAGGTGGAAGGCCTGGGATGGGAAGCGGGGTGGGTTCTGCCAAGCAAGGGCAGAAGTCGCGTGGGAGAGACCAGGGGCACTTGAGCCTCTGTGTGGCCCACTCCAGCCGGGGGGAGAAGACATGGGAGATGCAATGACAACAATGATCCTACAGATAAGATCACCGCTAATATTCATTGAGGGCTACTTCTCAGAGAAGCAGGCACTGCCCTAAGCACTGGCTGGGCTGACCCTCTAGATGGTCCCAAGCAGGACAGGAGTGGATGAGGAAGCAGAGGATGCAGAGGCGCGAACCTCCAGCAGGAGGTGAGCATGTCATGCAGTCACACCGCTGCTTGGCCGGAATCCCAAGGGCCAGCCCCAGCAGAGTACTGATCCCCAGGCACAGCAGAGTACTGATCCCCAGCCCCAGCAGAGTACTGATCCCCAGCACAGCAGAGTACTGATCCCTAGGCACAGCAGAGTACTGATCCCCAGGCACAGCAGAGTACTGATCCCCAGGCACAGAAGCACCTGAAGAAGGCAGGTCACCAACAGGGACAGCCCCCTCAGGACTGCTCTAACTGGGGGAGAGAATGGTGTCTGAACGGTTCCTTTCTTGGATTTACCGGGAACCAGGGCTGTAGAAAGCACTTTGCTTCCAACTAAGTCACTCATGCAATCATGAGTGTACCCTCCACACCCCCATGCCCTCACCCAGCCTCCCTCCCCTCCCCCTTGGCGAAACGGGACCTCTGGCTTTTACTAACTCCCCGGTGAACTCAGAGAGGAACCGTGTGGTCTGAGAGTGCAGGAGGTGAGTACCTGTGGGACAGGATGATCTTCTTCATGTTGTCCGCCATGAGGAAGTTGTAGAAGCGCCGGCACTGATCCCACTGCATGAAGGTTTCCTGGGCCCTGGAAGAACCACAGCCAGAGTGAGGGATGTGGCTGGAGGGTGGGGACCCGAGGACCTTGCGGGGCCCTAGGCTGGTATGGAGGCTTTTTGTATAAAAATGTTTGTCTATTTTGATCTACTTGAAAGGCAGAAAGAGAGAGGAAATCTATCCTCTGGCTCACTTTTTAAATGCCAGCAATGGCCTGGGTCAGGCTGACATGAGAAGGTCAGAACGCCATCTGGGTCTCCCCCATGGGTAGCAGGGGCCCAGGTACTTGAGCCATCATTACCTGCTGCCTCCCAGGTGTGCTAGCAGCAAGCTGGACCAGAAGCCAAGCAGCCAGGACTGGACCCTGCATTCTCATATGGGATGCAGGCAGCCCGAACTATATTTTAACTCGCTGTGCCACACCCCACAGTGCTCGACCTGGCGCTGTGGCACACTCGACGTGTGGTGCTTACACGTCTGCCGAGAAGCCTGGAGGGAACCACAACAGTGTAGCTGAAGGTGATCTGGCCAGGAACCTCTAGGGCTGGAGCGGCACTGATGTTTGCTAGTGGCACTCCTGACACCCTCTTCCAGCACCACGGCTTTCTCGGGGCCAAGCTGCTTCAACTGTTGTGTGAACACTTTCTCTACTGGGCTTCCTACCCTGCAGGTAAGCTTCTCTGGTTTAATGACAGGAGCATGTGAGAACAGAGTGGCTGTGGGGCAGTACAGTGCAGGAAAAACCTGAACACTTCTTTTATTGCTTTTTGAGAGGCAAAGGATAATCATGAAATGACATCTTTTTTTTTTTCTTGTCTTCCCCTACTCTCTTTTTTTTTTTAACTTTTATTTAATGAATATAAATTTCCAAAGTACAGCTTATGGATTACAATGGCTTCCCCCCCATAACGTCCCTCCCACCCGCAACCCTCCCCTCTCCCACTCCCTCTCCCCTTCCACTCACATCAAGATTCATTTTCGATTCTCTTTATCTACAGAAGATCAGTTTAAACCTTTCCTGATTATCCTTCCAACATTGAAGGGGCAAGAAAACAGAAGCAGGAGAGGAGAGGCCAGCCTCCCTCCCAGGCACGGCTCATCTGGAAGACATCCGGCCTGGAGCCTGTGTGTGCCCTGCTGCGGGGTTGGTGACAGTACCCCTGTCTTTCAGAGCCCTTGTCCTGCCACCGCCCCTGCTGGGGCGAGAAGACAGCACAGCCAACCTTTGTGTCCTGGACTCAGTGGCCAGATTCTGCACCCACATTTCACCTGGGGTCTCATTCCCACGGTGGCAGCCCCGCCCTCCCCAGTCAATGCTCTCTTCCTTGTGTTTGAATCCAAATACAGGCTAGTGTAGGGCTCACATCAATTACAGCAAAACCCTCCTTCTGCAGATTTCCGAGTGTCCAGGTCTGATTCCATCCTGAGAATCAGTCAGGGTGTCACTAGGCCACACAGAATCCATAGGGCTCATCTTTGTTTTGTATTTTAAAAGGGTGGTAAACATGTAATATCAAATCTGCCATCTTAGCCATTCTGGAGTGCACAGTACATTCAATGGCTGTGCAGCAGATCCCAAAATGATTCCATCTCGCAGAACTGAAATTCCATACCCATTAAATAATAACTCTCATTTATCCCTCCTGACAATCATAGTTTCATGGTCACCTCCTCCTCCTCCTTTTAATATACATATTGACCACGTGACACATTTTTCTTGCTGCTTTAAAATAAAAACTGCCTGAATTTCCACTGAGTTGCTGCTTCACAGCTCACTTAACTACGCCCTGCTGGACACACGGGTCATTTCTAACGTGGCCCGGCTTCCAGGGAGAAGAGTGGGGCACTGACAGATACGAAGGCAGCACTGGGCAGGCTGGGCAGCTCAGGATAGGGCCCCGGCCTTGGAGGAAGAGTGGTAGAGCCTCTGCAGCCAAGAGCCCCGGGCAGAAGACTGGGCTGGCAGCTGGCTGCCCTTCAGGGACACAGCCAACCTGCACAAAGGTCATCACCTCCAGCCAGTTCTGCTTGACAGTGCAAGAAGCAAGCCATGTCCCAAGAGTCTGAGACTTGCTTGGTGGGCTTTGTCGGGTCCCCTGGGGTGGTGGGGCGAGGCAGGGAGATGGAGCACACCTCAGGGTGAGGAGGCTGCCCACCAGTCCCATTTTTCCTTATAAAAGTTTCCCTAAGGCCCTAAAGATATGCTGTTACAGAATAGATTCAAGTTCAAGGGTATGTACACAGCCTGTCATTTTTCTGGCACAGCGGGTAACGCCCTGGCCTGAAGCGCCGGCATCCCATATGGACGCTGCTTTGAGACCCGGCTGCTCCACTTCTGATCCAGCTCTCTGCTATGACCTGGGAAAGCCTCGGGGCAGAAAAGCTAAGTTGTTGCCTGAAGGCTGAATTCTATCCAGATTTTGTCAAAACTCCAGCAGGGTTTCCCCACCTTGTTTGGCTCTGATACAAATTTGCAGATTGTCCCAAGTTACTTTTGCAGCTCTTCAACTATAAACTTCAATTTCTGGAAGGCACAACTCTGCAGAGGGATTTTCTGAACAATTCTGTTTCCTTTTGTCATCAACTCATTCACAGTGTGGAGAAGACAGACCCTCTGGGCAGGGAGAGTGGCACCTGGCCCTGGCCTGGGGCAGCAAAGCCCTGCTGAAGAAACACCAGGAAGGAAGTTCAGGTGGCTGTGACCTAGCCACACTAACACCGCTCACTCAGCCAACAGCCCAGCTGCACTGGGGGAGACTGGAAGTGACCTCCTCACAAGCCCTCCACAGTCCTCCCCACCTCCTTCCAAAATCCCTCCACACTGGCCTGAGGAGGCCTTAGGCATGCACGTGCCTTGTGTGTAATATATTAGTAATGTGCTTTTGTTGGTTTGCAGCTTTGTAAGATCAGTCCTGCGTCATTAAGTGCTGCGGGGTTCCTGGACACAAACTACCTTTTACACCCAAATCGCAGTAAAATGCTTTTATCTTCCTCTCCTTGTCATCACTGACCACTTGTGGACCGCGAGACCGTTGAGCGCTTCCTTATGAAAGGATTGCTTTGCTCTTCCCCTCCCGTTTCCTGAAGCTCCACAAGGGCAGGGAGATTGCTTGCTCGGGCCTCCTGCTCCATTACCTTGGAGGGGACCCAGTGGAGGGAATCAATGAGTGAATTCATCGATTTCTGCCTCTCACATTCCTTTCTGGTCATTACTCATCGGATAAATTTATTAGCAAGTTCTTCATGATCAAGTTTTACTTGATTAATTTTTTTTAAAAAAGATTTATTTATTTCCTTGAAAGGCAGAGTTACAGAGAGGCAGAGACAGTGAGAGGTCTTCCATCCGCTGGTTCACTCCCCAAATGGCCACAATGGCTGGAGCTGCGCTGATCTGAAGCCAGGAGCTAGGAGACTCTTCTGAGTCTCCCACGCTGGTGCAGGAGCCCAACGACTTGGCCATATTCTACTGCTTTCCCAGGCCATAGCAGAGAGCTGGACTGGAAGTGGAGCAGCCGGGACTCAAACGGGCGCCCAAATGGGATGTCTGTACTGCAGGTGGCAGCTTTACCTGCTATGCAACAGCACTGGTCGCTCATTTGATGAATTAAACCAGGGAGTTAGGCTGAATCAGACAGCACAGACTCCCAGGGCTAGCAGGCAGCCATCCGTGCTGCAGGAACACGGGGAGGTCCGAAGCACCGCGTCGTTCCAGGGCGTCTGTGCCGCTCCTGCGTCCAGCACGTTCTAACATTTGAACTTGTTCAGCAGCAGCTACACTTTGCTAACTATAGCAAGCAGGTAGCTTCTCTCTGAGTCTTCATGCGGCTCTGGCTGTGGGAGGAGGTGAGCTACTGGAACGAGAAGCCAGAGGGAGGGGACCGCTGGGCACGCGGCTCTCCAGACTCAGCGGGGAAGGGTTTACCAGACAGGAACTCCTGTGTGGCCCCTGCAGAGGCAGACGGGCCTTCCTGCTCTGCCTTCGCATAACAGGAAGCATGTACCGTGGCCGCCATCGTCCCGATGCTGAGAGGCTCACTGCCCTTGAGCCTTGGTGAGGAACAAAAAAAAAAAAGGGTCATACTGGTTTAAAGTAAGGAAGTGTTCCTTATCCATTCAGTAGAGCTGGTTACACTGCTGAGGGCACCCGAGCCCCAGGGAGCACCAGCACAGCCAGGCTGGTAGTGTCTCCGACTGGCCACCAGCTCCCGCATAGGGGACGGCACCATCTTTGCCTGGATGTTAGATCTCAGGGCTCTCAAAAATAAAGTTGCCTCTTTTTTCCCTCATTGCAGGAGGCTGACGTGACGATAGGTAATTACACATAGGAAGCTCTTGGAGGTCTCAAGGAAGGGGCTGTGTAGACTATGTTTCTAAGATGCAGATTCCAGTTAGTTCCTAGCTGGCTGGAGTGCACAGCCTTAGTTTGTTAACTGAGCCAATTAGGTGCTCTTGCCAACAGCAGATGGCGCTACCGCAGCAAAATGCAATGAAGTTGCTGTCAACCTCAAAGATTTTTGTGCATTGGAAAAACAAAAGGAAAACCAACTTGTGCTATATCCTCCTATTTATCAGATTCAGAGGTCTATGAACACAAGGTCAGCGCTCACGGCAAGTCCAAAGCCATTGCTTTAAGAAGGAAATCTGGTGATTCCAATCCCAGGGACGAAAACGACTTGCTGAAAGCACCAGTTGCCAGGCGAGGCGAGAGCAGGTGAGGGCCTCGTGCCTCCTGGCCCCTCCAGGCCCTGCTCCCTTGGACTGTGTGATGGGCTGGCTCCGTGCTCCCCTCTCCCTTAGCCCATTGATTGGGCAGAACAGGCTTTGGTTACCTCTGCTTATACCTGGCTTTGAGCGGGGAGCTGACTACTTCTAGTCAAGGAAGATGTCCTTTCAGCTGGCTCCCCCGAGTGTCATGAGCAGGGTTCCGAAACAGGAAGATGAGGGGCTCGCCTAGCTCTGCAGTGTCAGGCCCGGGGAGAGACAGCTGCACTCTCCCAGCATGATGGCAGCTGAAGGCAGCTAAACGTCACAAGTCACCTCTGAGGTGTGTCCCGCATGCAGATTCCTGAGGGCCCGTGCCTCAGAATTCATGACTCACAACCTGCAAGGGCTTATTCCTGACATGACACCCAAGTGATTCTCAGCTAAGTGGGACGGTCAGGAGTTCACCAGCCTGTCCACTGCGGTCCACTGATCTACACCATGGAAGAGGAGGAGGAGGTGATGATGAAGAACAACTACTGACTGATACTCCGTGTGCCAGGCACTGTTCCAAGCGCTTCCAACACAGTAGCGTGACCCTCACCATGGTGCCATGAGGTCTACCTCGGTTTATGTTTGTATCATCCCCTATCACAGATGGGCCCTAGAACCCAGGAAGGGTCTCCCCAGGGAGGCTGTTCCTGTTGCTGTGGCACGTTTAGATCTCCCTTTCTGCCCGCTCTGAGCCTCACGGGCAGAGGCCGACTGCTGGGCCCACGTTTGATGTGTGGTATCTGGACATGAGGGAGGAGTCCTTGAAGGTAAGGACACTGATAGAGTGATTCCTACAGGTGCCTTCCCTGGGACTCAGCTCTGTTCTCCCATTAACCTAGGGTTGTGCAAAACTCCTAAAGCACGGACAGCCTGACTCATCTCCCAGAGCCTGCTGGGGAAACAGCAGCTGGGAAGGGGGGCTTTGGCGTATTCAAATACAAATCTGAGCCCAAAATGCAGCTGCACATCCTAGGCTTGAGAGGCCAAAGAGGGTAACTGCAGGCTATGATGTGGAAGCAAAAGAAATTGAACCCAAGGCCTGCATATTTCTGCTCAGTTGGCCACCATGTCCCCTGGGCCATGTCAGGTGTGCTGGGGCGCCTCCTTGAGAGCCTGCTGGCAGGTGGGGAGCACTCACCTCAGGGCGCTGTACCCCTGGCACACGCTGACGCAGCACAGGACCTTGTCTTGGTTTGCCTGCGTCTCCCCCAAGTATTTGCACACGATGTTACCACCCAGGCTGAAGCCCACCACCACCAGCTGGGTCAGTGGGTACATCCTCTTGATGTAGTTCACCATGGCTCCAAACTCCCACGTGCAACCTGTGGGCAAAAGGGTGTGGCACTCAGTCATTTCAGGTGCATAAATAAATACTGGAGAAAATGTAAGCTGGAGGGTTATGAAATAGGCACCAATACAAGAGGGGACTTCAGAAAGGTCATGGGAAATGCATATTATGAAAAATGATGCAAAGATGTCAACATTTTTTGTGATTGCCAAAAAATAAACTTACTTTTTTATTTCATTTTCCATGAACTTTTTTTTAAAAGATTTATTTATTTATTTGAAAGTCAGAGTTACACAGAGAGAGAAGGAGACGCAGAGAGAGAGAGAGGTCTTCCATCTGCTGGTTCACTCCCCACATGGCTGCAACGGCCAGAGCTGCGCCGATCGAAGCCAAGAGCCAGGAGCTTCTTCCGGGTCTCCCACATGGGTGCAGGGACCCAAGGACTTGGGCCATCTTCTACTACTTTCCCAGGCCATTAGCAGAGAGCTGGATCAGAAGTGGGGCAGCCAGGTCTTGAACCGGCGCCCATATGGGATGCTGGCACTGAAGGCAGCAGCTTTACCTGCTATGCCACAGCACTGCCCCCCCCCCCCCATGAACTTTTTGAGGTCCACACTAAGACAGCCAGGGTGTGCGTGAGGGTGCATGTTCATAGCAGATGTAGTAAAAGCAACAGCAAAAACCCTTTGGGATTAGCCTCCTAGGCTACAAATTGGGATACGAAACCCATGTGTACAATGATTCCTGGGGTTACGGAAAGTAGCCAGCGGATGTTATTTACTGGATCGTTTTGTCAGTGTTGGGAGGGACGGAAAGAGAGTTGAGTCCAGAGGGACAGCCAGAATGCTCTGTGGGATTACAGCAAATGTTCTTGATGACGCAGGAACAGGGTGCCAAGGGAGGCAGACCATTCAGAAATACACAGAGGAGGCCTCTGAACAGAAAGGTGTTTGGGCCTGCTTTGCCCATGGGAGATGAGCTCAGTGAGCGCCCCCTGGGAAGGGAAAGCCACGTTACGAGTCGGCAGCAATGCTTAGAGGATGAGGCTGAGGCCAGGCACAGGTGGTGTGGGAAAACTCAACGGAGAGAGCTAGTTCAAGAGCTGGAGGCCACACCCCCATCTAATCCTATCAACCCACCTGTCAATCAGACTATGTAACCACTCCCCTTTTCAAAGCTCCTAAGAAGCTTGGTGAAGGGGAGGGCTCCCTCTCTCCTCTCTCCCTCCCCCTTCCTCCCTCTCCCCCTCCCACCCTCCCCTCATGGATGCGGGAAAGCAGGGTACGGAAGTCACTTTCTACCATTCCTGGCCCACTCTCCCTTAATAAGGCCCGCGTGTTCCTGTGCTTTCTTCTCATCCCCATAAATAAACCTTAGCACGCTGCACGTCGTGTTTGTGCCTGTACTTAGAATTCTTCTCTAAGTAAAAGGCAAGAGCCTGAAATAGGACTTTGAGCCTAACCTAGCCCACAACACAGGGACTCATCACATCTTCTTAAGGCCCAGCCCCAGACTGCAGGGAGCTGATCTAAAATAAAACCGAAGAGGGAAAGTGAGAGGTGTTGGCAGGAGGCACATACACAACAGACCGGGTTTACAGCGGAGACGTGAGCTGCTGACCTTGGCACCAGCTCTGACATCGCTCCTGCAGGTCAACAGCTGCTTGGCTAAACAGCAAAGCCTTGGGCACACGGCTCTCTCAGGCTGGGGCAGGCCCTTGCATATTTGTCTTCCCTTCTAGGTGGAACGCAGCCACGCCAGGCAGCACGGCCACATGCAGTTCTCTAACTGCAGCTGGCACAGAATCACCTGGAGGTGAGGTTGGAAGCAGGCATTCCTTATTATTCAGCTACAAAGAAGGATGAAAGTCTACCATCTGCAGTAAAATGGACACAACTGGAGGGTATCATGTTGCGTGAACTAAGCCAGACCCAGAAAGACAAATACTGCAAGTTCTCCCTTATATGTGGGAGCTAAAATTTAGAAACTAAACAAAAAAGAAATGTCTGGCTGTATCAGCTTTATACCTTTGTCAAACCAATGGTTAAGAATGCTATACTACTATAGTGTTAATGATCTGTGATTACTTTCAAGTTTATGTGTCTGGGCAAGATGATCATTTTTCCATTCAGTTACTGTTTATAGCCATCGTCTATATTCCCATTAAACTAGGGTTTTTTTGTTTTGTTTTGTTTTGTTTTGTTTTTGCTTTTTGCTGGTTAAACTTCTTACTTGGCGAAGTAGCAAGCCTTTTTACTATAATGTAATTTTAAAATATATTATTTCAAAAACTAAAAAAAAAGTAGAAGGAAAGTGGGTGCGAGGAAGAGGGGGAGGGAGGGACAGAACATCATCATGTTCTTAGAAGTCTACGTACAAATCACAATGAACCTGCTAACACTAATTAAACATTAAAACCAAAAGGTATGAAAAAGATAAAAATATAAAAACCAAGTCTCCTATTTGTCTGTCTCCTGCACCCGGCAAAGACTGGCCAGTTCTGCAGGAATTCAATAAAAGAGTTGATGAACTTAGTGTATTCTGATGAAAAAGCCTACAAATGGGTCCTGGTGAGGGGCTCCAGACGGAACAAAAAGCTAGGCCAGAGGCAATGTTGGATCTTGAACCTTGGAATTTGAAATGCCAGCCTTGCACCTCAACTTTGGCCAGATTCATCCAAGTTTCTCTTTTTGATGCAGCGGGCAATGGGAAGAGTAATGTTATCTCTAAATGCTGGGTTTAAAACAGGGAGCAGGGATAAAAACTGCACTCAGCCGATAGCACCGATGCCCAGTCACACAGCACACAAACACTCAGAAATCCCAGCAGGGACATTTACTCATCTCCTCAGGCCACGAGAGGCCTCAGGGGAGCGGTCTGGCCTCAGGGCTACGTGAGGGAGGGGCTCTGTGGTCAGGCTGCTGGGACATGCCACTTACTAGCTTCGGATGCTCCCAAATTGCCTCTGCTGACAAGTAAGCCTTGAGGCCCTAGGGAAATCTGTAGCTCCCAGGCTCCCTGCTGGAGGCTCGGAGCTACAGGAATAAGATGGGGCCTGGGAATGTGTACTTTTTAAAATTTTATTTATTTTTTTGGCAGGCAGAGTGGACAGTGAGAGAGACAACGAGAAAGGTCTTCCTGTTCCGTTGGTTCACCCCTCAATGGCTGCTGCAGCCGGCGCATCTCGCTGATCCGAAGCCAGGAGCCAGGTGCCTCTCCTGGTCTCCCATGCGGGTGCAGGGCCCAAGCACTGGGGCATCCTCCACTGCCTTCCCGGGCCACAGCAGAGAGCTGGACTGGAAGAGGAGCAACAAGCAACCAGGACAAAATCCGGCGCCCCGACCGGGACTAGAACCCGGGGTGCCGGCGCTGCAGAAGTAGGATTAGCCTAGTGAGCCTCGGCGCCGGCTGAGAATGTGTACTTTTAACGAACTCCCCAGATGAGTTTTATCATGAGGGACCTTGAATAAGTTACCAAACCACACTGAGTCGTCTGCACATCTGTAAGATGGCAGTATCAGTGGTAAACACCTCACAGTATTGCCTGGAGAACTGAATTAGTTGATAAACATACACAGGTCCAGAACACACTAAGCGTTCAATGTTTATTTACTACTGTAACTGATTAGAACTCTTTTTTCTCTTAAAAATATCATCTAAGTACACCCATGTTCACAACAGCAGCCAAAAAGTGGAAGCAACCCAGGTGTGCATCAACAGATGCACGGGTAAACAAAGTGCGGCATATGCATACAGTGGACTATTACTCAGCCTTAAAGAAGGAAATCCTCACATGTGCTACAACATGGATGCACCTTGAGGCCATCAAGCTAAGTGAAATCAGCTGGTCACAAAGAGACAGCTGCTTGTATGAGGTCCTGAGAGGGGTCAAATGCGCAGAGACCGAAAACAAGGGCAGCTGCCAGGCTGGGAGGAGGGAGAATGAGGAGTACACAGGTCCAGCTGTGCAAGATGAGCAGCGGTCTGGAGACCGGCTGCCCAACACCGTGAGCACGCGGCTCAGCTGTGTACTTCTAAGTGGTCACGAGGGTACATTTTGGGGGTATTTCACCATGTTAAAAAATAATTTAAATAAGGAATTGCAGCTTAACACTTGAAAAGACCATTTTCCTCTAGCGCCATGTAATTCAACCTGACTGCACCTTGGGATGCTGTTAAAAACAACAAACAACGCTCTAATTAAGTCAGAACGTGTGGGGATGGGTTCCAGTGACACTGCGCTGCCACAGGATTCCCAGGTGACATCAACATGCAGTCAGGGTTGATTTATTTATTTATTTTCATTGAAAGGCAGAGATATAGAGAAGAGAGGGGGAGAGAAAGAGCAAGACAGAGATCTTTCATCTACTGGTTCACGCCCCAAATGACTACAACAGCTGGAGCTGGGCCAGACCGAAAACAAGAGCCAGGAGCTTCTTCTAGGTCTCCTATGTGGGTGCAGGGGCCCAAGCACTTAAGCCAAATTCTGCTACTTTTCCAGGTGCATTAGTAGGAAGCTGGATTGGAAGTGGAGTAGCTGGGACTTGAACCAGAACCCATATAGGATGCAGGTCTACCCACACCCAGGACTACAGAGGATGTGGGGTAACAGGCACCCTGATGCGCCCACTGATTAGGGAATACATACTGGCACAGGCCTTGGAAGGCAATGTGGTAACATCTATTAATGTTTCTTAAAAAAGCACAATCCATTTGTCTATCAATTCCACTTTGGAAGGGAATTGTTTTATACTACAGATTTACTTGTACATGTGTGCAAAGATGTGCGTGCAAGAATATTCACTGCAGTGCTGTTGACAGCAGCAATGGATTGTAAACCTAAATTTCCAGCCACAGAGGACGAGTTAAATGAAGTTCTCCACTGCTGTGGCAAGGGAGCACCAGAGTCTGCTCTGCTGACGTGTGTGACTCTGCTGTTTTCCTGAGGGACAGAAGCAAGGGGCAGTGGGGAAGGCACCAGCTCCTGTGTATGCCTGGGTTACAGAGCGATTATATGTGCATACAGATTTGACCGAAAGCTTCCTGGAGAGAACTATGGGCCTTGTTAGTAAAATGGTGCTGTCTTATCTGTGGTGCCATCTATGCCTCGGACGCCATCTTAGGCCCTGGCCCCCATTGCCACGTTGCACAGTAGGCTTCGGTCCTAAGCCCCATGGCCCAACCACTGGTGTCAGCGCCATCCCCACCTTAATGGGATTTGCTACTCCTATTTCCCTGCCCTTCCCCTGGCAAAGGTTTAACAGGACCTGTTCCTGACACATGTTCCCTTTTGACCTCTCTCTCTTACGCTCTCCTAGCCTCTCTTACCCCCCACCCGCCCCGTTGGGCTTTCCCCACCCGATTATAAACTTTTCCTCTAACTTCGGTGTTTGGTGTGTTTTGTGGTGGCCTTACGGGCCTAGCACGGGAGGAAACTTATTCATTGGTTATAGAATTTGGCACTGTTTGAATGTTTTTACCATGTGCATTCATTGCTTTTCCAATAAAAATCTAGCCAGTTAAAAAACTTAACAAAAAGTAAATTAAAAAGATGTTTAAATTTCCTTAGGCTGGTTTTGACTATGCCAAAGATGACTAATATCATTTTTGCTGGAGCAGTGGTTTGTGCTAGGGACATTATTTGCCTGCATAAGAAATGATAATAGGGCCAGCGCTGTGGTGTAGTGGAACAAGCTGCTGCTGAAGATGCCGGCATCCCATATGGGTACCAGGTTCAAGACTCAGCTTCTTCATTTCCAATCCAGCTCCCTGGAAAACCAGCAGAAGATGGCTCAAGTGCTTGGGCCTTTGCACCCACGTGGGAGCTCCTGGCTTTGGACATGCCCATTACCTCTTTATATTTTGTACTAACACTGAAGGAGCCCTAGTAGGTTATAAAGTCCATAAAGCAAAGCTATTCTTGATCTTGATCACCATTGTATCTGTGAGGCCAGGGGTTCAGTGGGCACCCAGTATTATTTATATGAATGGATGAAGAATGGAGACACTAACTTCCAGGCTGTCTGCTAGGAACTCAAACACACACGAGGCAGTAGATCTCCAGGTATGAAGTGACATCCTCATTGAGTGAATCTGCAAGAGCACTGGACTCTGTACCCGTGTGTGAGCTCAAAGCCCAAGTCCGTTTGCCCTGATCAGGAATCTCCATAAGCAATAGTACTACAAGGATTCATTGTTAAATTATGAAAAGTCATACTTTTTTAAAAGAGATAATTATTTATTTGAAAGTTACAGAGAGAGAGAGAGAGAAAGAGAGAGAGAGAGAGAGAGAGAGAGAAAGAGGGAATCTTCCATCCACTGGTTTACTTCCTGGATGGCTGCAATGGTCCAGACTGGGCCAGGCCAAAGCCAGGAGCCAGGAGCCAGGAGCCAGGAGCCAGGAGCCAGGAGCCAGGAGCCAGGAGCTTCTTTCAGGTTTCCTATGTGGGTAACAGAGGCTCAAGCACCTGGGCCATCTTCTGCTGCTTTTCAAAGGTGCATTAGTAGGGAGTGGGATCAGAAGTGGAGCAGCTGGGTCTCGAATCTTGCACCCATATGGGATTGTGGGTGTCACAGGCAGAGGCTTTACCCACTACGCCACAGTGCCGGCCCCTAAAAGTCTTACTTTTTCCCCATCTGAGTCCTTTTAGATTCATCTGTCTTTACTCAGGTGCAAGACTGAGACCCAGAGCAGATGTGCAGATGTCACTGGGGCAGTTACAAAACACAGATTTGCTACACTACGGAGGAGCAATTACAGCTTAATTATGCAGGCACTTTGGGAGCCTCAGTTTAATTAAATCTAAACACATCTAGATACAAGGCCAGTCCTGCCTGAAGCTGGGCAAGCTGCTGAGTTGCTTCCTCTCCAGGCCAGGGGAGGGCAAAGACTCTTTCTGTCTGTCCGGTTCCAGGACCAACCTTCTGGGAGGAGGCCCTGGCGCTGGTTGTCAGTAACCAAACACTCAGCGACTGGGAGCCCTCTCCGTGGCCTGCTTTACTAAGATCTCTGGTAATCCGTTTTCTTAATACCAGGAGGATTTTTAATGAGGTTCTATGTATTTAATCCTTATGGGATTAGCACCAGTAACAAGATTAGGAATCTAATCTTGCTGCAGCCTTTTTAAAGAGAAGATGAAATATGAGACGGCAGCCTGGCCTTCGAGAGATGAACACTACGGAGCCAGAGAGGCAAGTTGCCGAGAACAGGAAAGACCCCTCCCTCCTTCCTGTGCCGTCGCCTGTAAAGAAGGAGGCAAAGGCTGCCTGAAAGCTACTATTTCAAAACCCATTTCCCCAGACATTAACAACTAAGCAGGTGAACATACAGGGGCCCAGAGACAGAGTGTTCCTTGTGGATGGAGACTTTGCGTCATGGGCCTGGCACACGGTGGGTGTGCCCCACATTATGTAGGTGGGCCAGAAAGAAGTCTGAATCATGTGGAATGAATGCACACAATACAGGCCAGCGTGACCGTGCAGGGCACAGTAAAGAAGCCCTCCAACACCTTTCCCACTAAGTTTAAGCCAAGAAAAAGATGCGGTCAGGCTAACAACATGGCTTGCGGACAGGTGGGCGGCTGGAGGTCTCACAGCCGGTCACTTGCAGAGTAAGAGTACGTGAGTCATTAAAGCCAAGGGGAAGTTACACAAAGCTGAGTCACCCAGGAAGAAAACAGCTGTAGAAATAAAGGGAGAGCCCTCTTGGCCTGTTGTATTCTTTGGCTTTGTCTTTACTTCTGAAACAAAGATTTTCATGAGTGAGTGTTTTCAGCTGTGCTTCCCCAGGCAGGGAGGCCGAAAACTGCCCTCCTTTGGCTGAATGTTTAAGCATTCAGTTCTCATCCTGGAAGCGCATAGCTTCGCACTGCTTCTGCACACTTCTGCTCCGGACGCGACTCCTCCCCACCTTCCCTGCAGCTCCTGGCCTGACTCCCAGCGGATGATCTTGCTAAGAGGCTTGAGCTTCTGAGAGTTCACACCTTCACTCTCAGGTTCTCCTTCTTCGCCCGCCTCTTCCTCCTCCCTTCCCATCATGCCATTTCTGCCACGGTAAGACTGGACTGTTCAACGCAAAGGCAGCACGACTCATAGCTGTTGATCTGGGATCATGAGTCCGATCCAGTCTGAGTCTGCATCGCTGAAATGGCAGCTACGAGAAGTTCATGGAAACATCCAGGCTCACGATTTAGTCAAATATAATAAGATACTGAGCAGTAAAAACCAAACAGAAGTTCCTTAAAAACCACTATCTACAACTCCTCATGGTGAGAAGGTTTGGATCGTGGGTGTTCTCTACTTCATGCAATAGGTCAGGTGGCCCCAAGTGAGGAGCCTTCAAAATATTTATGGAAAATGTGATTGTGGAAAGCCTATGCATGGATTTCAAAAATTATTTGCCCCTAAATAAACTTTAAAGAATTATTTATTTATTGAAAGGCAGAGTGAGTGGGGTGGGGTGTGTGTGTGGGGGAGACTGATTCCATATGCTGAATCACTTCCCAGATGGCTGCAATGGCCAGGACTCAGCCAGGCCGAAGTTGGGAGTCAAGAGCCAAGAGCCAGGAGCCAGGAGCTTCTTCGAAGTCTCTCACATGGGTAGCAGAGACCCAGGTACCTGGGCTATCTTTCACTGTTTCCCAGGCCACTAGCAGCGGGTTGGACTGGAAGTGGAGCAGCCGAGACACAAAGCAGCATCCATGTGGAATGCTGGTTTTGTAGGCGGTGGCTTAACCCGCTACGCAACAACACTGCCCCCCTACATAAACTTCTAATTCCAAATTTTCATGAAATTTTTTGAAGTACCCTGGTACATCCTAATTTGAGAGTGCCTTAGGAGTTGTTCATTTATTTATTTATTTTTGAGCCCAAGTCACTGCTGCCATCCCTTGATGCAGTTACTTTCAAAGTCCCCATTTACTTTCAAAAGGGTCCCAGTCGGAACACTAAATTATGCAGTCACCCCAGGCACAGAGCCTCCTTTCCTTCTAAAACTGAAATGCAAGGCAAAATGTTTTAGACTACTTTAAGATAGCTATATGTATTTATATTTAATAATACATATATTATAATATATAATATTTAATAATATAATAATAATTATATATATATATATAAAATCCCTGAACTCCACTCAGTTGGACACTAAAGAACTCTTCTTGCAAGCAACAGGATATAATACTATGATTTCAGGTACTTCCTCTCAGCTTGATGTCTAAGGCTAGAAAGTCAAGTGTTTAGGAATAAGGGAAGGGCCTACTTCCTTCACTGTTTCAACTTGCAGGAAGAAACAATTTAAATTCCTGTGAGACCATTTTCAATCCAAGTGCCCCAGGTTAGTGTTGCTCATGATCCTAAGGGGACTCAGTCACTTTATGTGATCAAAGCCAGGAGACTTTTATTTCTTTCATTAAAAAAGTATTATTTATTTATTTGAAAGACAGAGTGACAGAGGGGTAAAAGAGACAGATATCTTTCTTTCTTTTTTTTTATTTTTTTTATTTTTTTTTATTTTTTGACAGGCAGAGTGGACAGTGAGAGAGAGAGACAGAGAGAAAGGTCTTCCTTTGCCGTTGGTTCACCCTCCAATGGCCGCCGCGGTCGGCGCGCTGCGGCCGGCGCACCGCGCTGATCCGATGGCAGGAGCCAGGAGCCAGGTGCTTTTCCTGGTCTCCCATGGGGTGCAGGGCCCAAGCACCTGGGCCATCCTCCACTGCACTCCCTGGCCACAGCAGAGGGCTGGCCTGGAAGAGGGGCAACCTGGACAGAATCCGGCGCCCTGACCGGGACTAGAACCCGGTGTGCCGGCGCCGCTAGGCGGAGGATTAGCCTAGTGAGCCGCGGCGCCGGCCTCTTTCTTTCTTTTTAAAAATTTATTTATTTATTTGAAAGTCAGAGTTACACACAGAGAGGAGAGGCAGAGGTCTTCGATCTGCTGGTTCACTCCCAAATTGGCCACAACAGCTGGAACTGGGCCGATCTGAAGCCAGGAGCCAGGAGCTTCCTCCCAGTCTCCCATTTGGGTGCAGGGGCCCAAGGACTTGGGCCATCTTCCACTGCTATTCCAGGCCATAGCAGAGAGCTGGATCAGAAGAGGAGCAGTCGGCGACCATATGGGATGCTGGCACTGCAGGCGGCAGCTTTACCCGCTATGCCACAGCGCCGACCCCAAGAGACAGATATATTTCTTTTCTTTTCTTTTCTTTTGACAGATATCTTTCAATCATTGGTTTTACTCCCCAGATGGCCACAATGGCCGGGGCTGAGCCAGGGTGAAGCTAGGAGCCAGAAACTGCACCCATGTTTCCCATGTTGGTGGCAGGTCATCTGCTGCTGCCTTCCCAGACACATTAGCAGGAGGCTGGATTGGAAGCAGAGCCGGCAGGACTCAAACCAGTGCTACAATCTGGGATGTGGGCATCCCAAGTGGCAGCTTAACCCTCTGCACCACAATGTCGGCCCCTATTCTGTTCATTTTAAAACAAACACAGGCTGGTAATCTCTGGTTGTCAGTTCACTCCTTGGCTGGTAGGTTGGATCCAGCTCTCCTTTGCCCTGACCACGAGCACTGACCTATGGGGACAGGACACTTGAACAAAGAGGAGGAGCAGATGTTTCTTGAACTTATTGGTCCCTGACATCACTGACAAAAACACTCACACTGCAAACATCAGGGCTAGAAAATCAATGAGGAGGTCAACAGAGAGTAAGCCAACATGTCTACTGCTGCGCTGTTCCAATGGAAGATTAGGCTCTTCATAATAAACACACTTCCAGATACTCTTCAAGAGCTCTCCATCTTTGTTTCCAACTATCATTTATTGATCTCATTCGTATGCCAGGTTGGTACCTGGTCTGATTCAGTACAGTACTCTATTTCCATAAGATATGTAAAAGACAATTTGTTAACAGTCAATCTTCTTGGTGCCACTAGTCATCCTAATGGGCTTACATTTTATTTCTGACCAGAGTGGCTAATGTCACTTAATATAACTTCTCAAAACAGAAATATTCAATTAATCTGTGGGGGCTGGTGTTATGGCACAGCAGGTAAAGCTGCTGCCTACAGCGGTGGCATCCCATATGGGCGCCGGTTTGAGTCCTGGCTGATCTGCCTCCTCTGATCCAATCCAGCTCCCTGCTAGTGGTTGGGGAAAAGCAGCAGCAGATGGCCCAAATGCTTGGGCCCCCATCACCCATGTGGGAGACCTGGAAGAAGCTCCTAGCTCCTGGCTTCAGCCTGGCCCAGCCCTGGCTGTTGCAGCCATTTTGGAAGCAAACCAACAGATGGAAGATCTCAATCTCTCTCTCTCTCTCTCTCATTCCACCATTCAAATAAATAAATAAATCTTACCCAAAAAAAAAAAAAAAAAAAGAAAGAGCAAAAGAGCTGCCTCTGAATGTAGAAGCCTGTGGCTGTGTGCCTGAGTTTTGTGACCCAACCAGCTGTGGCCTGGATGCCAATAGTGAAGGTTGTACAGCTGGACAGCAAGAGTACTGCATCCTTTAAAATAACCACCAGGGCCTGGCCATTCTTTTTTTTTTTTTTTTAATATTTATTTATTTTACTTGAAAGTCAGAGAGAGAATATCTCCTATCTGCTGATTCATTCCCCCAATGGCCACAATGGCTGGAGCTATGCCGATCAGGAGCCAGGAGCTTTTTCTGGGTCTCCCATGCAGGTGCAGGGGCCCAAGCACTTGGGCCATCTTCTACTGCTTTCCCAGGCTGTATCAGAGAGCCAGATCAGAAGTGGAGTAGCCAAGACTTGAACCGGCACCTACGTGAGATGGTGAGATGCCAGTGCTGCAGGCATTCTTTAAATTCTTTACCCACTACGCCATAGCGCCTGCCCCTGGCCATTCTTTAAATAGAGCCATAACTCAGAGTGAGCTTACAAAAAGAAAGAATTTTATGCTCAACAAAAACAGGTTCTCAAATTGGCCCATGTACAAGTTCACAGGAGGTCAAACTGTATGATGCTGATGTAGAGGCAGGGGTGTTGACCTTTCGAGTAGCTTTTGTTTTTTCTAAGTTGGCTCAAAGAAAACAGAGTTAGAGTGAAGGACAAATAAAGACAATAATCGGTGTCATTTTCTTGTATTTCCTGGACTCCATGCCACACCCTTTCATATTATTGGCAATTTTCTAAGCAGCCTTTCTCAGTTAGGTATTCCAACCTCCTTAGCTTGGCCTCTGAAGCGTAAGTGCTTCCTGAGTAGGCCTTTCCCGAGCAGATCCCGGTGACAGACCAGGTGCAAAAGGTTAACAAAACAAATCTAGCAATAAAAGGTATGACATGCAGGCAGGCATTTGGCACATGGTTAAGGCACTGCTTGGGATCATCCTGGAGTGCCTGGGTTCAAATCTTGGCTTCACTCTTGATTCCAACTTCCGGCTAATGTGCACCTTGGCAAGCTGCAGATGATGACTTAAGTAGTTCGGTTCCTGCTGTCCATGTGGGAGACCTGGATGGAGCACTGGGCTCCTGGCTTCAGGCTAGCCTAGACCCAGCTATGGCAAGCATTTGGGGAGTCAACCAGTGGATGGAAGATTCTGTCTCTGTCTCTGCCTTTCATGTAGGATAAAACAAAACAACAACAACAACACACACACGAAGATCTGGTACCTGTCTCTGAAAAGACTACCAATGGTTAATACTCTTTTTATGCAAATTCAACCATGTGAGACTGTCACCTCTCCCCTGTCCTAACTAGAGGTGAGCTGCTCTCCACAGACAGGGAACTTCCTGAAGGCAGGGACTCCAATGCACCCTTGTGTTCCCATAATAGGACCTGGCCCCAGCAATGTCTAGAAGATACTAACGAGCAAAAGATCAGACAGAGGCCACACCTACCAGGCCCATTTCTGTGGCTCAGCAAGGCTTTTGGAGGATCTCTGGCTTTAAATCTAAAATGTATCTGTCTGGGAACTATTTCCTTCCTCCACGGAGAGGCCCTAAAGCTCAGAGGCTTGACCTCTAGGACGAGCCGCCTGGACTGCCTGAGTTTGAAACCGGAACACCCACTCATCAGCTTGGAGGAAGCCACTCAACCCTGGGCCTCAGTTTCCTCATCTGTAAAAGTGGGACAACTGATTCAACAGCATAGAAAGTCCTCGTCACAGTGCTTGGCACACAACAAACCACGATAAACACACTGTGAATAACAGCAGCCAGTTAGATCACTACCACCCAAAGTGGGGAAACATCATTTTAAATGCTGAAATATCCCCCTGCTCTTTTCTGTTTGCATGGACAGTATCCTAAATAGGAAAAACCACTACAACACAGGCAGTCTTGAGTTGGGAGGTTAATCACACAATGTGAAGGCTGCTTCTGCTATATTACAGGTCCCATGACCAAGGCAAGGTGCTGAACCTCCCTATGCCCGGCACTCATTATTGTGAGATAAGTGGTAACTGCTGTCATAAAGGATTTTCCTTTGTGAATTTATCTTTCAAAGGCAGCACAAAGGATTCTAAGTCACAAGCATGCATAGTTATCCACTTAGGAAATTCTTCCATGCAGGAGAGATCTGCTTTCAAAAATTCCTAATCATGGGCCGGCGCTGCGGCTCACTAGGCTAATCCTCCTCCTTGTGGCGCTGGCACACCAGGTTCTAGTCCTAGTTGGGGCGCCGGATTCTGTCCCGGTTGCCCCTCTTCCAGGCCAGCTCTCTGCTGTGGCCGGGGAGTGCAGTGGAGGATGGCCCAAGTGCTTGGGCCCTGCACCCCATGGGAGACCAGGAGAAGCACCTGGCTCCTGCCTTCGGATCAGCGCGGTGTGCCGCACCGGCCGTGGTGGCCATTGGAGGGTGAACCAACGGCAAAGGAAGACCTTTCTCTCTGTCTGTCTCTCACTGTCCACTCTGCCTGTCAAAAAAAAAAAAAAAAAAAAATTCCTAATCACATCAGCAAAGACGTCCAGTTACAAGGGATTAGTGCTTCTGTGGTTTGGAACAGAGTTGTTTGATAAAGGAGAAAAGACCTTTTATCTCTCTCAGAAAGATAGACTGAAGGGGGTGTGGTACAGGAAAGGAAGAAGACAGGGTTTCATGCCAATGCCCTTTTTAGTTTTCCTCTGGTCAAGATCAGCTGCAAAAGCCAAAAGGGTATTCACGGTGACTTGAATGCCGGCATCCGCTCAGGAGAGGTGCAGTTTGCACAGGGGAGGGCTCACGTTACCACAGGGCACATCATCTGGGACATGCTAGTTTGTAAAGTGCCATCTGATATTCACAAGCTGTCATTCACATCTGTCACCTTGGTCCTCATTCAGTCACACAGTGAACCCTGACGGAGTGAGCACTGCCAGTGGGTTGGGAAGGACTCTATGCTGGGGGCACCTGCTCACATGGACTGGGCTTTTGGGATGTGGGGACAGGTAACTAACATGTGAACAAACATGTAATTTCACAGATTATGAGAACAAATAAATAATTTCAAATCGTGCTGTGAGGAGTGTAAAGAGGGGCATGAGATAGAGATGAGTGGGACTGGGGATGGGGTAGAGGTGGGGCCATATCAGATCAGGGAGGAGGTCAAGGGCAGGCCTAGATAAGGCGACACCTTGGTTGAGACCTGATTGACAAGGAGTAGCCAAGTGCAGACCACAGAAGGGCCTTCCAAACTGAAGGCCTGATATGAACAGGCCCCGGAATTCCCCTGGAACCTGACGTCTACTGGGGCCAAAGCCTGGCACTCTCATGTGCTCAGGGCAGGACCGGACAGCCTGGCTAATGGGCCGCGGCCATGTTCTGGGGACCCACTCAGCCTACATGTAGGAGGCTGACCTGGTTGGGGTGGTGGAGGGGCTAGTAAAAGAGAAGAGAGAGATTTAAAAGAGGCATAAGAAACTTATCAACCAACTGTAATAGGTAGACCTGATTTGGATGTTGAATTGAATAAACTAATTAAATACGAAAAAAAAAAGGCATGAAAGAAGGCAGCTGGGGACAGAACTGCTCTGAAAGAATACTGTGCAGTGGTTCAGTTGTGTATGATGGAACTGGGCTGATGTTCACGTTACAGCCAAATATGTACCCCCACCAAAGTCCACAGGCTGAAGTCCTAACCCCCAGAATACAACCGTACTCGGAGATAGGGCTTCTAGTGGGGGTTAATTAAATTACAATGAGATGGTTAGAGTGGGCCCTGATCCCATTTGAATGTTGTCCTTATAAGAAGAGGCGATGAGGGCAGAGACAGAGACGCAGACACAGACGCAGAGGGATGACCAACTGTGAACACACAGCTAGGAGGCTGTTCTCACAAGTCAAGGGGAGGTCTCAGAAGAAACCAAGCCTGCTGGCGCGCTGATCTTGGCTTTCTGGTCTCCACTATTATGAGAGAATAAGTCTGTGTTGGATAAGCCACTCAGAGTTGGTATTTTGTCCATGGCTCTAACAAAATAAAACCATTTACAAAGACTGCACTAAAATAGCCACAGATGAAGAGGACAGGCGGTTTGGGACCTTCTTTGAAATGATCTTCGCGGGGATGGGGGAAGGAGGTGATTCAGAGATGAAACAAGATTGGCCAGGAGTCGAATGATTCTTGAGGTTGGGAGATGGATACCCTGGGGTTTATTCTGCATTCATTCTACACTCCCTATTTCTGCATATTTTGAAATTTTCTAAGATAAAAAGTCAAAGAAAACCCTAAACCAAAATCAAACAGGAAACAGGTAACAAAACCTTTTGTCAGTGGCTCTGAAAAGGCCTGGCTATACCTTAGGCTCCCTTGGAACTGGGCCCCAGTATCGGTATTTTGTAAAAGCTCCCAGCACAGCCGGTGTGGGGGATCTACACACATAAACAAACCTAGAGGTTTGTTATGGGAGATATAAAGGAAGCCTCGAAGCAAAAATGCCATGCTCCTTGGATGAGAAAAGTAAATACTATACAAATAAAAATAGACTTTTCCAAGTTAATTTATAAATTAAACTATGCTTGAGCTCATCAGTACCTCAGTTCTCTCCCTGGGCAGGACCCATCTCCACCACAGTGAAGTCAGGTGTGGCCGTGTGTGTCCCTTGGCCACTAAATTGTAGCCACGAAACTTCAAGAGCCACAATCTTTCCACTCTCTGAGGGCTGGTAATCATCATTAATGCTCCAGCTGCTGGCCACTCCATGAGTCAGGATCCTGGAGTGAGGAGAGTAACAATGGGGACACAGAACCCCCAGCTATGCCATGGTGGATGTGCAGTGTGACACAGATACAAATCTTTGGCCACATCCTAAAGCAGCAATAATTAAAAATGAATAACTGTAGTGGGCATAGAAATAAAAGTCAACAAATATCTCTGTACCGCAGTAAAGAAACTGACATTAGATGGCTAACATGTGAATTGAGTGCACCATTAACTGTGATGAAGATTTTTCAGTCCTAGCGTGTTACGTATTGGGCTGCCTCACTCAGTTTAGCACGGGCTTTACTCTAAGTGTAAGAGTACTTCAAAAGTGGGAGAATGGAATGAAAAATCAGTTTAGGGAGTGGGTGCACAGCTTAGCAGTTGAGATGCCGATGAGGCACCTGTGTCCCATATCAGAGTGCTTAGGCTCTTGACCTGCCTCTGGCTGCTGATCCTGACTTCCTGCTAAAATAGACCACTGGGCGACAGCAGTGATGGCTCAGTGGCTCAGTCCCTGCCACCCACATGAGACCTGGGTTGAATTCCTGGCTCCTAGTTTCAGCCTGGCCTGCCTGTTGTGGACATACAGGGAATGAACTAGTGAACTGCTGGATTAGTGGAAGGGTTCTTGCTCTCTCTAAAAATAAATAAATAAATAAACAAATAAACAAAAAATTGAAACACATGCACGGTTTTTTTCAAATATATATTTGAAGAACCTTGTATCAGGCCACCTTTCCTGGGGACTGTTCCATGTCTGCTAGCCTGGGAAAACATTTATTAAAAATGCAACATTTTAAACTAAAATGACATCAATAACAATTAAGGAAACACTTGCACTTTCTATCTCTAATTTTTTCCCAGATACTACAGATGTTTTATTTTTTTAGACTTCAACAAAGCATCTGTGTTCTAGACATTTCTCCCTGCCAAGGTCCCATTTGTTTGGCCTTATTCCCCAACAGTTAAAGATAGACCTTGAAGGCCGGTGCTGTGGTGTAGCAGGTAAAGCTGCTGCCTGCAGTGCCGGCATCCCATATGGGCGCCGGTTCGAGTCCCGGCAGCTCCACTTCCGATCCAGCTCACTTCTATGGCCTGGGAAAGCAGTAGAAGATGGCCCAAGTCCTTGGGCCCCTGCACCCACGTGGGAGAATGGAAGAAGCTCCTGGCTTCAGATTGGCACAGTTCTGGCTGTTGCAGCTATCTAGGGAGTGAACCAGCAGATGGAAGACCTCGCTCTCTCTTTCTCTCTCTGCTACTTTGAATTTCAAATAAATAAATATATTCTGAGGACTGGAATGGCTGGATCGTATGGCAGGACTATATTCAGATTTCTTAGGTGTCTCCAAATGGTCTTCCACAGTGGTTTTACCAGTTTGCATTCCCACCAACAGTGGTTTAGCATATCTTTTCCACCACATCCTCACCAGCATTTGTTGTTTGTTGATTTCTGTATGAAAGCCATTCTAACTGGAATACGGTGAAACCTCATTGTGATTTTGATTTGCATTTCCCTGATGGTTAGTGATCCTGAACATTCTTTCATGGTCATTTGGAGTTCCTCTTTTGAAAAAATGTCTGTTTAAGTCCTTGGCCCATCTCTTAACTGGGTTGTTTGTTTTGTTGTTGTGGAGTTTCTTGATCTCTTTGTAGATTCTGGTTATTAATACTCCATCAGTTATATAGTTTGCAAATAATTTCTCCCATTCTATCGGTTGCCTCTTCACTTTCCTGATTGTTTTTTTTTTTTTTTGCAGTACAGAAACTTCTCAATTTGAAGTAATCCTATTTGTTGATTTTGGTTTTGAGTGCCTGTGCCTTTGGGGTCTTTTCCAAGAACTCTTTGCCTGTGCCAATGTCTTGCAGGATTTCCCCAATGTTTTCTAATAATTTGATGGTGTCAGGTTGTAGATTTAGCTCTTTAACCCATGTTCAGTGGATTTTTGTGTAAGGTGTAAGGTAAAGGGTCTTGCTTCATTCTGCATGTAGAAATCCAGTTTTTGCAGCACCACTTGTTGAAGAGACTGTCCTTTCTCCAAGGATTGGTTTCAGTTCCTTGAGCAAATATGAGTTGGTTACAGATGTTTAGATTGATTTCTGGTGTTTCTATTCTGTTCTATTGGTCTATCCATCTATTTTTGTACCAGTACCAGGCTGTTTTGATTATAGTTGCCTTGTAGTATGTCTTGAAGTCTGATGCCTCCAGCTTTGTTTTTGTTGTACAAGATTGCCTTAGCTATTCAAGGTCTCCTGTGCCTCCATATGAATTTCAGCATCATTTTTTCTAGATCTGAGAAGAATGTCTTTGGTATTTCTAACGGTATCACATTGAATCTGTAAGTTGCTTTTGGAAGAATGGACATTTTGACGATTTTTCCATTTTTTGTATCTTTTATTTCTTTCTTTAAAGTTTTGTAATTCTCATTGTAAAGATCTTTGACACCCTTTGTTAAATTTATTCCAAGGTATTTGAAATTTTTTTTGTAGCTATGGTGAATGGAGTTGATTTTAGACATTTTTTATTAGCCATGGCATTGTCTGTGTTTACAAAGGCTGTTGATTTTGTGTATTCACTTTATATCCTGCTACTTTACCAAACTTTTATTTTCTTTTCTTTTTTTGACAGGCAGAGTGGACAGTGAGAGAGAGAGACAGAGAGAAAGGTCTTCCTTTGCCGTTGGTTCACACTCCAATGGCCGCCGCGGCTAATGCGCTGCAGCCGGTGCACCGTGCTGATCTGAAGGCAGGAGCCAGGTGCTTCTCCTGGTCTCCCATGGGGTGCAGGGCTCTGTAGATAAGTGGAATGTCTACTCTCAGTGAATACATAGAGCTTTGTAGTGGGTGTGGCCAGGGAGTTCTGTTCAGTTCTCTAGGGTTAAGGGCGTGCTGAGGTGACACACAGATTTTGTGCAATAAATCTTTTTTTTTTTTAATCAGAAGGGAAATTTATTCTGCTCAGTTGAGCTTCTTTCCTGAAAGGAGACCAGTGCCTGAGCGCTAGACCCACTGGGTATAATATTTGTCTGCTCTGTCCCAAGGACCACACAATGGATATGTGCATTCCTCAGTGTAAGTTCAGGTTCTCTAGCAATGTCTCTCACCAGGTAACTGGAAGCCCTAAGTGTGTGGAGTCTCCCACTGTGACCTCCCAAAGTCCCAGTCACAGTGTGAGTCCTCCCACACACCCTGTTTTTTTCACAGTCCCCATACAGAGCCTCACACAGTACAAGCTCCTAGCCCTGTTAGTTCTCCCCATCAGAGTCAGGAGTCTCTACTTGACTGGTTGCCGGGTGCAGACACGAGCTGTTACATATGTCCAAAATGGCGACCGCTACATTGGCTTGTTTTAGGATGCTGTTGTAAAGTTATTGGGGAGAGAGAAATGCGGCTATCCTTTTTTTTTTCCTCCTCTAGTTTGGCAGGTACACTATCCCCCATGGGGCTCCAAGCCGGGTTCCCTCTAGGCTCTTCCTGCAGCTTTATCGCCAGTGGCTTGAGCTGCTGTGGTCTGGTTTCACCTCATTTTCCAATGCTGGTTCGTATGTTCTTGACTGCTGGAGTCATAAGTTGTGGGTGTCCACGCCTTCCACATAGGTCCACTGTGTCCCTCTAATTTTGGTAGAGTTTCCTCTGCTGTTTTCTCTCTAACTCTTCCCTGAGACTACACTCTCCACTTTTTTTCCCCAGGTTGTTTCTCTGTGCTGGCTGCCTGCTCCTCAGCCCACCTTCCTTTTACCAACTCCAGGCCACACTCACCTCTGAGCACCCAGCCTTTCCTGGGAGGATCCTTCCCTCAGCAGTGTGTTTTCTCCACACTGCCATGGTGCACCAGAGCCACTCTGCCAGTGCTTGAGCGCACGGTGCTGTGACTACTTATCCGCAGTCTGCAGAACATGTCTTACCTGCCTGGGTCACACAGAGCATGGCTAACCCCTCATCAACGTTAACACACCTTCAAGAACTGGAATAAGAGTAAACCTAACACATCACACATACTTACTGTATCTGGGTGGTAAGCATTCAATTGCCTGCCAAATCCTTAGTGACCCCTGTTTAACTGCAGCCCCTATTACTGCAGTGGAAGAATCTGGAACAGATGTGAATGAAGCAAGGCTTCACAGCCAATCGGTGGCAGGGCTGGGGTGTGGGAATCAGGGCCTGCCTCCTGACCTGCGATTCCCTGGGGCACACTCCATGTTCAGTCTGCTCTCCACTGCCTCTGACTGCTGGGTTCTCCTGACAGGGCCTTCTTTGTTGCAGTCCATAGCACAGCACTTGGGGGCAGGGGGCCCTGGGCTCCACACAGCTAGCTACTCGACCAGCTCTGAGACAATTCTGGAGGCTGTGGCAGCCAGACCTAGGATCCCAGTTTAGCTCTTTGACTTACTAGCTCTATGCCCTTGCTTAAATTACTTCACTCTCTGTGCCATAAGTTTTTTTTCATCAGAATTTTACTGTTTTATGGGATGCCGTGGAGATAAAAGAGAATCTGTCTATGACAGCAGCACTGTTGCTGGCACACAAGAGGTGTCCTTGCTGGGACGTCTGATCTTGTTGCTGGCAGGTGTGCTGATAGATGGTGCCCTCTAGTCTCTGTCCAGGCCCTGCAGCCAGGCCATGCCTCCCCATCCTCTGCATGTACAGATCTTTATATCCAAGGACAGGACTTTAGACTTACTTCCTATTGTTTTCAGTTGTGTTAGATTTTGCCTGTTTCTGCTTTGTGGGTTCAATTCTGTCTTCCACATACCATTCCCTATGTGCCTACAGTTATTTATAAACTTGGATATTCATCTGTGTCTTCAAGCCACTGACCAAACTGTTGAACAGAACAGAGTCTGTGAAATGGGTGTCTTAAGGTGTACAAGTGAGTAAAAAGTAGGAAACAGATTCAGAGCACCCAGCACTGTGCCTGGCACAAAGTGAAACAGGATAGAAGCAGGAGTCGCTATTTCCCTACCTGACATGTGTCCAGCTCAAGCTCCAAACCAATTATGAGCAAGGAACATCCAGACCCAAACCACAAAAGACCTCCTGATGCCCTTTTAGGGACATCCCCAGACTGCATGCATGCTCAGAACAGCCTCAAGTGACGGATATGTGATTTTCATAGGATAGTGGTACTGAGCAACACTGTCTTTTTTTTTTTTAATTTAAAAATTTTTCCCAAATAAACCTTTTACTTAAGGAGTAAAAATTTCATAAGTACAATTTTAGGAATATAGTGATTTTTCCCATTATACCTGCCCTCCCAGCCCCGCTCCCACCCCACCTCCTCTTCCCTCTCCCATTCTCAGTCCCATTCTCCATTAAGATTCATTTTCAATTAACTTTATACACAGAAGACCAACACTATACTAAAAGTTTTCAATAATTTGCACACACACACACAAAACTGAGAACAAGCTTTATAGCTAATTCTTATAATATAACTCATTAAGGACAGAAGTCCTGCATGGGAAGTAAGTGCACAGTGACTCCTCTTGTTAATTTAACAATTAACACTCTTATGTACAATGTCAGTGATCACCTGAGACTCTTGACATGCACTGCCAAGGCTATGGAAGCCTTCTGAGTCCACAATCTCCGTTAGTATTTAGACAAGGTAATAAGCAAAGTGGAAGTTCCCTTCAGAGGAAAATACATTCTTCTTTGATGGCCACTTCTGTCTACTGGGGTCTCATTCACAGAAATCCTTTATGTAGGACATTTTGTGCCACAGTGTCTTGGATCTCCACGCCTGAAATGCTCTTATGGGCTTTTCAGCCAGACCAGAATGCCTTAAATGCTGATTCTGAGGTCAGAGTGCTATTTAAAGTGACTGTCATGCTATGAGTCTGCTGTGTGGATTGCTTCCCATGTTGGAACATTCTCTCCTTTTTAATTCTATCTATTATTATTGCCAGACACCTGACTTATTTATATGATCCCTTTAACACTTAATCCTATCCATATGATCACTTTAACACTTAAGATCCCATTTTTACCACCCAACACTGCCATTTTGACCTAACTTTGCGGGGAAAAAAAAAAAAAAAAAAAAAAAGACAAAAGCACCTGTGCAGAACACTGAGCAGGGTGCAAATCAAAGTGTTGTGTACTGAGGGGGACAAGCCATCTCTGCAGGCTGGATGTTGTGCTGTATGGCAAGGATAAGCTGCCATACCTCCCCAACTCCATTAGAAGTATCTGTTTGGCTCTCATTGAGGAGCCAGCTGGCAAAACATCTTCCCGCCATTCTGTTTGCCTTGTGTCCCAGCAGGAACCCCCAATAAACATTTTTTGGGTTGCATTCTGGCCTCGTGTCAATTTCTACTTGCAAGTAAACTGAAGAACTTAGGGTCAATAACAAAAGCAGAAACACCTGTTCATACTTCCTTATCTACAATCTTCCCTTACTTGCCCTTACAGAAGACAGCACACTGCCCTGTTACCAATGACAGCATAAACTGGAATGACCTTGCTGGAGGACAATCTGACAATATGTACCAACACACATAAAAAATATTGACTCTGGGGCCAGCGCTGTGGCACCAGTGTGTGTCCTGGATGCCCTACTTCTGATCCAGGTCTCTGTTAATGTGCCTAGGGAAGCAGCAGGAGATGGCTCAAATACTTGGGTTCCTGTATCCACATGGGAGGCCTGGAAGAAGCTCCTGTCCCCTGGCTTTGGAAGAGCCCAGCTCTAGCCATTGTAGCTATTTGAGGAGTGAACCTGTGGATGGAAGACTGCTCTCTCTCTGTAACTCTGCCTTTCAAGTAAATAAATCTTTTTTTTTTTTTTTTTTTTTTTTTTTTTTTTTTTTTTTGACAGGCAGAGTGGACAGTGAGAGAGAGAGACAGAGAGAGAAAGGTCTTCCTTTGCCGTTGGTTCACCCTCCAATGGCCGCCGCTGCAGCCGGCGCACCGCGCTGATCCTGGCAGGAGCCAGGAGCCAGGTGCTTTTCCTGGTCTCCCATGGGGTGCAGGGCCCAAGCACCTGGGCCATCCTCCACTGCACTCCCTGGCCATAGCAGAGAGCTGGCCTGGAAGAGGGGCAACCGGGACAGAATCCGGCGCCCCAACCGGGACTAGAACCCGGTGTGCCGGCGCCGCAAGGTGGAGGATTAGCCTATTGAGCCACGGCGCCGGCTCTCAAGTAAATAAATCTTAAAAAAAAAAAAAAGCTGGCTCTGTAATTCTACCAGAAATCTGCTCCAAAAGAAGTTATTAAAGAGAAAGAAAAAATTCCATGTACAAGATATTTATAGAACCATTATTTACAATGCCCAAAACTATAAATAACCTTAATGCCCTACAAAAACGAGTGGTTAAGTGAACTATAACAGAGCAGTAATAGCAATGTGGCTCCTAAAAGGTTGAAACACAATGAGTACATCTTTGTGGTAGAGACTACTATAAACAGGTCACCATAGTTATATACACTGTGAGGGCAACTAAATAAAAACTCTGTACACATTGATAAAGGCAGACTGGGAAGATAAAGAAATGGAAAATTCTAGTTATGTTGAGATTATACAAGAGTTTTCAAAATGTTTATGGAAAATCTGCATTGTAGAAAAACTGTATGGGCGGGGCTGGCACTGTGGCATAGTGGGTAAAGCCACTGCCTGCAGTGCCGGCATTCCATATGGGCGCTAGTTCGAGTCCTGGCTGCTCCACTTCTAATCCAGCTCTCTACTATGGCCTGGGAAAGCAGTGGAAGATGTCCCAAGTCCTTGGGCCCCTGCACCCATGTGGGAGACGCAGAAGAAGCTCCTGGTTTCTGGCTTCGGATCAGCTCAGCTCTGGCCACTGTGGCCATTTGGGGAATGAATCAGTGGAAGGAAGATTTTTCTCTTTCTCTCTCTCTGCCTATGCCTCTCTGTAACTCTTTCAAGTAAATAAATAGAATCTTTTATTTTATTTTATTTTATTTATTTTTTTGACAGGCAGAGTGGACAGTGAGAGAGAGAGACAGAGAGAAAGGTCTTCCTTTGCCGTTGGTTCACCCTCCAATGGCCGCCGCGGCCAGCACACCGCGCTGATCCAATGGCAGGAGCCAGGTGCTTCTCCTGGTCTCCCATGGGGTGCAGGGCCCAAGCACTTGGGCCATCCTCCACTGCACTCCCGGGCCACAGCAGAGAGCTGGCCTGGAAGAGGGGCAACTGGGACAGAATCCGGCGCCCCAACCGGGACTAGAACCTGGTGTGCTGGCGCCGCAAGGCGGAGGATTAGCCTAGTGAGCCGTGGCGCCGGCCTAAATAGAATCTTTAAAAAAAATACATTTAAAGAAAAACTGTAAGGGCTTCAAAAGTTTTCTGCACCAAAATAAACCTACCTTTTAATTCCATTTTCCACGAACTTTCTGAAGTTCCTTTATAGATACAATTTTTGGTTGTTTCCCATTAAAACATATTATAACTTAACCGGTCATAAACATCCCAGGCTTATGTGCCTAAACAGACACACTTACTACATGTGTATTCTTCATGTGTGTATCTATAATCTGAAGGGAGAGCTAGCCTAAGAGTTAAGAATGAACAGAACAGAACACAAGACTTTCAGTTCAAGTCAGTAAGCATTTATCTAAACATGAGATCTGGTTCCCACCTTCAAGGAGCTAGAAAATCCAGGGAGGTGCTAATGTGCCAGGTCCCTTCCCAGTGACTTTCGCATATTTCGTTGCACCCTTGCCTGCCAGTCCCAGAGTCCCGAGGAATGAGAGTCAGTCAGGGTGGCACGGTGGTGAAGGGCACAATCCCTGCCCTGCTCTACTTGGCTCTCAGCTCCTACTTATCAGCCAGGGCACCTTGGGCAACACCTTCCCCTGTGAGCTTCGGTTTCTGCATCTATTTGCTGGCAGTTCTTGCAGTGCCTATCTCAAAAGTTAATCTGAGATATGCATCACATAGGTCCAGTACAGGTTGGCTACTGTTTTAACTAACCGTGCGCCCTATCATCGCTTTGAAACGGGCATGAATTCCAAACTTAAAGAAATAGAAAAAAAAAAAAAAAAAGAAAAGAAATAGAGCAGAAGCAGCTTCTCACTTGCAGTGAGAACAGAGAAAGGGGTGCTCCCCTGGCCACACCCTGTGCTTACCATAGGTGAACATACGTGGTGAGGTCAGTTCAATGTTGGGCAAGGCCCCCAGATGGTTCAGCACGGCACACCGATAGCCATTTTTCTGGGCATAGTCAACAAAGGTACGGATGTACTGCTTCTCGCTGTGATTGGCGATTCCAGGGCAGATGACCATGGTGACATCATCTGCAGGGTGGAGAACGAGAGACGGACATATCCAATAAGTGACACAATAAATGGACACAATTCTATTTTGCTGGCTTAGAAAACAGGACGGAGAAATTTAACATACAACTTTTCACACAATTCTCTGGGAAAGAATATTTTTTCCTTGTGAGCCAAAGCTGTCTATTTCAGTGCTTCTCAAACTATTTATGGTGAAAAGTTGACTTAAAAAATTTCCATGGGGCCAGTGTTGTGACACAGCAGGTTAAGCCACTGCCTGCAATGCCAGCATTCCATATTGGCACCAGTTTGGGTCCTGGCTGCTCCACTTCCGAACCACTCCCTGCTAATGTACCTGGGAAAGTGGTGGAAGATGGCCCCTGTATTCACAAGAGAGACCTAGAAATAGTTCTGGCTCCTGGTTTTGGATTGGCTCACCTCTGGCTATTGTGGCCAACTGGGGAATGAACCAGAGATGGAAGATTTCTCTGTGTCTCTCCCTATCTCTCTTTCTCTCTGTAACTTTGACTTTCAAATAAATAAATAAATCTTTTAAAAAATGAGAGTCTTTATATAAACTAATATGGCAAGCTGTCCAATACATGTTAAGTGAAAAAAAAAAAGCTACTTAAAGGAAAGAGATGTAATATGCTGCCATTTGTGTGGAGGGAAAGTTGTCTATATTTATAAACACTTCCACTAATTCTAGAATCATTCACACAAAAAATCTAACAGGTACCAGCCTGGGAGGGAAACAGAGATGAGAGAGAGACAATACTTTCACTGTATATATTTAATACCTTTTGAGTTTTCTATCATGAGCATAATTTATTTACTTGAAAATATGAATGAATACAAATTTTTCTTTCAAAGAAAAGTATCATGCTTAGGTTATTAAATCTGATTATAATTTTCCTTCAAATTAAGATAAAACAATAAAAATAATTTAATGCTGGCAGAGGAAATGTGAATTTGTAATCAATCTTCATAAAGAACCTTAAAAATTAGACGAACTTTGATGTAGTCATTTTAATTTCAGAATCTTGCCTAAAATTTTATGATGAAGGAAGTTCATCAGAATTTTTTTCTTTTTTTTTTAAAGATTTATTTATCTTACTTTGAAAGTCAGAGTGGGCCGGCGCTGTGGCTCACTAGGCTAATCCTCCACCTGCGGCGCCAGCACACTGGGTTCTAGTCCCGGTTGGGGCACCAGATTCTGTCCTGGTTGCCCCTCTTCCAGTCCAGCTCTCTGCTGTGGCCTGGAAAGGCAGTGGAGGATGGCCCAAGTGCTTGGGCCCTGCACCCGCATGGGAGACCAGGAGGAAGCACCTGGCTCCTGGCTTTGGATTGGCGCAGCACGCTGGCCGTAGCAGCCATTTGGGTGGTGAACCAACAGAAGGAAGACCTTTCTCTCTGTCTCTCTCTCTCACTAACTCTGCCTGTCAAAAAAAAAAAAAAAAAAAGGAAAGAAAGAATGAAAGAAAAGAGTTACACAGAGAGAAGGAGGGGCAGAGAGAGAGAGAGGTCTTCCATCCGCTGGTTCACTCCCCAGTTGGCCACAATGGCCGGAACTGTGCCGATCTGAAGCCAGGAGCCTGGAGCTTCCTCCAGGTCTCCCATGTGGGTGCAGGGGCCCAAGCAATTGGGCCATCTTCTACTGCTTTCCCAGGCCATAGCAGAACTGGATTGGAAGTGGAACAGCCGGGACTCGAACCGGCGCCCATATGGGATGCCGGTGCTTCAGGCCAGGGTGTTAACCCGCTGCGCCACAGAATTGTTTTTCTTTATCTTTATATAAGGTGAACAAATTTCATGTATTTCATTTATATAGATTTAGGGGCATAGTGATACTTCTCACCCCACTCCTCTCCTTCCTTTCTTATAGTGATAAAACTGTAAATAGAAGAATGGTTGAATTGTGGCATGACTACATTCTATGATGCTCATTAAAATTAATATTGTTTTTAATTTAAAGACTTTTGAATTTATAATGACATAAAAAAGTATAATATATATAAAATAATTCAAATTTTGGAAGAACAATGTCTAGAACTGGAGGAAAATGGAGTAAGATGTTAACAGTGGTATGTTGGGTGTTGGATTATGATTGATTCTAATTTTCATCTTAAAATGTTTCTGTAGTGTCTATGTTTCCTAAACTGAGAACTGATTCCTTTTATAGTCAAAAAAATCATGCAAGAAAAAAGGATTGTTTTTCTTGAAACATTTCTTGGGGGAAAATACAAGGGAGTTTCGGACAAATTCAGGGAAAAGTAGAATAAAATTCTATTTTGGTGTGAAAATTTTTGAAATCCAGTCATACTTTCTTCATAATATATATTTTCCATGATTTTTAAAAAAGATTTATTTTATTTGAAGGTATGAGATACACAGTGAGAGGGAGAGACAAGAGAGCGAGCGACAGACAGAGAGAATCTTCCATCTGCTAGTTCACTTTCTAGATGGTCCCAATGGTGGAAACCAGGAGCCAGTAGCTTCTTCTGGGTCTCCCGCGTGTGTGGCAGGGACCATTTTCCACTGTGTTTTTCTTATGCCATTAGCAGGGACCTAGTCGGAAGTGGAGCAGGCAAGACTTGAACTGGTGCTTACATGGGACGCCAGCATTGCAGGGGTGGCTTTACCTGCTACACCACAACGACCCTGCCGTGAACTTTTGAAGACCCCTTGTACTGTCTCCCCCAGAATCACTCTTATCAGTCCTGTCAGGGGCCAGGTTGATAAAAAGACATGAACAAATACAACGAGAAATCAGTCTTGCCCATTTTAATATTCTACCACGATCCTGGTAGGAGGAGCAGACTGGTCAAACAAAATTTTGCGCTTTAATGGTAAAAGAAACAAATAAAAGCATTGGAGACAAGAGAAAAGACATATTTAGCTAGATATGGTAGAGAAATAAATATTCGAAAGACAAGGCTTTTAAACACAAAATGAACTTCTAACCTATTTATTTATTCCTTCCTTGTCCGATTCCTGGAAGCTGACTGTTCTGGGGACGCGTAGGCTGCTAGCAGAGAGATAAACAACAAGTACACGCAAGGGTAGAGAGTGGCAGGTGCTTTGAGGACCTATGGCAGGAGGACATGACACATCTACCGGGAGGGAAGCCCTAGGTAGCTAGAGGAGTCCAGGACTCCCTCGGAGGGGGTGACATCTGAGCTGAGACCTGAATGAGTAAGAGGGGGCAGCTGAGCGACGTTCTGGGGACGAGCATTCCAGGCAGAAGAAACATAAAACTTTGCCACCAGTTACTCAGCAGTTCTGGTTACTATGATCACTGAGAGCTACAACAGGTTTACTGGAATTTACCCATAAATAATTACTGAGGACCTATGAACAAACAAGGTGCCTTTGAACATAAAAGACACATTCTCTTGCAGTAGGAATAGCCATCACAGGGATGCTGGCACATAACTGCACTTCTTCCAAAGTCCTGGCTACAAAGCATTTCATGAACGTTCTTGAACAGGCAGGACAAACAACATCAACCTTCAGCAGCAATGGGGATTGGAGCTGCTTCTCAGAGAGAGGCCCCCTGACTCTTGCATGATCAATATGATCTTAAAGTGTCTTTTTGCAAGGGACACCTAAGCAGAGGGTACCTGAGAGCCTTTGTTAACTACTCTTATTCAACAAGCAAAACCAGCACACGCTGCTTCTCTAAGCCTCAGCTTCCCTGACATGCGGTAGGGATAATGAAGCACCAACCTCACAGGGACATGGTGAAGATTAAATGAGGTAACAGTAGATCTAAAGCACTTAGAACGGTCTGGCCTTGTTGCTGACATCAACTGAACAGGCTGGTCCTGGGGCCTGCACTCCAAGCTCTCACTCATCCCTACGTGGGGAGTTTGCCTGTCACGAGGAGGTTACAGAACTATTCCATGATGCTTTCTGAGGAGCCTTAAATGGTGCTGGCAAGCACACGTTAGAGTTAATCCCTGTCGGCTGCTCCTCCTGGCTGCATCCCCACACACTTCCCAGCAGTCCCGGATGAAACGGGACAGCTGGTGGCAGGGCAGCAGCGTTCACCCCGTGCTCCCCACTGACCAGGGCTCCTTCTTGCAGTGGTGACCAAGCTGCACGTGTCAGACCAGCTCACCTCCAACACAGTGCTCAGCCAAGGGCTCAAAGAGGTCGAAAGTAGAAGTGGCTCCGTCAGACATGGTGATGAACTTCCGGTGCCCATACGGGTGTGGCGACCTCACCCTTCCCATCTTTCCATACAAGGCCGTCTGGATGTGTCCGCTCTTCCCCCAGATCAACGGTGGAATGTATCTAAGAAAGAAGGAGAGGTCAGTATGCTCCACGTTCCTCCAACAATGCTCGGAGAAAACCTTTCAGTAGAAGTCTTCCAGCCTATTCAAGTTTCCTCCTGACACATTCTGTACACCGAGCATACACATGGGGTTTTATGACCTTCCATCCATGCCATGATTCACCCCTTTCCCATCTATTAACACATCCTGCATCCAATGAGCTCTAGAAATCACCCAGGTCACGCTCACATAGAGAGGGTTTCAAATTTAGGGTGTTAAGTAATTAATTCCACACGGATTATTTCCACACTATAGAATAAAAAGAAAGCAACACACACTGAGCATATTCTGACTAGATGGGGTTAGCCTCATCATCAGAGGAGCTAATGTATACGAAACAGCACAGCGCCTATGCTTACTAAATGCTCACTTTTCTCCCTTCCCCTAACAAGACAGGCCACACTGTAGGATTACCAAACCTGCTGTTCTCAGTACAGTGGGAAGGGCTGCAAACTGTAACCCCTGGAGAGCGTGCTGGAAGGGCAGAGCTGTGTAAATAGTTACTGGATTCATGAAAGAAAAGGGCTTGTCAGCTTAAGCAAGGCAGGATGCCTCCCTTACCAGCTGTCCTTCGTGGAAATGTGAAAATCTGGGCCTTGATAGGAAATGCAAAAATCACAAGCGTACTTAATTACTGGGAGAAGAAGGTGCTCCAAGTTACAACTAGGAAATGATTATGGCTCACGACCAGAGTACACGAGCAACCCATTTACTGAGACTACTTGTTTCTCTCCCATGGCTTTTCACTCAAGCTTGCTGGCTGGCCAGGATTTGTGTCTTACAGAGTCATATTCTACAGTACAATCCTTCATCTTTGTATTATATCCCAGGGCGAGTGTTTTAATAATAATTTGCCTTAGCCTATTTGCCAGCTCATGCCTGTCATTGCTCTCAGAACCAGATGATTTGAGAAGCTCTTCTTTGATCTACTCTTGTTATGTGTGTGTCTAATTAGATAAATATGCACAAAGTTAAAAGAAGTATCAAGCCAGCTCCCAGATAAGCTTCCTCTTTGCAGCTGGGGAGGAGAGGTGACAGGGGACCCAAAATGGGCAGGGAGTTAGAGATAAATGGGCTGAAGGATTTTTCCAGTTTCTGTCTCTACAGTATACTCTAACTCCACCCCCTTTCCCATGATGCACCTCAGTCTCCTGCATGATGAAGAAGGAGCCAGGAAAGTTTCATGTAGAGATGCCATGAAACTTTCCGGGAAGACCTCACCCCACCCAAACTCCACCCAGGTTGCATGTTCAGTTAGGTCACCGCTCTCTACCCCACAGAGGGGACCACTGGACTAGCGACCCTCGCCTTTTTGGCCTTCTTGCATGTTCTCTCCTCACAGGCAGGTCTTTCTCTTTGGGGCTTTCATGGAGAGCTTTTCTCTTCATGCGTTTGCCCACACTCACTCTCTCACTCTAAATAAACCCTGCTCTCATTACTGCACTTTATTTATGCCTCTGCTTTGAATTCTTATCTCATGCAGGGACAAGAGCCCGGAATGAAAGCTGGGAAACACATTCCTTCCACAGAGGGAAGAGTATTTTAAGACTGTGGGGACATGAAGCCGCTCGCTGTATACCCCCACAGGTGCAAATATCTGCAGAAGCCATGGCATCTGGAGAGCAGACCGAGGCATTTCTAAGAGCTGAGTGGATTGCAGAAATAACAAAAAGCGTGCTCATAAAAATAATGTCAACCGGGCAACTGCAAACGCCATTTAGACAGAATTGATAGAGGGTTTCAGACTACCAAGTTGGACAATAAATTGTGCGCACAGGGTGACGAGTGATCCAGGTCACCAAACTCCTGATCACTCTTGGAGACAAGTATGAAGAAAATTTCTTTACAGCATGGAGTTAAAACAGAAATATGCCGAGGTTAGAAATGTCAGAACAGGTAAATTTCACATGCTTGTCTTCCGATCTTGCTTATAACCTGCTCTTAGATAATATGGCAAATGAATAAAATTAAAATTCTTTTGGTCAGTCACAGATTTCACAGACCCTTGTAAGGATGACACATGTGCTCAACCTGAGGACACGCTCCTGGTTTGACGTCATGTCACACCCCTCTGTCTTGGCAGCAGACTCCCAAGTGGCCTCTGAGCATCTGGTCTTGCTCCCACCTACTCAACCGTCCACCTGACCAATGAAGGGTCAATCTCGACACACAAAAATGGCCTTGGCCCTGCACTGCATGGGTGCTGGTTTGCTTAGAAGGCTGGCCACCCCTGTGGGTCAGTTAACTTTCTGGGTAAACCTTGTGCCGAGGTGCCTTTGCTCATGCTGTTTCTTTTGCCTGGAATACACTTAGTAACTCTAAAAAGACAAACACATGTTTTATTTTTATTTATTTTTTAAAAATTTTATTTATTTTATTTGAGAGGTAGAGTTACAGACAGTGAGAGGGAGAGACAGAGAAAGGTCTTCCTTCTGTTGGTTCACTCCCCATATGGCTGCAAAGGCTGGAGCTGCGCCAATCCAAAGCCAGGAGCCAGGTGCCTCTTCCCGGTCTCTCACGTGGGTGCAGGGGCCCAAGGACTTGGCCCATCCTCTACTGCTTTCCCAGACCATAGCTGAGAGCTGGATTGGAAGTGGAGCAGCTGGGACTAGAATCGGTGCCCATATGGAACGCCGGCGCCGCAGGAGGAAGATTAACCTACTGCACCACGGTGCCGGCCTCCAAGTGCATGCTTTAAAATGAAAAGGGAGTGGGTGTTTGATCCGGTGGCTGGGGTGCTGGTTGGAAGGCCCCTGTCTCACATCAGAGTGCCTGGACTCAACGTCCGCTGCCGCTGGCTCCCAACTCCAGCTTCCTGCTGATGTAGACCCTGGGAGGCAGCAGATGGCTCACATGATTAGGTTCCTGCCACACATATGCGAGACCTGGATTGAGTGCAGGGTCCCGGCTCTAACCCTAGCCAGGGGCCACTGTGGGCACTCAGGGAATGAAGCAGCAGATGGGAACTCTCTTTTCCTCCCTGTCTCCAAAGCATATACACCAAAAATATATTTAAAAATAATAGATACCATAATAATGTAAATTCAGCTATTGGCATACGGCTACAGTTCTGTTTCCAACCCACCTAACCCTGTTTTCAGACTGGGGTAAGAGAAAATTCACAAAAGGATGTGTGTGTGTGTGTCTGTGTTTGGATGTGCACATATATATATACATATATATGTACATATATATATATATTTTACAGGCAGAGTTAGACAGTGAGAGAGAGAGAGACGGAGAGAAAGGTCTTCCTTTTCGTTGGTTCACCCCCCAGATGGCCGCTACAGCTGGCGCGCTGCACCAATCCAAAACCAGGAGCCAGCTGCTTCTCCTGGTTTCCCATGCAGGTGCAGGGCCCAAGCACTTGGGCCATCCTCCACTGCCCTCGCGGGCCACAGCAGAGAGCTGGACTGGAAGAGGGGCAACCGGGACAGAATCCGGCGCCCAACCGGGACTAGAACCCAGGGTGCCGGCGCCACAGGCGGAGGATTAGCCTGGTGAGCCACGGAGCCGGCCCTGGATGTGCACACATATTAGGAATCAACTTGCCTCAGAATCAACTTGGACTTTCTCAGCTCAACATAAGCTCAGCTGTGTACAAGGAAGTCTCATATTCTTCAATTTTAGGATATCACTGATGAATACTGATAAAACACTGCTTTTACTTAACTTCATAATGATACAACACCAGGGTTTAAAAACTGAAGTTTGGGGGCCAGCGCCGTGGTGCAGCGGGTTAAAACCCTGGCCTGAAGTGCCAGCATCCCATATGGGTAGTGGTTCTAGTCCTTCTTGGCTATTCCTTTTCCAACCCAGCTCTCTGCTATGTCCTGGGAAAGCAGTGGAAAATGGCCCAAGTCCTTGGGCCCTGCACCCATGTGGGAGACGCGGAAGAAGCTCCTGGCTCCTGGCTTCGGATCAGTGTAGCTCCAGCCATTGTGGCCATCTAGGAAGGGAACCAGCCGATGGAAGACCTTTCTCTCTCTCTGCCTCTCCTCTCTCTGTGTAACTCTGACTTTCAAATAAATAAATAAATCTTAAAAACAAAACAAAACAAAAAACTGAAGTTTGGGGCCGGTGCTGTGGGGTAGCAGGTAAAGCCACTGCTTGTAGTGCCAGCATCCCATATGGGTGCCAGTTCAAGTCTCGAATACTCCTCTTCCAATCCAGCTCTCTGCTATGGCCTAGGAAAGCAGTAGAAAATGGCTCAACTTCTTGTGCCCTTGTACCCACGTGGGAGACGCACTAGAAGCTCCTGGCTCCTGGCTTTGGATCAGCCCAGTCTGGCTGTTGCGGCCATCTGGGGAGTGAACCAGAGGATAGAAGACCTCTCTCACTCTCTCCCTCCCTCCCTCCCTCCCTCTTTCTCTGCCTCTGCTCTCTGTAACTCTGCCTTTCAAATAAATCATAAAAAAAAAAAAAACTGAATCTTGCAGCCATTTACTGTGGTGTGGTTTTATTGTATGTTTTTGTTTATGATTTATCCACAGATCTCCAAGAGAAAAAGTTAAGAAAACAAAACAGAATATGTGCCTGGTCACAAGGTTGAGGTCAGGGAGGAAATATGGACAGAAACAACAGAATGTTTTGAAATTTATATATACACAGAAGAGATGCTGCTAAAATGGTCCATGAAGCAGTGTGGTTTATTCCAACTGCCCTGTGGCAGTTTGTCTGAAAGCCTCCTGTCCCATCAGGAGCTAGGTTTCCTTTCCACGCAGGTAGGCTGACCCATGGCTTATTTGGGTTGATGGAATGTGCTGGAAGGACTGCTGTGCAGATCTGGGCCTGGCTCCTAAGGGACCTACAGCTTTGCTTTCATTTCCGTGCAACCTGACCCCCAGAGATGAGAGGCCATCCAGAAGGAACCTGGCAGGAATGGCAAATGGAGCTGAGAGCTGCATGCATTTTAAGCCTCGCAGATCCTGCCAAATGGCCTTCCAAAAATAACGGATCCGTTTATATTGCCACCGATAATGCATAGAAGTACCTGTCTTCCTCACCCTCATCAATAATTGGCACTATCAATCTTTGACATTCTGGCCACTTTAAAGGGTGAAAATGGACATCCTATTTCATCCTGTGTTTCTTAAGGGTGAGCTAATCTATAGTTAAAAAAAAAGTTCCTGGCTTGAATTGCATTTCCCCAGTTCATATATTTATTAATTATTTGTATTTCTCTTCCATGAATTGTCTGTTCACATTGTTGTCTATGTTTATTATATTCTTTTTCCTATTAAGTATTTTATTAAATACATTAAAGCCACTATTATATGTTACAAATGCTTTCTTCCAGTCTGTTGTGTATTTTACTTTATGTTTTACCTTACATACTATTTTTGTGATTAAATCTGGTAGTTTTAGAAATTCGAACCTTGTGTTTTGTATCATGTTTTTATTTTATTTTATTTTTTGACAGGCAGAGTTAGACAGTGAGAGACAGAGACAGAGACAGAGAGAGAGAAAGGTTTTCCTTTGGTTAGTTCACCCCTGAAATGGCTGCTGCGGCCGGCACGCTGTGCTGATCCGAAGCCAGGAGCCAGATGCTTCCTCCTGGTCTCCCATGGAGTGCAGGGCCCATGGACCTGGGCCATCCTCCACTGCCTTCCCGGGCCACAGCAGAGAGCTAGACTTGAAGAGGAGCAACCGGGGCAGAACCTGGTGCCCCAACCAGGACTAGAACCTGCGGTGCCGGCACTGCAGGTGGAGGATTAGCCAAGTGAGCCACAGTGCCGGCCTTGTATCATGTTTTTAAAAAGAGCTATTCTACTAACTGATAGAACAAAAAAGGGAGAGAATGATCTAACGTGGGAAGCGGGATACACAGCAGACTCATAGAATGGCAGATGACCTAAATAGCACTCTGGCCTCAGAATCAGCCCTTAAGGCATTCAGATCTGGCTGAAGAGCCCATGAAAGTATTTCAGGCATAGAAAGCCAAGACACTCTGGCAAAACAAACAAACAAACTAACTAACTAACTAAATGAAAGATCTCTGCGAGTGAGATCCCAGTAGAAAGAATGGGCCATCAAAGAAGGAGGTACCTTTCTCTGGAGGGAGGAGTGAACCTCCACTTTGACTATGGCCTTGTCTAAATAAGATCAAAGTCGGCGAACTCAAAAGGCTTCCATAGCCTTGGCAACTCATGACAGGAGCCTAGGGAGATTACTGATGCCATAAACAAGAGTGTCAAATTGTTAAGTCAACAACAGGAGTCACTGTGCACTTACTCCTCATGTAGGATCTCTGTCCTTAATGTGCTGTTCAATGTGAATTAATGCTATATCTAGTACTCAAACAGTATTTTACACTTTATGTTCTGTGTGGGTGTAAACTGTTGAAATCTTTACTTAATATATACTAAATTAATCTTCTGTATATAAAGATAATTGAAAATGAATCTTGATGTGAATGAAATGGGAGAGGGAGCGGGAGTTGGGAGGGTTGCGGGTGGGAGGAAAGTTATAGGGGGGGAGAAGCCATTAAAATCTATAAGCTGTACTTTGGAAATTTATATTTGCTAAATAAAAGTTTAAAAAAAGAGCTATTCTAACACCCAATTACAAATATATTCCCCAATGTTTCCATTTATTACTTTTATGATTTTTTTAAAAAAAGATTTATTTATTCATTATTTGAAAGGGACAGTGAGAGAGACAGAGATCTTCCATTCAATGATTTATTTCCCAAATGGCCACAACAGCCAGGGCTGGGCCAGTGGAGCCAGGAGCTTGGAACTCCATCTGGGTCTCCCACATGGGTGGCAGGAACTCAAATACTTGAGCCATCATCTGCAGCTTCCCAGGCAAGTTCGCAGGGAGCCGGCTCAGAAGCAGAGTAGCTGGGACTCCAACGGGCACTGCAATATGGGATGGGGGTGTCCCAAGTGGTGGCTTAACCCACTATACCACAACGCCAGCCTCCTCTTAGAGTTAAAAAAGTGTATTAGTCTCAAATCTATTATTTTTATAAATGGTGTGAAGGTCTAACTCATTTTTTCACTAAGGGATTAACTAATGTTCTTATACAATAAACGGCCCATTCTTTCTCTACTGATTTCAACCGCCATCTCTAACATATGCCAAATTTCTAATAAAAGATTTGTATTTGTTTCTATTTTCTCCAGTCTGGCTCATCGAGCTACCTGCTGATCACATGTCAATATGACGCTGCTGTACATGATATGCTTCAGGAAACATATTGCGAGCTGATGGTATTCATGTTCTTTTTCAAAATTTTCTTGGCATATTTTTGTCATTTTATTTTCTGATGAATTCTAGGATTAGCTTGTTTGAAAATTCTGGGATTTCTCATTGGAAGCACAACAAACATATTTTACTCTGGGGATAAATGGATATCTTTACAATATTGACTTATCCCATCCAAAACCATGGTATATCTTTCCATCATGCCCTAGAGTAAAACTTTACTTTCTTCATGTTTAACAATACTCGTTTTACAGGCCGGCGCCGTGGCTCAATAGGCTAATCCTCCCCTTGCGGCGCCAGCACACCAGGTTCTAGTCCCGGTTGGGGCGCCGGATTCTGTCCCGGTTGCCCCTCTTCCAGGCCAGCTCTCTGCTGTGGCCCAGGAGTGCAGTGGAGGATGGCCCAAGTGCTTGGGCCCTGCACCCCATGGGAGACCAGGATAAGTACCTGGCTCCTGCCTTCGGATCAGCGCGATGCGCCAGCCGCAGTGCGCTGGCCGCGGCGGCCATTGGAGGGTGAACCAACGGCAAAGGAAGACCTTTCTCTCTGTCTCTCTCTCTCACTGTCCACTCTGCCTGTCAAAAAAACAAAACAAAAAAAACTCGTTTTACTACACTAATTTGCATGTAGTTCTATATGTATTTTTATTATTATTTTTTAAAATTTACTTGAGGGGGCTGGTGCTGTGGCACAGTGGGTTAAAGCCCTGGCCTGAAGCGCCAGCATCCCATATGGGTGCCGGTTCTAGTCCTGGCTGCTCCACTTCCAATCCAGCTCTCTGCTATGGCCTAGGAAAGCAGTAGAAGATGGCCCAACGTCTTGGGCTCCTGCACCCACGTGGAAGACCCAGAAGAAGCTCCTGGCTCCTGGCTTTGGATCCGTGCAGCTCCCGCCATTTCGGCCATCTGGGGAGTGAACCATCTGGGGAGTGAAGAGCTCTCTCTCTCTGTCTCTACCTCTCTTTGTAACTCTTTCAAATAAATAAAAATAAATCTTTAAAAAAAATTTACTTGAGCTGGTGCCACAGCTCTCTTGGCTTATCCTCCGCCTGCGGCGCCGGCACCCAAGGTTCTAGTCCCGGTTGGGGCGCCGGATTCTGTCCCGGTTGCTCCTCTTCTAGTCCAGCTCTCTGCTGTAGCCCGGGAAGGCAGTGGAGGATGGCCCAAGTGCTTGGGCCCTGCACCCCATGGGAGACCAGGAGAAGCACCTGGATCAGCGCAGCATGCTGGCCGTAGCGGCCACCTGGGGGGTGAACCAACGGAAAAAAGGAAGACCTTTCTCTCTGTCTCTCTCTCTAACTCTGCCTGTCAAAAAAAAAATTTACTTGAAAGGCAAAGTGACACACATGCGCACACACACAGAGAGAAAAAGAGAGAGAGAGAGAGAGAGAGAGAGAGAGAGATTCCATCTGCTGGTTCACTCCCCAAATTGCTGCAACAGCCAGGTCTGGGCCAGACAGAAATCAGGAGCCAGGAACTTGGAGACCATCTTGGTCTCTCACATAGAATTCAGGGGCCCAAGTTCTTGGAGCACCTTCCACTGTCTTCACAGGCACATTAGCAGGAACGTGAATTGGAATCAGAGTAGCTGGAACTTGAACCAGCACCCTGATGTGATATGTGGTATTGCAAGAGGTGGCTTAACTTGCTAAGCCACAATGCAGAACTCAAAACTTTCAAAATTATTTTTAATTTGTTTGAGAGGCAGAGCGCGCGCCCACCTGCCAGTTCACTCCTCAAATGCTCTCAATAGCTGTGGCCATAGCCAGGAGCTAGGAACCCAATCCAGGTCTCCCACGTGGGTGGGAGGAACCTAAATGCATCATCACTGTGCCCCTGGTCTGCATCAGTGGGAAGCTAGAGTCAAGAAATGAATACAGGCAGTCTCATGTGGGACACAGCATCTTCACTGCAAAGCTAAACACACTCTGAGAAACCTCCTGATTCCATAGCAGCTGGACCACTTCACATTTCCACCAGCAATGTACGAGGGTTCCAATTTCTTCACATTTTCCCAACACTTATGGTCTCCCATTAACAAAAAAATTTTTTGCAGCCATCTTATTGGGTGAGAAGTGGCATCTCAATGTGGTTTTGGTTTGTATTCCCACCATTCTGACCCTAGGACACTTCCTTTCACTCTATATTTTCATTTCTATATCTAAAATTAACCACAATTTTAAAAATGAACTCATTGATAAATAAATATATATTACCAGCCTCTTGTTCATTTCATAATAGCTAAAACTGGTAGAAAGAATAAACTCTGGCTCCTGGCTTCGGAATGGTGCAGCGCCGGCCATGGTGGCCATTTGGGGAGTGAACCAATGGAAGGAAGACCTTTCTGTCTTTCTCTCTCTCTCACTGTCTATAACTCTGCCTGTCAAAAAAAAAAAAAAAAAAAAAAAGGAATCGACTCACAATAAAACTGGCAACAGTTAAACTGCATGTAGTATAGCTTAGTGTGATCTAAAAACTGACAGAAGAATCTAATTTTCATATTTCATAAAGATATTAGATCCATAAAATTTAACCTAGAAGACTGGACTTGATGGAACTAATGGCCACAAGAGAACTTCCAATAGCTGTATATATGGTCATAATACATGTAATGGAACAGAAGGTGATCACCAACTCCAAGTTTTGTAGGAAAATTTAAATGGAAATGACCCTGATGAAGATAAAATTTCACTGTGGTGTACTAAAAAATAAGTCATGGAATCAAATAGATTCAGTAGAATTTGTTCCAGAAAATATTTTCTTCAAGGAAACTCACGTCAGCATCATTGTTGGAAATATTTGTACTCACAATGTCCTTGGGTTTAGCCCCTCCTGAGCCTTGTCTCACCAGGAGTGTGAGTGGCTGGAAACCAATCTGTGCTTCATGCCTGCACGTTCCTCTTTCCCAGCCCAACCTGACAAGAGACGGGACCGGCAAGGGAGAGCAAGTGAACCAGGGGGAGGCCGGGCAGGTCCCTGGCCGGGGAGCTCTGTGGAGATCCACCCGGGAGTCTTGTTTCTCCTTCGTAACAAGGAAAGACTAAGCCTCATGACTTCACAGAGAAAAGAGGGAAGGGAAGAGTTACCATGCTCTACTTATCTGTAAGAAAGAGATACATGCCAAGGCAAATGCCACTGGAATCTGACTAAAGAGCAGAAATGACATCATCTGGAGGGAAACCTGGAACCTTTCCCGTGGTGACTTAAAACTCACGAAGGAAGTTCCCCCAGCAAAGGAAGCTTTTTAACCAAGGAAGTCAGGAATGCTTGAGGTACTAACTGTGGCTCTATTGTCGTAAATGGATTTATCTTTTTCTCTGCACACAAAGCATGATATATAAAACCAATACCTTTCTACAGCACTGCAGAGTTTTTCCAAGTCCTTTTTGTACATGATCTCATTTGCCTTTAATGACATCATCACCTGCACATGGGCAGCTGCTGCTCCCCCAATCTTACCATGGGGACCCTAAAGCCATGGCTAATGATTAGCCACTGCTAATCAACATCAGAATTAAGACTTCAGCTGAGGCCTGGGCACCATGTCCTAGGCTTCTTTGATAAAAGACATGAGGACAAATAGATGCTTTCACTCCAGAGACTCTCGTGTCTCTACTAGTCATCCTTTAAAAGTGTTAGTTCTCTAGAAGCAATGCTCAGCACACCTTAAGTAGCTGACAGCAGCCTCCAGCTTTAAAAATACATCCAATTACCAGAACGGATTTTTTGGTGTTGGCCATTTTTAAAGGCTGTTTTCCCACTGGGGGCTTTATGGTGACATGGAGAGCCCGGGTAGCTTTTCCTTGTGTACATCTGCTTATTGAGAATCTGGTGAAGGGGGGCTTCAAGACAGAAGCCAGCAACGAACAAGAGAGAGAACAAACAGGAAATCGTGTTCTGCGGCTTCCTCGAGAAAACAAGACAGCAAGAGTCATGGCAAAGGGGAAGCAGTCAGGAGGAACTTCAGTCCCCATTTTAACTTCTGGTCTTGTCTTCTGGGGGTCATTCTATTTTTACGGTGAGGTCATGTCTCACCCATGGCTTGGTTCCCAAGTTAAAAGGCGAAACTATCAACGTGATCAAGTTATACCCTGAACACCCCTCACAAAGGAACAGGCTGTCTCTTGCTAAGTGGAGCCCAGGCAGCTTTCCCCAGTGCCAGGTAGACGGTTGGGCAGCACCTAAGCAACGGATGGCATTGGTGGCTTGAGGCTGGGGCCATGTTGTGAAAACAAGTGGAAAACACAAAAACGTTATTTTTAAATGCAAGGATACAAGAAGATGCTCCCTGCTGCTGCAGAAGAGGCACACGGCCTGCGTGATGGCAGGCGTGACGGCCCCCAGCTCACACACCTGGGACTTGTGCTTGTCTGAGTGGGAAGGCCGGCAGAAAGACAAGCAGGAGAGAAGCTGTGTCTGTCATTTTGTTTATTGGCATAAGGAGTTGAATTTGTGTTAAGTTAAAGGTGCACACAATGTAACCTCACTATACTACTAGAAAGCATATCAAGGTAATACGTAAATACTGCTATGCTAAAAAAAAAAAAAGAAGGAGTTCATCTTCAGTGTACCCACTACCTAATCAAAGGCACAGGGAAGAAGCCTCCCAGCTTGGAGCGGTCTCTCCGCAGGATTCTGCCAGGCACCCATGGCCCTGCTAGCATTTACCTGGAACTCACTCTTGAGGTTTATGCTCGTCCACTGCAGCTCTGCCACTTTACTCTCTGCCCCTTGGGCTTCCCTAGCCTTCTAGAAGCCCAAGCCCAAGCCCAAAGAGATGCTCTGACGATTGAAACAAAATGCAGAAGTTCTTGGAAGCCCTTTTGAGAACCCTGCTCTCTCCTGGTCAGATCTACAGAGTTTTGCTGCGTGGCCACGCCAGCTTCTCCAACAACCTCACTCTTAGGTGCTGATCGTGCCCTTGGCTGACTGCGAGCTGAGGCACAGGTGAGGCTTCAAGTCGGCGCTGCACTGTTGGGAGACAGGGACTTGTGAGCTGCCTGCAGTTTCCAGAGACAATGCCCATCTCAAAGGCCCTCTGCCCTGCTCGAAGCATGCATGCAGGTAAGAAAAAAATCAGTTCTCCATCCCAGGGGAAACATTTGTTCACAGAAGAGAAAGGTGATGAAGACATCTGTTCTGAGAACCACGTGGACCAAGAATGCCTAACCAGGATGGTGTTGTCAGCAGCTGGGACCAAACCAAAGACACTGTCAGGACTGAGCCAGCTCTAACCAGATGTTCTTTGGATCCTTACATATTTATTCAATAAAATTCAACAAATGTGGGTGCTGTAAGGCAAACACAGATAAGAGCAAGCCACAGCGCCAGTCCTCCTCAGGTTCATAATCTGGGGTGGAGCACATGACAAATACACAGACGGCAACTGTCACAGAGTGGTGGGCAGTGAGGTCAGGGCAGAAGAATGGAAGATTACTAAGGGGAAGCAATCATACGGTTGGGAAGTTCAAGTTCCTGGCAGGGAGTCCAAGGTTCTGAGACTCCAATCTCTGAGTCAGGGCCTGGGTTGGTCCCTCTCTCATTCAGTCTTCACAGCAACACTGGGCAATGGCATCATCACAATTTCACGGAGGAGAAATGCAGACCTTGACTTGCCTAGTGTCACCAAGCCAGGATTAGAGGACAGGTCTCTGATTCAGTCCAGAGATTCTCTTCCTGTTACACTCAAGTCTCATCAGCTCTGGGGCCGGCGCTGTGCCAGTAGGTTAAGCCTCTATCTGAGGCACTGGCATCCCATATGGGTGGCAGTTCATGTCCTAGCTGCTCCACTTCTGATCCAGCTCCCTGCTGATGTGCCTGGGAAAGCAGGGGAAAATGGTCCAAGTCCTAGGGCCCCTGCATCCATGCGGGAGATTGGGAGGGAGCTCCTTGCTCCTGACTTCAGCTTGGTCCAGCTCTGGCTGTTGCAGCTATTTAGGGAGTGAACCAGCAGATGGAAGACCTCTCTGTCTCTCTCCCTCTCTGTCTGTAAGTCTGCCTCTCAAATAAATAAAACAAATCTTTAAAAACAGAAAAAGACTCATCAACTTCCCCAATGTGTGCCTGGTTCTTTTACTGTCTGATAAACTGTCAATACGTTCTATTAAACCGTGTACCCCAATTGATAATTGAACTTCGCTATGGTGTTCACATGCATTCAACAGAATATCATGTCTTTGGTTTTACATGTTTTTCACAACTAGAGCTGACTTCTTAATGTTAGTAGAGTTTTTTTTTTTCTACATGAGACATACCTGGAGCGTGTGTATGCGTAATTAATGTTTTTTTAAGACTTATTTATTTATTTGAAAGGCAGAGTTACAGAGAGGCAGAGGCAGAGAGTGAGAAGGAGGTCTTCCATGTGCTGGTTCACTCTCCAAAGCCACAACAGCTGGAGCTGTTTGATCTGAAACCAAGAGCTGGGAGCTTCTTCCAGGTCTCCCATACGGGTGCAGGGGCCCAAGGACTTGGGCCATCTTCTACTCTTTCCCAGGCCATAGCGCAGAGCTAGATTGTAAGTAGAGCAGCCGGGACTCGAACTGGCACCCATATGGGATGCTGACACTTCAGACTGGGACTTTAACCTGCTGCACCACGGCACCAGCTCTGAGTAATTAATCTGAATAGTCACATTTGATTCTTTCTAAGTTGGGGCCAGAATGTTAATAAAATCATAGTGGTATCTCCTCCAAGATAATGAGAGCCCGTAAGGATGGAGGTTCTGCTGGAACGCGGACAGGTGTCTGACTGCAGAAGCGTTTTAACTCTTCTTTACTGGTCAGGATAGTCATCGGGATGAACAAAGCCTTGTGGCAGCTCCAGAAACTGGAATACTGAGCTCTGTGTGTGCATGTGCATGTGTGCACACGGGGAGGGGAGGAAGACGGGAAGGGTAGATTTCCTTAGGGTTTATGAGAATGTTCTGTACGTACTCAGTCCTGGATCCTGAACTGCCAGAGCCCCCACCCCCGCTGACTTGGAAGCCAGGAGTCCCACCACTCCTACCGCAGACCCTTCTTTCCCCATTCCAGCCTCTCTCCTTCGCTCAACCCAGCTGACCGGAAGGCAGCAGGTGAACAGCGAGTCGTTAGGAGTCCACTCCACTGGGCCTCACCCTTCTCCTTTGGTACACAGCCCCCCCCTCCCCCACACCACACCCTTTCTTTTCAGGAAGTCCAGATGAGGAGCAGGCCCCACACGCACACAACACCAGCCCCGCTGCGCAGACAAGCTGAGGCTGGGAAAAGACTTCATCATTAGCTTCGGGCACAAACAGCTTGGGCCTTTTATCTCAAAACGGCAGTGGCATGGTCAGCTTCCCAGACATCATTAATAGGCTCATCAGAAATATGCTTTGAACACAGCATTTCCCCCAATGGGGGTGGGGGTGGGGCAAATGCTTCTGCACAGCTGCCACTCATTATGTCCTCGATCTTGTTGCTGGGTGTTCTATTCCAGAACTTCAGGATTCCGCACAGGAAAATTCCAGCACAGAGATGTTCCATATCTGCCCAAAATGACCAAAAGTGGCCTGAGGACACAACAGAGAAGTCATCTTCTGTGCATGCAACTGGTTTCTAAATATGGCACAGAGGCCATCGGGCCAAGCTGGCACATCAGTGACCCCATGCCACACTGTGCAAGCCACAAAACACAAATGTTAAGGAGAGCAGGCCCATGAGTTCCAAAACCACTTAGAAAGAATCCACACTTTTTTGCTCCAAGGAAACAAACTCCACTTTTTGAAGCCCAAAGACAACCGTTTAGAAACTCTCAGAACTGTACTCACATGTTAAATGCATCTGACCCTTATCTTTCAGCTCCAAAAGCAGCAGTAGGACAGGCTACCCCCCCTCCATGCAGATTCCCCTGCGGTCTCTCTCCTCACCTAAAATTTGACCTGTTTTTGACACCATGCTTAAGTACGGGTTATCATTTATTAAGAAACTCCAGGGTTCCACTCAATAAACACCATCCATTAGAAACCAGTCTTGCAAAACAGCCAGTTGGGCCAGTGCCGCAGCTCAATAGGCTAATCATCTGCCTGCAGCACCGGCACCCAGGGTTCTAGTCCCAGTCGGGGCGCCGGATTCTGTCCCGGTTGACCCTCTTCCAGGCCAGCTCTCTGCTGTGGCCTGGGAGTGCAGTGGAGGATGGCCCAAGTGCTTGGGCCCTGCACCCCATGGGAGACCAGGAGAAGCACCTGGCTCCTGCCTTCGGATCAGCGCGGTGTGCCAGCCGCGGCGGCCATTGGAGGGTGAACCAACGGCAAAGGAAGACCTTTCTCTCTGTCTCTCTTTCTCTCACTGTCTAACTCTGCCTGTCAAAAAACAAAAACAAAAACAAAAACAAAAACAAAAAAACAAAAAACAAAACAAAACAAAACAAAACAAAAACCAGCTAGTTGGATACCAGTTGCTTAATTTTAGGGGAATGCAATGAAGCTCTGGAGTTGGGCTGTCACTGTCACAGTGTCACAGTGTTAAGCATAGAGCTCCCAGACTCACTTACTCTGCTTGCCCAGACTTTACATAGGGCCACTCCTCCCCCGCCTCACCTTTCCTACTGCTAAATGCAGATTAGATAAAATTGCCTGCACTGACCAAACAAGCCGCCTCTGCTTTGTCGCCAATCTCTCTCTCCTGTCTGGAGAACAGGTACATATATGTCAGTGTCTGCTCTTTGCCCAACCCATTACTGCCTTTTGGCTACCTTCCAGCCCAAATCCACCTCAAAATCTGAGCCAACGATTATGAGGGACGGATGGTAAGAGTTGGAAAGTCCCAGCTCATTTGCCACTATTCCTAGTGGAGAAAACTGGAACATCTAGATGGAAACATCTCACTTATTTACAAGGAATGCCTCGGTAAGAACACTTTAATCAGGAGATGATTGCAAAAATTAAAATGTTGATCTTCAAAGTCAGCAATTGGTACTATATACTATGAACCTAGAATCAGAACAGAAACAACTGGACATATGCCTAAATACATCTCAGAAATTTAGTCATGATGAGAAAAAGGAGGTATTTCAATAAATTTGGAAAAACAGTCTGTTCAATAAATGAGGCGAGGGGCTAGCATTGTGGTTCTGCGGGTTAAGCTGCTGCTTGCCACAGTGGCGTCTCATATGGGAATGCTGGTTCAAGTACTGACTGTTCTACCTCTGATTCAGCTCTCTGCTAAGGCACCAGGAAAGGCAGTGAAAGATGGCCTAGGCTTTTGGTTTGTGCCTGGCCCAGCCACTGTTGTGGCCAGTGGATAGATTTCTCACTCTGTCCATGTTTTTCTGTTGCTCTTCCTTTCAAATAAATAAATCTTTTTAAAAAAATGATGTTAGATAAAAGGTGGCCATCTGACATCAGGATAAATTCCAGAAGGGTCACATATTTTAAAATAAAGATGAAATCATACATGTGTTAGAAGAAATTATGGAATTAAAAAATAAAAACCAAACTTCTGCAGTACAGAAGGCCTTTCTAAAGAAAACAGAAATCCCAGAAGCCATGAAAGAAACAAGTGAAAAATCTGACTATGCAAACACTGAAAAAAGTCTGTATGGCAAATGTTACCGTGGGCAAAGTCAAAAGAGAAATGACAAACTGAGAACAAATATTTGCAATTCATAAAGCAAAGGGCTAATTTCCTGAGTATACGAAGAGCTTTCTTAGTCACCAGGAAAAAGACTAGGGACCATTAGGAAAACGACCAGCTGACTCCTAAACGTATAAAAAGATGCACAGCCTCATTCATCAAAGAAGTGCCAACTAAAACCACAATGAGAAAATACTTTTGGTCCACCAGCACGGCAAATCTCTAAAGGTGGG